>NW_028258305.1:5341590-5659318 GCF_053883595.1 Heterocephalus glaber
GGTAAGTACATGTAAGGTAAAGAGTGGCTGGAGCCCCTGGGGAGCCAGGGGATGGGGCTGGATGAAGACAAAAGGCTCTGACACTTCTGGTAGATATGACCCATCAGGTGGAAAGATTAGGTACAGTTTTGAGATTTCTACAGGCATTCCGCATAAGCCCTCTCAATATCAAACCTCCAGTGGAACCAACGAGGTTTCATGGACAAGCTCAAGTCTTTCGTTTTCAGAGTAACCACATTCTCCCTTCCACTCCACTCTTTCCCCTTCTTACTCTTGTCTGGTTTTCTCATTCTGAATTCCTATACAACTTGCCCTCCGAATCCTGCTGGGGCTGCCGGGAACTGCCCGGGCATTCTTATAGAGGGTGCTCAGGAAAGGTGACAGTTGTCATGAGCTCAGGCTTTGAGATAGACTTGGACTTGATGCTCAGCTCAGCCATTTATGTTACGCAAACTTGAGCAAATTGCTTAACTTCTTGGAGACCCACTTTCCTCTGTAAAATATCATGATAGCAGTACCCACCTCAAGTGTACTGAGGGAACTAAAATGGATAATTCATGTGGAGTACTTAGCAACATGTCTGGCATCGTCTGTGCTCCATCAAGGCCAGCTATCCTTTTGGAATGATCATCCAGTTCTGTGTGCAGACGGGGTCTGCACACTACCACACAGTTCCCTCGGGCCAGCACCAGCTGCAGTGCCCTATGTACCTAAGTAGGTGCCCAAATGTGTGGGGGTGGGTTACACTCAGAAAAACCTGTACAAGATAGAGGATCGGGCCCCCAATCAGTTTCACAGCAAAGCCCAGGCCACCTGTGCCCTTTACACTGGCACTTCTTTCTCGATGTCACAGCAAGGCATCACCAGGACAAGTGTGCTGGCACAACCCTGCCTTCTTACTCTGCCAGCACCTAGATCCTCCTCAGAGAAGACCCTGCCAGTGGAAGAGGTTGTCTCCAGCAGGGAATATAAGGCTATAGGAAAAGGCAGCAGAGAGGAGGCTGGAAGGCAGTCCAGCAGGGAAGATGGTGAGCAAGGTTGCTCGGGCTCTGTTCCCATGGACATCTGGTGGGCTGGTCAGGGAGCATCCAGGACTGACTCTGCATTTCCAGGCCAGTGCAGTGACTTGAACATTACTCAGTTCTGGGTGTAGCCACTCTCAATTCTCTGAGTCGGTCTTATTAGAGCCTCTGCAGTTCCCGGACTGGCTTCCCAGCTTAAAGCCCTTGTTTGTCACTCTTTCCACTGACAGGGAAAATGAGGCTGGCTGATACACAGTCACCACCCCTTCTGGGTGGGATGACAAGGTTCCCCTTCACCCTTAGCTACTGCTCCACGAGGGGTGGAGCATGGGTCAGCCTCAGAGGTGCTGGGGCCCAGGGAGGAGAAGAATGTAACAATGCGTGCATTTGGCTGAGAAGTAACAGCACCCACTCTGGAGAAAGAGATGCTGTAGAGGGTGTTTGAGTAGTTTAAGGCGGGCGGGGAGAGGAAGTGTTGGTGACAGCAGGAATGTTGGGCTCCTCGGGCCATTCTGGTCATTTTGAACCATCATTACAAAACCTGGGAATACTAGGGCCTGCCTACAGGGCTAGCCCAGAAGCAATGAACCACAGCTGCCTACCAGATGTTACACATGCACTCAGTGTGAGAACTGCAAATGGCACAGTCACATACACATGTGCACACACACTCTTCATACATGCACGCAGCATCAGTGTCCACGACAGAGGATGAAAAAGATCACGAGTGCCCTCCTTTATCTTCCAAGCTCTCAAAAAATCAAATAACTTGAGGTCTCTTTCTATGTCCGTATCTTATCTAACCTGGACAAGCCCATTCCAGAGCTTTCTGACAGAACGATGTTAGAACTCATGCTGACACAGCTTGCTAGGAACAGTGGGAAGTTACAACTGGGGAAGACAGCAGGAGGTAAGTGAGCCACATCTTCTTGGACCATGGAGACCTTGAGAATTCTGATGGAGATGACAGAGCACTCTCTCTTTAGAGAAATGTGCTCAGAACATTTTGATGCTTTGCTGCACGCAGTGGACAGCCAAGCTCTGCGTCCTCAGTGTCCTCCATACCCCTGGAGTCTTCCAAAGCCACATGGCTCCTGAGCTGCTGAGACTGTGGCCACGCCTTCGTGCTCCACAATGACAGAGATGTCCAGTCAGGACCTGACCTGTCTCTATCTGATGCTAGCTCAGCAGTGCTGCCCTGGTCCAGTGGCCACAAGGACAAGGACCCTGCCAAGTGCTCATGGGAACATGGGTGGAGGCCAGGCTCCCCTCTCTACTTCCCCTCCACTGCCAGAGGGGCAAGGCCTCTAAATAAAGCAGCAGCTTCCTCAAGTAAAAGAGAGTCCACTATCAGCCAAGAGCCATCTGTCAGCCTCACATTAAGACAACCCAGTCTGAAGAACCCAGGCACAAGGACTAGAACTGCACAAAGGCAGAGTACAAGCAATGCTAGCAGCACCCATCTCCACACCCAGAGTCCTAGCCAATTGATGTCATCCTAAGAGTCGGAGCATGGTAGACGACAATGTCCAACCAGTGACAGAGCCCAAAGAGAAATCATTCCTCATGGAACATTCATCTCCAAGGCCCCGAGAACTTTCATAGAATCACTCATCAGGCTCCTGATTGTTTAGTGTTCAGGGTACTGCATTTCCAGCCACTTGGAGACCAAGCTTGGAGTTTGTTATGGCTCATGTTTAGCTGTCCCCACAAAGCCTCATGCTTTTCCACTGGTCGTTAAATCTAGAATATGTGATTGACTCATGGTGGGGCTAGACCGAGGGCACTAGGATTAAGGGCATGAGTGCTATCTGCCCTAAGTAGTCTGAATAAATAAAAGGAGCAGAAAGACACTGTTAAGGTCCCTTGTTGCTTTTGCTTCTTCTGCTGCCATGAACTGCTGCCTCTCTGCCACCCTGCCTTGGAGCCAGCCATTTATGGACTGAAACCTCTAGGAACTGTGAGCCAAGTAAACATTTTCCCCTTTAACTTTGAGTGTCAGGCATTTTGTCTCAGCAATGAGAGAAGAGTAACTAACACAAAGTTGATGAAACATTGTGGGTGACATCCCAGCCACAGCCTATAGGGAACCAAACTACTATGGTAATTTTCCTCACTCCGATGGAGAAGACAGCAGTGGAACAATTGAATGTGGGGGAGAATAACCCTACACAAATGCCCTGCACGGGAACCTCAAAGATTCACATATTGTGACACAAAGTGCATAGGGGATGTGTGGTTGAAGATGTTTTGTGTTGTGGGGAGGGAGACATCTTTAACAGTAAGAGTTCTGGCAGTAGAAAGTAAGCAACTCTAACTCCCTGCCCTGAGCTAATCAAAATTTCAAAAGGCATATTTAGATACACTGCATTTTATTAGAAATGGTTATGGGTGAAGTGCGGACTGTTTACTACTTTCTAGGTCATATTTATTGAAACAGAAATCTGAGCTCTCTTTAACCCATAAGATGAAAGGAAGTATTATCAGACAGCAGAGTGAGTACAAAGGAACATTCTGTCAGTGTGGCCTCAAAATCATACAGAGTTTTAGAAAAAGCACAGCAAGTGTCCCAAACAGCATAAGCAAACCCAGAGCAACAATCCTTTTCTGTGTTTCTGTCTAAATCATCAAGTAAGGATCTAATAATCATTACCCCACTGACAGAAGGAAGAGCCAGAATCCTCAGAATGCAATGACTATTAGTTATAAAAATTTGTTAAAGTCTTCCTTGGACATAGTTCATTGGCATTACTGTGTTGTAGCTATGGAGATGACCTATTAGTGGTAAAATTAGCCTTCTACAGAAAAAAATATTTGGACTTTTATAACCGTATATTCCTTCTCAAAAATTGAGGAAGATATACCCAAGGTGATAGAAAAGTATCCAGAGGAAAATCCCTCTGATACTGACCCCCCTCTGATATCAGCCTACAGCTGATACTTGAGTGCCCATAAGCAAAGTAGGTGCAAATACACATTGAATAAATAAAGGAGGAGAGAGGCCTCCTCATCTCTGAGGAGACAGAGAAAAATGTTTCAGATCTTGTTTTGCCTGGTAACCTCAGTTCAAGTCCCTTCCTTCATGTAGACGTCCTTCAACATTTATGCATTTGGTCTTTGTCATAATTTCACAGGTTGTCTCTTCAAAGTTCTCTAGACATTTTCTGTTCTCTGAACATTGGTTACCACCCTTTGCTTCTCTTCCCCAAAAGAAGATTCTTCCTCTTATTCTCTCACAGCCCCTCCCTTGACCTTCCATCATCACTTTTCTAAACACATTAATTAATCCTGTTGAACTGAACAAAAATTTGTCCATTCTAGGATGGGGAAGCAAGGACTTGTTGACCTAGGGTGGTTACACAAGCTCTGTTTGTCTTTGCCTCATAGTCTCTGAGTCCTCTCCAATTCAAAGTAGGTAGACAGCCCAGGGAAGGCAGTGGATGATTGGTCTGCTTCACTCTGGACCCTACTTCACTCAGGTCTTGTGGCCCAAGAGAGTTCACAGACCACTTGAGTTTCAGGCATCACTCAGGCCCCATAGAGGGTGGGAGGAGTGGGGACATTTGGGAGGGGCCCTCAGCTGAAGTCCAGAAGGAGTTGAGAATCTTCCAGCAAACCCTGGAGGGGACTCAGTGGGAACGAACTTTACAGAGAAGAGTGATGTGTGGGGATGTGGCCAAGAGAGGCCATTGGAAAGGATTTTTTTTTTTTTTAAAAAAAAGGGTCTCACTGTGTAGTTCAGGTTGGCTTCAAATTCACAGTAATCCCCCGCCCCAGATTCTCAAGTGCTGGGATTACAGGTATATGTCACCACACCCTGCAAAAGGATGCTTTTGACACATTGTAAAGCCAAGGTGGCGTAGTGTTCTAGTCATCGTTTCTCTCCAATTTGCACCAAGAGATCTAGTCCAGTTCCTGCCAACAGGCCAGCTCCAAGCCTGTAGGGGTGCTTCCTTGTAAGAAGGCTCCATTCCTCTCTCTCTCTCTCGCTCTCTCTCTCTCTCTCTCACACACACACACACACACACACACACACACACACACACACACACCAATCTCCTCAACCACAAACAAGGAAGCAAAGGAAATCAATGGATATCTTGAGGGTACATAGTGACCACAAAGACAGGGCTGTGCTTGTGGTCTGGAATGTCAGCCCAATTGTGAGGATGTGTGTAATCCTGAGTATGCAGAAGTTCACTTGTGGTTGAATGTGGGGCAGATTACAAACTCTGTCATGTGTTTCTAGGAAACCCTGATACCTTTTCCTTGGGAGTTATTATTAGACCAGAGATGTCACAGGAGAAGCACCTCAGCCATGCTCACAGTGTCAGCTTTATCCCCATAAGCTTGGCTTTGGGTACCCAGTAGCACCCACACTCACATTATGCCAGTGGTTGCCTCTGCCTGCAGTGTCTGGTGGCACCTGAGCAGGGCACTGGCTCCAAATTCTCAGCATTGTACATGAAATGTGATAGCTCTGGTGAGTACTCTATACCAGCTTATCTCTTTCAGAAAGAGATGGATGGGCTCTAGCTTAGCTTACAAAATCTATTTTAATATTTTTAAGGAATCCCTTTGCCAAGAAACAACTAAATATCATTATACTAATATAATATATATTATATTTGCAGGTGAGAAACAAAGATGGGAGAAAGGTATCAATCACAATGTTTACCTTTTTATATAATTTTGAATTTTAAACCATGTGAGCATATTAAATATATATTTGTATCTCTTTTTAAATTTAAAAGCCTTATCTAGAAGGTTTCCTCTAGCTAAGAACTTCTAAACAGTGTTGCTTTAAGTGACCTGGTATACAGTACACAGGTCATAAGTTTTATGCGAGGAATATTCCAAGACCCAGCTTTGGGTGACTTCTACCCAAAGGCCAGGGACCCACATGTTGGGCAACAAGGGCAGGATAATGATGTCCCCAGTCTCCAGTAATCTCATGGCCTCTGGGGAAGGTGTGAGATGATGCCCTGTGTCCTTCCTTATTCCTGAAGGAGACCCCAGGGAGGTAGAAGAACTTTTGCAGACCAAGAGGAGGAAGAATCAGTAAGAACAGCTGCCATTGTGATACAGATACACCCTGCTTCTGCCTGGAAGCCATCTGATGTGGCTTATTTACTACCAGAGGAGCCTGGGTAAAGCCTGAGCAAAAAGAAAGCTGTGCACTCCCTACATGCATTTTAAACATTATTAATTATTAAAGAACATTAGATTTAAAATACTAAAAAATTGAAAAGTGTGTTGAAATGCACATTATTTTAGGTTAAAATATTTTATTTGTACTCAAACTAAATTTATAATTTTAGTTGAGCTAAATTAAAATTTATATGAGATTGTCATATATTAAAAGAAATGATCAAACATGATAATTCTCTCCAGTGAAGAGGAGATAAACAAAGAAATATGATCAATGAATTTGCTTCCACCAAAGCAAGGGGTGCATATTGTTTTCTTTTTTTTTTTTAATTTTTTTCAATTTTTGGTACCGTGGATCGAACTCTGGTCCTGGCGCTTGTGCAGCAGGTGGCAAAATCACTGAGCTAAATCCCCGGCCCTCATATTTTTTTCTTTTGCTTTAAGTTCCAATATGGCCATACCTGGCATTATTCTTTTTTTTTTTGAGATGTATAGAAACATCTTTTATTGGGCTAATATGTCCCAAAACAGGTCAGTTAGTAAAATAGATTCTAGAGAATGTGGCCTATACACAGCCCTCCCTCCCCCAAAATAACCCTGGGGTGGACATTTCCCTCCCCCTGGGCTCACTGGGTATAAAAAATGTTTGGCAGCTCTGTTTATTATCTAGGCATGGACACCATGTCCATGTCCCTCCCCTATTCCTAGGGTGCAGCAGCAGTAGGTGGTCACAGTTCTCCCCTCAAACCAGCTTAGCCAAAATTTTTGCCTCACCCCAAATATGGAACCAAAACAAAGAGCAAGTAGGTCCCCAGCACAGAGGTGTTGGGCAGGGCCCCATTATTCTTTATTTTAGATTTTGATATTTTGTTCATCGTAATTTTTACATTAGTTTTGATTTTTTAAAGAAACATGGTATTAAAATATTATTTATCTTGACTACTGTGTTCCCTTAAATTTTCTATAGGTTTACCACAGCAGCCCAAGTCTGAACCTTGCCCTCTGAATTACTTCCTAGATGGCTGCATCTTTATTCAGAACCTCACCAACTATCCATGTCTCCTCAGAGCCTACACAGAGGAGCAGCTTTCCCCCAGAGAACTTGTTTCAGTATTACATTTTCTCTATTTAAAGCTCTAATCCCCAGAAGAGCGCCATAATTCTTCTTTTCATATATAAAGCTATTCAGAGAACCTCCAGCAGTCGTCCTCTTGCCTTTGGCTAGACAGAGTGTACAAATGTAATTCTCTTAATGTCTTGTAAGGGACGTAATCATTCAGAACACACTCAGCCTGCTCAGGTGTGCTGATGGTACCACATCCTGATGAGATGGCTAATGGGAAGAGAGTGACAGCAACAATGTAAGGATAATGTACTCTGACTCTTTCCTATCCCCTTCTGACCCACCCCATTTCTCATCCAGAGGCCACTGGGGGAGAAGGGGTCTTATAGTGACTTCGTTTCCCTAGCTGACTCGCTGAACCCCCAACACATACCAGATGTTTTACAGCTGGAGAAGAGAAGTGGGTGGTTGTTTCCTTTGCAAGGAGCCACAGTATGAATACTTTTTTCCACAGGCTGACTCATATGACTGTTGGTGTCCTAGACTTTTCCACATGGTTCCAACTTCTTTACTGACTTGGGGGTGGGGATGGAGAAGCAACTTTGATCTAGCAATTAAACTCCTCCATGATTTGGTTTCTCCATAACCAAGAATACTTAACTCCCTTCTGCAGGCAGGGGACAGACTCAGTGACCTCTCATAGCCTCCTCTAACCCCAGGATTCCAACTGGCTATTATTAGCATTGTCTCAACAGAGCTTCAGGGTGACATGATGCTTCTGGGTGTGCAAAACAAAATGAAAATATTACCAAACCAGGTCACCAAATCAGCTGGTTTTTTGGTGCCACTCAACATTACTAAGGTTATTTCTCTGAGAATTTCTTTCCCTTAAATACTCTGTTTATTGTCCTCAGTCTGTTCATTTCCTTAGCCTTTTCCTCATGTTTTCCATTTTGACTAAGTTCCACTTATAGGAAGGCAGCAAAGCCTCATCCTGGCTGATCCCTGCTCCCATGCTCAGCATGTAGAGTGCAGCAGATAGGAGCCTGGGGTTTGAAATCTGGTACACCTAGCTGAATGTTAGTCCCTGTATTCACTAGCTAGATGGGCATTTGGGCAGTCTACCTAGCCAGGCTTTGAGGCCCAGATTGCCCTTGTTTAAAAGGGATGCTAATATGTGATTCAGAGAGTATTGTGAAGATTATAGGAATCAAATGCAGAGCACAGTGTCTAGCACTGAGTAAAGTAAAAAAAAAAAAAGCTCTTGAACACAGCAATGAACATTTGCAGATAAGAAATAACTACACATGAAGTATATGGGTGCATTCTTGTTCACAAATCCAAATAATACAAAAAGTCTACAGAGTAAAAACTGAAAGACTCTTTTTACTGACTGCCTCTCCTCTTTCCCTCCCTTTCTCTACATTAATAATAGTGTTGTTCTTTATGTGACTCTCTTTTCTGGGGAGAAGAAGCTTATTATCTGATATGTGCATAAAGTTCTAGTCAATAAGGCACCCCATGGGCAATGCTGGTCTCATGGACTATTTTGTTGAGTGACATCAGAACCACTTTAGTTTGGGCAAGTCATAATATGATGTTTGCACAATGACAAAATCACCTAATGATGGATTTCTCAGAAAATTCCTCATATTTTATATGTATATATTTACATTTTTAAAAAATATTTAAAAATACTTATTTTAGAAATATTTTTATATCAGAATTACACTATATTTTTCATTCTGAGACTGTTTTTCCTTGCTTAGCCACATATTTTAGACATCTTTCCATGGCTATACACATAGATCTACCAAATTAGTATTCATAATAATATATGCACTCCAATTTATTTCAATGGGTGATGTTTAGTTTACTTCCTAGTTTTCACCATTATGTAAATAAACACTTTTAACCTCTGCAGGCCAAAGACCAAGTAGTGTCATTGCTGTCCTCCTTGTGGGCAGCTGTCCCTGTGTGGCCTGGAGAATCACTTTCTGAGTCCGAGCAAGAACTTCTTTAAGGCCAAGGGCAAACATATCCTTGTATCACCAGCCAATCCTAGAGCCCTAATTTTATGGCTGCCACCAAAGTCCTGCTCCTTTGAAACCAGATAGAAAGGCTGGAACCCAGATGATTTAAATGTTCTTCAGTCAGAAAGCAGAAAGAGGCAAGATGATCTGAGAAGGTTGGCCTACAGCTGGGTTGGCTTTCTTAAAGGACTGGCCAAGGAATTGTGATAAACAATGGGTACATCTTAGGTATCTGAAGATTTTAAACATAAGAAAGTGTACATTTTAAATGTGAGTCATTGCCCAGGCACAAAGACTATAAATCACAAAAACGATGCTTTTCATTCACTTGAGGGAAATGCCAACAGATGGTAGAACTATGTGCTCTCTACGCATGTACTCATTGTGGGTTCTCCATAAAGATTTGCTGAAATGAATGCATGCAGTTATCTGGTGTGGACTCAAAGATATTTTAGCTTCATCTTAGCTTTCTTTATAAGTTTACCTTATCACTTCTCAGAAAAAAGAACTGATAAGGAAATGTCCATTATTATATGTGGAATATTATGTTCATTTCAGCCAGAGATTCCTTCCCTTCCTGAAAGTGTAGCTCAATATCACTAAAGGATACTCCATCATTCTTTATGCTCCCAAGTTGGGGTAAGTAGTTTCAATTACATTAATTTGAACATGGTTTTAATATTAGTCTGGGGATGTTTCTATGTTCATACACCATCAAGCTTATAGATGCCTCAGAGAAAGTACTGACATGTATATGACTGAAACAATCATTAAATATGTATGGATCTGCATTACATGCTCAGCATTGCACTGTGCTGTGAGACACACAGAATCTGTCTAATAGAAGCTCGTCGTCCTGTTGAGAAGATACATCATTCACATCAGAAATCACTGGTGATTTAGGTAGTACACTATGGTACTGTATCAGTCAGGGTTCCAGTCAGTCAGACAGGAATCATGGTAAATGTTTTAAACACAGTGTTTTGGACAGGAAACTACTTACAAAGGTGTTGGAAAAGTTGAAAGAACAGAAAAATAAAAATACCTGGTGAATAGTAACACCAGGAAAACTGGGAGTGCAGGAGTGAGCTGCTGGAGCCTAAGAGCATCCTTGCTGCCTCTCTCCCGGAGGTGCCCTTGTAGCTACTGAAGGTGCTGTTAGAGCTGTACCCAGGTGCAGACCTGCTGAGGCTAAAGCCAGGGTTACTAAGAGGATTCAGCATTTGGCACAGATGGCATGAGAAGAAAGGATCTCTCCTTTATTGGCTCACGTGACTGGGAATAGAGGGAGTTCGCTGGCTTCAGGAATGGCTGGGTTCAAGGTCTTAAGTGATGTGAGGGCTCTGTCTCTTCAGTTTCCTGCCTTTGCATTTCTTGTTGATGTCATACTCAGACAGACACACTGGTTACCCACAGATTCCCATCTTTCCAGCAGGTTGACCTAATCAGGAAGGGTCTTTTTATGATATCTAGCAAGCCCTACACTGCTGAAGGGTGGGGCCCTAGGATTTGCCAGCTCCCTCACCCTACCACATGGAAAAGAGAGGAAATTCCTCAGTGGAACAGTGGGTAGGTGTTACCATGTAAAGGAGGGTGGGAAAGTAGGCTGAGCAGGCAAAAACTGTAGCTACCAGTCTGCTATCAGAACCACAGCAGAGACATGGGCTCTGCCCTCAAGGAACTTATTTTGAAAGCTTGGAGAAGCTTCAGAATCACTATCAAATCACAAATAAACCAATGTAGATTGACTTTTTTGAGCTATAGTATTTGTGGAATGTAAAGACTCTCAGTCTAAGGCAGTGATGGCAAACCTTTTAGAGACTAAATGCCCAAATTGCAACCCAAAGCCCACTTATTTATCGAAGTGCCAACACTGCAATTAATACTAAGGTTTTAGTTTAGAAAAAGCAATTCATATATTCACATCTTTTGCCTTAAAAGAAAAACACAATGACAGAGCTCTCAATGATATAAACTGCTTTTTATTGAAAGGTAGAAGTTAGTATTTGGCATGCTTTTGCACAATTAATGTGATCTTTGCTGTTGTATGCATGCTGATAATTTGTCAAACCTTGGCTCATACTCCATTAGTTTGAGAGCAACACATGCAGCACTCAGGTCACCTGTTAGTCTGTTTCTTGTATCAGATTTGAAATGATTCAAAGCTGAAAACAGAACCGGGGATTTAGCTCAGTGGTTCCACCGCCTACCTCGCAAGCACAAAGTTCCAAGTTCGATCCCCGGTACCAAAAAAAAGCTGAAAATAGCTGCTCACAAGCATAGGACAATCCAAAGAAAGTAAGAAAACCAATCCCAAGTGCTTTCACTGATTTAAAATTATTTGGCAGAGAATTCCACACTTCAAGGATTTCATTTTCAGATCTACCCACTGTGCTGTCCTCTGTCACCCTTCACACTCCATATTCTCTATCTTCTCAAGTATTGCATGCAGGTCATAGAATTTACTTTTCCAGATAGAGCTTTCTTGAAATTCCAACAGCTCTATTTCAAGATTTCCAAAATCTAACCTGGAAAAATCAAGTTCTTTAAATTTGACTTTATCTGGAGAAATAAGAAAACAGCATTGTCTCCATCTTAAGGAACTATAAAAAGTTGTTACTAAAATTCTCCTTTGCAGCTGCTAGAAAATTCCTTGTAGATTTCCTGATGGTTTGTGGGATTGTCTGCAAATGTTATAGAATTTTCTAAATTCAGTTTTAGATTTGGAAAATATTTCAACTGCCCACTTTCAAGGTCTGGGGCGACTTGGCTTGTTGTAAAGTTATCATATCATAGTTGTAAAGATATCAAATCCTCTGAATATAACCTTGGCCAAGCCCGTCTGAGAGGGGAGGCCCATTACTCTGAGCACAATATGGCCAAGAAGACATATTTTTCTTAGGGGTAATAGTGAACAAAATTTTATCAGCAGTCCATAAAAGAGAGTGAAGAAATTAGGTATAATGAAGATTTGTTATCAGCCAATATACCAGTGGTTTTCAAACCACATGTATGTGATGTATACATATGTATTTGCCCACCAGATTTTGATTAATATGTACAGTTTACTTTTGGTAAATCTCAGGTTGCCTCTTATTAAGGGTCTACTTGGCTGGTAAAATATTTGCCAAGGAAATTTTCTAATATTGTATCAATTTAAATACAATTTATTGCAAGTGAGAGGTGAAGGCATGATATAATAGCAATCTGGAGCAAAATGAAATTTGTAAATTTTCTGAAACATAGGAAAACAGTATAGGCTGGAATAACACAGTAGTCAAGAATTCAAACTCCGGTGCCAGACTCCCTGGGTTCAAATCCTGGCTCTTACTAGCTATGGAATCATAAATGAATTCCCACATGTGTAAAATAGAGCTACAATTACCTACCCCACAGGTTGTGACAAGGATTAAAGGATTAAATATAATACTTGCACATGCTTAGAACTTAGCACATAAATATTAGCATTATATAAAAGATTATATTATTCCTCATTCATTATACACTCAATTAATATACACTGAACATATACTATAGGCGTTGTGCTAGGCTTGGGGCTAGGGAGTAAGGAAAAAAGAAATCACCAGTCTTTATGGACTAGGGAGAAAATATTAACAATAACAAACTGATATAAAATTGAAACAGTGTGTGCTGTCCTGGTTTGGGAGCACAGATGGAACCAGTATGAGAAAAAGGTTAAGAGAAGCCCTCCAAGTGGAAGGACAGGGTGACAAAAACTGGTAGGTACACCACAATATATTTGCTCAGAGGGTTTCTTTGGGGCAATGTTTCCCAAACTGTATTCCATACCCACAGGTCTTTGAGATGGTTTCAGTTTCTATGTCAATCTTCTGGAGGAAACGTGCACAGTAGACTACATTGTCAAGAATCACAATGCACACTATAAAAATCTGACAGTTGAAAAAAGGCACTTTAATCTTTTTGGTGGGGCAGTATTAGAATTGAACCTAGGGAATGTCAAACGCTATCCCAAGCCCTTTTAAAAAATTTATCTTGAAACAGAGCCTTACCAAGTTGCTGAGGCTGGCCTCAAACTTGCAAACCTCCTTCCTCCACCTTCCAAGTAGCCAGGATTACAAGTGTGCACCACTGCACCCTTTTAACCCTGTTAGCTCAGCATTTTTTAAGGTTAGTCCATGAAGCTGAATAAATAAAAATCATTTAGTGCTCATTAACATCCTTTCCCCAAGACACACTGGAAAAACCAGTATCTACTGGTAATGAGAAATTCTAGGAGCAGGGCTGGAGGAGACTGCACTTTACCCAGTATGCCCTGGGAGAGCACTGTCCTTATAGCAACTTGTTGAGAACAGTTAGAGGGAGGATGTTCTGGGCCAACAGGTGCAACCTGTGTAGGGCAGATAAAGGCTGGGGGCAGAGACACCCTTGAGAGGGAAGGTTCTGGGGGAAAGTTGACAGGCACCCTGGATAAAGATTGTGGTAGTAATAAAACCAATATAGTGTGCCATTTTCCCTTCTTAAAAGAACCTCTGAAAAGAAAAGCCCTAATTACCCAACTGCCTGGTTGTGAAATGCAACAACCAGAGAAAACTATCAGTACTCCTGGACTTTTGAGCAGGCCTCAGAAGACACACAAAAAAGAAGCATTGCCCTTCAGATTTAATATGGTTGCGGGCGGTTAACTGCTTAGGTTACCGTCAGGAAAAGGAGGCAGACGTTCTGAGCTTTCGCACATCCTCTCAGCGATGGCGTTTTTGTCACGGTTCTGGAATTTGCCGATTTGCAGGAGGCCAGTCCTTGTCGTCATTTCCATTTATTAGCGTGTCGGTTTGCACCTCTCTCAACCAGTTCCACGCCAGCCGCGAAGCCCGAAACGCAGTCTGTGGAAAATGAAGCTGTTGCCCCAGAGTTCACCAACCGAAACCCTCGTAATCTGGAGCTCTTAGGTGTGGCCAGGAAACAGCGGGGTTGGGGGACAGTGTGGCCCTCCGGAGAATTCTGGCACAGGTTGCGAGTTACAAGGACTAAGCATCATGTAGAGGCGCTTGTTGGGCATTGGAATGGCCGGGGTGTGGTGTCAGGATCCACTCGTGAGTGGGCTATTAAAAAGCACCTTTATAGTACCAGAAATGTGGTGGCTTGTGAGAGTACAGGACGAGTGCTGGCACAGCGGTGCTTAGAAGCAGGAATCAACTTCATGGTCTACCAGCCAACCCCTTGGGAAGCAACCTCAGACTCGATGAGACGCCTACAAAGTGCCATAACAGAAGGTGGTGTGGTCCTACAGGAACCTCGAAGAATCTATGAATGAAATAAAGGCATTAATTGTTTGTGTAAATATAAAACTATTGGCTACTGTGGCCACCAAAAGAAAGCATCTGGAGGAAAAAGCAGCCTGGAAGTTTTATAGCATAATGTAACAGTGGAAGATTATTTGTAGTTAAGTTTGGGGTGTGTGTGTGTGTGTGTGTGTGTGTGTGTGTGTGTGTGTGTTTTTATTTTTTAATCAAGGGCTAAATTCTTTCCCTGTTTTGGGACATGAAAGACATATCTAAGGAAAGGATCATCAATTATAACTTTTGAAGGCCAAATTAAAATTTGTAAGTTATGAAATAAAGACATAATAACTTAAAAAAAAAAAGAAGCATGTGTTCTTCTTTAGCTAGAGTCATTTCTTTATTGCTGGTGGTCAAACCCTGGCCTCATGCATGACAGGAAAGCACTCTACCACTAGGCTACACCCTTGTTCCTCCTTTGGAACAGGTTGTTCCATGTGCTTCTGCAAGCAGCCAGAGCGAGGATGCAGGCTGGGCAGATAGTGCCATGTTGTACAGCACCACTTCTCTAAAAGCCCCTGAAAATCAAGACTAGAGACTGCACTCACATCTGATTCATTTCTGTCTGCTTCGTCTCCTGGCTAAACCTCCCAGGAGTAGGGCATGGCAGGCAGGAGGGCAGTTGCTCAGCTCAGCCTTTATGTTGGAGACACACTGGGCTAGAAGTAATAAGGGAATTGATGGGAAGTAATAAGGGAATTGATGCTGGGCTCAGCAACTCCACCCCTCTGCCTCATTACCAGATACAAAACCAGGTCTGAGAGAAGAGACAGGAGAATGGACTTGTGATTGCACGTAAATCAGCATTTACGTGCTCAAGAGATGTTATTATTTTTTCTTCTATATTTATAACCAAAAAAAAAAATCTATTTAAGCTATTCAGTAAATGAATTTGGTGTTAATTCTTTAGAGGAATGTTTCTTACCCCCTGCCTGGAGCTTTCCTTGACCTTCAGGCCTGTAACGAGCTTGGGGTTTCCTGGGTTTAGAAAAAAGTTAGCCAGTGACAAAAGGGCCCTCAAACACCATCATTCATTCTCTTGCAGACATAGTCAGACCAACATAATCATTTCATTTTGCTCTTCTCTAGCCACGCCTTTCAGGTGAGAAACCTGGGGGAACCTGTCTGACAACAAGCACCCTGCCCACGAGGACACTAACAACTCCTGGAGAAGGGTTCTTCCAGGGCTCTTCTACCTCCTTGCAAGAAGCTCCCAGGAAAAGATCCCACCCTGGATCTACAGTGGCTCCAGGGATTTTACATCTAACCCAAGCTGGAAGGTATGTCAGGCAGTTTGAGGTTACACGATGAGATAATCTAAGGAACCTGCCATGTATTAGTGTTTACTGTCTAAGCACTACTGTGTTTACTATGTAAACACATTACATTCTTCCAGCACCCTTGTAGAAGATACTCTTACCCACATTTTACTAATGAAGAAACTGAGGCTTAAGAAGGTTAAGTACTAGTAAGTGCATGGAGTAAGAATTTGACATGAGCTGTCAGACTCCAGAGCACATCCTCTTAACACTATTCTGCTTTTCCAAGAGCCCACTGAGGCCCATTGGCTCTCCCCAGCTGTCTTTTTATTCCTCAGCAGCTGAGTGCAACCTGGTAGTTGGGGTCAGCAGTGTTTAAATGAGAGAGGGCAAGCATTCATCTGCTGCCATGCCTGGCATATAGTAGGCATTCAACATGTGCTAGATTCTCCCCACCCCCTGTTGCTTCTCAGCAGTAGGACTTCACTCTAAATAACAACTCAAACCCATCCTTTGTACATGTCTTCTCTGATGGAAATTCTGGCCATTGGCGGAGGTGGACGGGAGAAATATCCACTTATCCACTCCTCTGACAACTAATGGAGGACCTGCTCTGTGTCTGGCTCACTGCCCAGAGCCTGGGGATAAAGACTTCAATGAGGCCCCTGGCTGGGGTGGGCCACGAGCAACGGGCTCATTTCCAAAGAGAACAATAGGGTCAGCAGCTGAGATGGGGCAGCACAAGAAGGATCAGGGTGGTCTGAGAAGGCTTCCTGGGAGACAGAGCCTGAGCAGATCTCTGGAAAGTGAGTAAGAGTCGGACATTTCAGGCACAGGGAAGAGCAAACATAAAGTGGTGGAACAAACAGAAATAAAAGAGAAGCCGTGAAAAAGAAGAGCCATAATGAATGACTAGACCAACTGCAGTGATTCTGGGTGAACGTCCTACCATGTACCAGCAGCCTCCACAACAAAGAATTATATCTCACCCAAGATGTCAGTAGTGCTGAGGTTAAGAAAACCTGGGCTTGATCAACAAATATAAAAACACTGATAATGAAAAGCTTCCCAGTATAATGGTGGTGCGTGAATAAATACAGAGACCAATGGAACATTTTAGGAAAAATATAAAAATATACAGGAATTTAGTATATGATAAAAGTGACCCTGTATTTGCAAATGCAGTGATTATTCAAGAGATGGTGTTGAGATTCCTGGTAGTGCTCATCTAGAAGAAGTTAAATTGGAGCCATACTTCATTCCATATACAGAAAAAATTCCAAATGGAGTAAATATGTAAATGTAAGCCGTAAAGCCACAAAAGTACTAAGAGAAAATAGGAAGAATTCGTTTATGATCTTAGAGTGGGAAAGTTCCTCCTAATTATGACTCAAAAACCACAAACTATAAAATAACAAGTTGATAAATTCAGTTAATGAAAGTTTTTAAAAAATTGTTTAAGATTGTATATCTCAAATAAGCAAGCAAGCAAACCTGCATAAGCAAAGTAAAAAACAACTGCAAACCTGAAAAGAATGCACCCAATCCAGCAGACAAATTATAAATCTTAAATTATAGATACATAAAAATCTCTAAAAGAAAGACAAATGGAAATATGAGTAAAGGGCATGAAAAGACAGCTCAAGGAGCAAAAAGAAAAGACAAAGGAACACAAGTGGCTGATTATCTTAAGTGAAATTAATCAGACGCACCAGTTTAAATATTGCATTGTTTCTCTTGTATGAGAAACCGGAGTATAAATAAAGAGCAAATTAGAGGATAGACAGTAGGAAGAACTTTTTCAAATGAGAAGGAGAACAAGAGATGGGGGAGGAGGGAGGGAAGGAGGGGAAAAGGGAATTAAAGAAAAGAGTGAAGGAAAAAATGGAAATAGAGCTTTTGCAAATGGAGTGGGGATGAAGGTTTGGAGGTGGCGGCGGGGGGGGGAAGGGGACAAAAAATAATTAAAATGTGTTATATACATGTACAAATTCCCCGTGATAAACTGATCCTTATGTACCCCAAACACACAGATACTAAAAAAAAAGCAAGTGGCTGTTATATATATAAAATGATGTTTTGCATTTTCATAAAAATGCAAATTACGAGTATTGAGATGCTTGTTTTTGTCATCTCTCAAGTTGGTAAAAATTTAAGTTCTAAAACGCACAGTTGCCTGTGAGGACACAGACATTCTCATGCATTGCTGGTGGACATATCAATTAGTGTAGCCCCTAGCAAAGCAATTTAGAAATATTTATCAAAATAACAAATGCTTCTCTCTTCTGCCCCAGCCATCCCATTTCTTGAATTTTGCCCCACAGATAGATGTATCTGCATATACATGAAGTGAAATGTATACCAGATTATATATTGGAGCAAAAGATTAGAAATAATTTAAATGACTGTTAGAGAACTCTTCAAACAAAGTAGGGGTCAACAAACTACCACCAGGGGGCAATACTTGGCTTTCCGCCTGCGTTTGTAGGGCTCTCAAACTAGGAGCAATTTTAGCATTTTTAAATAGTTGAAAAAATCAAAAGGAGAATTATATGTCATGGCTCATACATTTTATAGAAAATTCTATCATTGTCTGTTAGTAAATAAAATTTTATTGGAACTCAGCCAGGCTCATTTGTTTATACATAGTCTCTGGCTTCTTTTTAAAGTAATTTCTGCAGACTCCGTGATCTCACAGATACTAAAATATTTACTATTTGGCCCTTTCCAGAAAACATATTCTGGATTTGAATTCATCCACGCAATTTAATACATTGCTGGAAAAGAAAAAAAAAACAAAACTCTTTTACAAGTTGCTATGGAAAGGTTTCTAGAACGTATTACTAAATCTTAAAAACAACAGATGTATAAAGTGTGAATTGCATGCTACCATTTTGGTAAAAGGGGAAGACATATTTGTATTTTATTTAATATGCATAAAATTATCCGGAAGGAAATACAAGAAATCAGTAAGCAATGGTTATCTTTGAGGGAAATGTGATTGGTGAACATAGAACAGAGAAGGAAGGAAATTTTGTGTGTATATGTGTGTGTGTGTGTGTAAACTGCCCCAAAATTAAGTTTAAAAGAATTTAAAATACAACTGTGGTAAATGAGAGCATAGATTTAGGTTGCTGCCAGAAACTGGGCCTGGCTTTAGGGGATCATGAAGCCAGAGAAGTCTTAGAGGCTGGAAGAGAAAGGATGTCTAGGCTGGGCCTGGTAGCTTGCATTTTGCATGTCCTGAGGACAATAAGAGCCAAAGGATCAATTTTGTTTTTTAGAAAAAAAAATCTGGAAACAAGAAAAGGTTCAGTGGAAGGGGGTGTGAGTAGGAAGGGAGAGGGTAGTACGGTACTGGGAGCTGCTTCTGGGGAAAGAAACTGGGAAGCTGGGAACAGAGGTGGGAGGCTGTGCCAGTTAACCGTCAACTTGCTGGGTTAGGAGACACCTGGAGAGGGGATTGCATCCTGGACAGCGCCCAGTTCCAGGCGGGAGCGGAGTGTCAGTCACTGCACCCGCAACGGAAAACACAGCTCATCTGCCTCTCTGGGTGTGGAGAGCGCGCAGCATGCGGAGGAAACTGGACATCGCTTTAGAACTGCCAGTTATTATTCGTAAAAGCTTTGGCATCGAAGCGACGTGGAGCTCTCCGGCCGCATGAGGGTGTGTCCTCTGGGCAATGAGATTAAACAGGTGTTTAATGGCGACCTCAGCCCAAGTCCAGGCAGAAAGAGACAGAACCCGCGAGTCACCTCCCCGAGGACACCAAGGATTGATTGCATTTTACCCCGAGGGGGCGCTGGACCTGGAATGCCGTGGACTGAGGTCGGGGAGGGCCGCAGCTCCGACCTGACCCGGAGGAGGGGTACGGAAGACCCAGGCTTGGTTGTTCTGTGGTTGTTCTCACACAAGAGCCTGGAGGGTGAACCTTTTCTCCCCCACCCCCAGGAAGAAAGTTCTTTTCCTTCCTGCCCGGGTACAGAACACAAGTTGAAAAGGGCGACTTGTTCCTAACGTTATTTATAGCTCACCAAAGTTTCTTCTCTAGCCTCCCGTCTGGGAACTTCCTACCCCCCAGACACACCCGGACGGGGTCCCCGTTAGCAGCAAAGCCAGGGTCTCCTTAGACACAATGCGACTTTCTGGTATCGCATTTTGCTTTTGGTTTAAAATGAACCCCTCCACTCCCACCCCCGCTCAGTCTCCAAGAAGGAGCAGACCTTCCGGCAAAAACTCCTTGGCCCCAGGAAAGGACGCAGTGGTTGAGCGGCTTGGATAACTCGGGGTCTAGCGCCACCTAGTGTCTATTTTGGAACTTGCGTGAGTCGAGCTCATGATTTTTTTTTTTAATTGGTCTAACATGGAGAAGAATTAAAGAGACGTGTTCTCTGCGCACAAGGCAGTCCTCCTGCCCACGTTGAGGAACTAGAAGTTTGGTGGGGAAAGCTGAAATGCTAAAATCCTGATGTGTCACACACGGGGGTGTTGGGTGAGGGGATGGAGGAGACTTTCTCTTGGAAGGAAGCTGGGATGACTCAGAAGTAATATTTAGAGTCTTATTCCCAGAAGATTCGCTTAGCCTTGCCTGCGTGAATATTTTTGCTCACACTAGGAAAAAAATATTGCTATTTTATGGCTTTTATGCTTTTCAAAGTAGTTTCTTAGGGCCGGGGATTTAGCTCAGTGGTTCCGCCGCCTGCATCGCAACCGCAAGGTCCGGAGTTTGTTCCCTGGTACCAAAAGAAAAAAGAAAAAAAAAGTAGTTTCTCAGAGCCAGCATACGGGCTATTTACAGAAGTTCTTGCAAGCTGCTTCATGGCTGAATTCACTCCTGGTCTTTGTTATTGTCTTTGCAGGACAAGCAACACCCCTTTCTTATGCTCTCACTTCCCAGCTGCCCGCTAACCCTCTACTAATATAGCCACCCTTAGCTCTTTGCTTCACATCATTAATGAAAACCTCACAACACTCCAGAGAGATGGTGCTGGTACGCATTCATATTTGACTGATGAGAAAGCTGATCCTTTGCGGGGGACTTCCCCAAGACCCCTTAGCTAGAAGTGGAGGTGGTATTTGATCCCAGAATTATTTAGCTGCCAAACTGTAGCCGGCTGTTGCAGAGGAAGCCGCAATCTCCAGGAGGTTCTTGAGCTGACAAATAGTTCTTTGACTCAGCAGGCACTTCCTGCTCTGGGCGTTACTGTGACTCCCAGGGAGGACTTTTGGGGGAAACACTCTCCTTCCTCTCAGCACGCTCTGCTCCAGCCCTTGTTACAGACACGTCCTCAGCCTACGCTCCTCCGCATTGGAAACCACCCAGAGGAATAATAAAAGCAAAGAGTAAGGACTTGGCAAATGAACAGAATGCCAGGAAAATGATGGATTTGTCTTCAACTCCCTGAGACTTGGTCTCATCTAGTGGGAAACTTGGAAAATTCTCTGCTGGTTCCTCCTTTTGCTCCTGGTGGTCCTTCCACCCTGCTCCACCAAATAGAAACCTCTCCAGAAGAAGGTTAAGTAAGGCCACCCTCTGAATGCCCCTGAAACAAGTTGTTGCTTAAATATGCAGATTCAGCAGTAAAGTTTAACTGGGGTGACACGCTGCAGTGAAATCCAAACCCTGACCTCCAGAAATGGGGTAAAGCTTCAGGCTGCTGGCAGACCATGGGATGTGGTTTAAGGTATAAGAGGAACACAGGATTCAGAGACTTAGACTTAAGTCCCCAGTCTCATCACTCCCCATTTCAGTGACTTTGAGCGATTTGCTCACCTTCTCCAAGCTTGTTTCTTCCATTGTATAATGAGGGAAATTCTCCTCTTACCTACCAGCTGATACACCACTCACCCTCATCTGTAGTTTTACTTTCTGTGATTTTGGCTACCCATGGTCAATTGCAGTTCAAAAATATTAAGTGGAAAATTCCAAAGATAACCGATAAATAATTCTTATACCATAGTGTTATAATTGTTTTATTATGAGTTGTTAGTATCTTGTTATACCTAACTTATAAATTAAACATTACCATAGGTGTGCACATAGAAGGAAAATTGTAATACACTTTATAAGGTTTGGTGCTTAGGCATCTTCTGGAGGTCTTAGAATGCATCCCCCTGAATGAGGGGGCTATGGTAGATGCACAAGTGCTTTGTGAAGTGAACAGTGGTGTGGTCCAGTTCAGGAGTTTGGTGGAGAAACGGCAGAGTCACTCTGCCCTTTCTCTGATCCTCCCCTACTCCCAAAGAAGTCTGTCTCTTTCTGCAAAATGGGTCTTAACATGGGGACACACACACACACACACACACACACACACACACACACACACACAGGGTCTCCCAGTCTTGGTGAGCCCTCTCTCTCTCTCATGCTGGATGCGCTTGTTTTAGAGCAGGCAGGAAAAGTAGAAGCAGGAAGTGTTATGGTGGCATCCACGATTTGCAAGAGGAAGGCTCCAGGTGTCCTCTGTTGAAGGGTGCAGAAGGGGCTCATCTGTAACAGTCTTGCAGAGCTAATGCAGTCATGGGATAGCAATAAAAGTCTGAGGAGGTACCATCAGGAACATAGAGGCTGAGTTTGGCATCCTCTCTTCCTGGTGGTACAGCCAGTTTCAAAACTTCTTGATTTCTTCACAGGTTCCAATTCTAATTTGACCTGGCTTGGCAAAAAAACCCCTCCCCCCATTAGGGAAGAAATAGCTTCATGAGGCTGCAGAGGAACAAAGGCCTCATTAAGATCCATCATGTATTTATTCCAAGTACACATGCCCAACAATCTCTATTGATGATCTCAGATACAAATGAAGTGGTAATTAAGGATATAATGCAAATGATCATCAGCTTAGTAACTCCCTCTGTAATTGAAATTTACTAAATTAAGTCTGAGGTTTTTGAAACTAGGTCTTTAAAAAAATTTCCCCGATTATAATTACCCCTTCTCCTCCCTCCCACCCACCCCTTGGTAATGTAATTAGTTTAAAATAAGACTCGTGGTACAGTTGATGGTGCTGCCTCCTGATCTGTTAAGGTGGCGCTTGCTCTCTAAAATGCTGGTCTCCTGGGACCCATCCCTGGGAAGTGAGGAGGAGAGGGGCCTTCATCATTCAGAAAGGCTGCTGTGGTGGAGCCAAATGCTTGACAAGGAGACTGGATACTGGGGTTGCTGCGTTACAGGGCTAGACAGGAAGATTTCTCAGCTTCTCCTTTCTGTTCCTTTCCATGATATGCTCAGATCTGGTACACTCTAGAGATCATTCAGAGAAAGAGGTGGATAGCTGCTTTACTGGAGTAGGGGAGGATTTGGGATCTTTTGGGATCCTGACGTAGGAGACAGAGGGGTTGGTACAGATCAGAAACTCATCTTTCTCCCTCTTGGAGGTAAGGGAGGCAAAGCTCAAACTGTATAGCCCAGGAACTCCTCTAAATCCTGTCCTTTGCTACTCCATGCGACCATCCCTGGGCTTAACTCCTTTTTCCTAATCTGACCCCGCAGAGGGCAATGCCCACTGCCTCAGCCTGCCCAGAACCCAGAGGAGCTGTGTGGCCTGAGGCTGTGACCTGGGAGCACTCCTGCCTTCTTTTCCTTATCCCCAACTTGGGTTTTGTCCAGAATAGAAAGAGAACTAAATCCTGTCCTGGATACATTTGACCTTCCACAAGGGCATGTTGGTCTGTTTCATTAAATTCGGATTAAAGGGTTGCTGTTTTTGCGGTCACACTGTAGTTTTGTCAGAGCTGATATGTGCAAACAGGAGAGAAGCTACCCACAGCCTTCTTCCTCTCCTTCTTCCCCTCCCTCTCACTCCCACCTTCCACCCACAGCTTCCCGAGTGGGTAAGTTCAAGTCCAGCCTGGGCAATTTAGTGAAACCCTGTCTCAAAAATAAAGAGAAGGGATTGCAGATGTGGCTCAGTGATAGAGTTCCCCAGGGTTCAATCTCCAGTACATCCATCCATACATACATAGGTGTACAGACATACACACACACACACCACTGCAGCACAGATCTTAAATAAAATGCTTTCTGCCGTCCCTTTAAATTGTTTTGTGCACATCTGTTTTTCCTTCATCAGTCACATCACTAGTGATTGAAACTTCAGTAAATGCTTAACTGCAGAACTGCTGATGTCAGAGACAAGCAGCAGAGTTGTTTTTGGAGAGCACAATAGGTGTATGTTCCATTAGTAAATCTGATAAAAGAGACAGACAATGGTGATCTTATCTCTAGATAAGCCCTTGCTTGAAAGCTTCCTGAGCTAATGTGGGCATGTTTACTGTTGGATTTGGGTGCCCCGCATGGCAGGTGCTCAGTAAGTATCAGTTGAATGAAGAATGAATGAATGAATGAATGAATGACTTGTCCAAAAACTTGTAGGACCTCATCAGTGGGATAAGAAAATGCCTTAATTCTAAAATCTGGTATTGAGGATCCTGCAATCAGATACCAACTTACCCCTGTGTGATCCCTCGGCCATCTCTGCCTGCTGACTGCACTGGGGCCAGCATGGCAGTCATCTGGAGGACTTGGTGAAGCAGCTCGCTAGGTCCCAAATCCACAGATGGGGGTGGGGGTTGGGCTCAGGAATTGGCCTTTTCAACAAGTTCTCAGTAGCTGCCCATGGTGCTGGTCCAGGACCATGCTTGTTGGTATCACTCCATTCCACAAAAGGCGCCCACTTTAAAGCAGTTTTGGAAGCCAACATTAGATTGGTAAATATCATTTTCTCCTTAGGCATTTTGCCAATGCTTCATTCATCAATAGACTTTACTGAATACCTATTTTGTGCTGTTTCTACAAAGATTAATAAAAGGGCATCTTTGCCCTCAGGAAACTCATGACCTTAAGAGCATCTCTCTCTAATTCTTAGTGAGTTAGGCTGGATCTACGCACTCACCCAGGAGTCACCTTTGCTTGATATGTCTTGATTCTCTGGAAAACAATGTCAGCGCTTTGGGGCACAGAGATTAAGAGGGCAGGTAAAAAGTGAAAATAAAGGGTGCCCTAACTTTGAGGATCACATTCCAGGGAGGAAGGAAACTCCTTCCTCCAAATGATGGGGGAGCAGTTGTGGTAAATGGGTTCAAAAGCAGCTTCCTGCTTGCCTATCCACATGAGCACTGATTTATTATTCAACCTCTTTAAGACTTAGTTTCCCCATCTCTTGGGGGGAGGTGTGCCATTTTGATGATATGAGTTAAGAGTTTGGTTCAGTGCCTGGCACACAGAAAACATTACCTGATGTATGGCACCAGGAGCTATTGGTGTGGGTGATGACTGTGGGAGCAAGTGGGAGAGCAGGCAAGAGCTGTTGCCTAGAACGAGGGAAAACCACTTGGGATCCAGGGAAGAAAAGGCACCCCCTCCATTTGTTTAAAGAGCCCTTACCTGGGCTGGGGGTGTGGCTGAGTATTTATCCTGCATGCTTGAGGCCCTGGGTTCCATCCTCAGCACAAGAAGAAAGGGGGAGGAGAATAAGACTAGGAATAATAAGAAGGAGGAGGACAAGGAGGATGGGGGGGGGAAGAACAGGAAGAGGAGGAGGGGGAGGAAGAGAAGGGGAAGGAGGAAAAGGGGAGGGGAGAAGAGAGAGAGATAAGAAAGAGGGAGGAAGAAGGACTCTCATTTAGTCAATACAACCAAGTAGAAAAAGGGGCAAAATACAAAATCTGGGCACTTTCCACATTGAGAAGTTTTGTTTGCAAATAAAGAAAATCAGATATTTGTGCTATGCTGTCAAATCTATTACCTCATTAGATACTCAAAGCAACCCCATGGGGCACATAAGCTCACACCCTTTTTACAGATGGTGAAATTGAGAATCATAAATTATACCTATTCCCTTACAGTGGTAGAATTGAATGAACACCTGGAGCTCAGGCCAGTGTCAAACACCATCTTTCCAAATAAATCTTTATGGAGAAAATGGGAAAAAATGTAGGTGGTCATCTGAATTGGTTGGAGAAGCTTTAAAACCTCTGACTCCTGGGCCCTCATGAGACCTAAGAAAGAATCTGTGTGTGCAGGAACCCAGAAAGCTCCTCCAGGGAGCTGCTGCAGTTGGCAGACATCTAAAGCCAGCAGTAACAACAGTGATGCTCTGTTTGTGGCTGTGGGAGGCTTTGGAGGCAAATGCTCTTGGAACACTGCCAGCCCCTGGGAAGCCTCTGCCTGCTCTTGCCAGGACAACTGCACTAGCCCACCAACTGGGGCGACACCCGTCAACAATGCTGCCCCTCTTCTTCCCCTGCCCAAGCTACCCTCCCACTGCAACCAGCCCTCACCTCAATCCCATGTACAGAACTTATTTAACACTCTCCTCAGCTTTCCAGTCCCCAGCCTGGCTGACAAGCCCTGCCTGAGCTGACTGATTATCTGCTATTCTCTGCCTCCCAGCCCCCTAAGCTTTCCTCCAGTCTCCAGAACTGCAAAATTTCCCTTTACCACAGGGCTTCTGTACTTGCCACTCCTGTCCTCTGGAATATCCGTGGTTCCCAACACTAATGCCCACCCTTTCGCTGGTTAACGTCTCCATTTGATGTCAGCACCTCGGGAAAGTTTTCCTCAATCCATAGATGAGAGCAGAGTCCTTAGTTACATGTTCTCTTACCCAGGTATAGTGGCACATGCCTGTAATCCCGGGACTCTAGGAGGCTCAGGCAGGAACACTGCCAGTTATAGTCCAGCCTGAACAATTTAGCAACTTTGAGAGAACCTATCTCAAAAAAAAAAAAAAAAAAAAAAATTTAAAAGGGCTGGAAATGTAGCTCATTGTTAAGGCCCTGGGTTCAATCCCTCCCCCGGGAGGGGGTGTGAAGAAAAGATTCTCTTGACACAGGCGTCTTTCCTTGGTTCTTGTCAATGACAGTAATTGTGCAACAGCAGAGACAGGCTTTTGAAGAACAGGTACCATGTCTGCACTGATTCTTCATGTCTTCTCAGTGCTTGGCTCCCCATGAACTCTTCCCAAATGATGTTCCATGATGTGTTTAACGGGACACACCAGGACCTTGCTGCCTCCCTCCTGATTCCCATAAGGCAAGATATCTAGAGGAAGCCAGTTTGATGAAGCCTTTTGACATAGTACCCCTGTCAAAGTATAAAATCATTAAGTTTCATTGCCAAGTAACATGTAAAATCACATGGGTTTTCTTACCAAGTAACCTGTGCAACTGACAGCTATGTCCTGTTTATACCCTCCCCTGACCCTGAGGGACTCCCACAGGCTTCTTTACCACTATTTGGTTTGAATTTTTATGAAATGAATTATTTTTGCAATCAGAGAGGGTCATAAAAGTAATATTTAAAGACTGTCAGATCTGGGTAAGACTCCAAGGCTATATGATTTCTGCCTCTAAAAATCATAACTTGGAAGGAAAAGTGTAAAATAATGTATTCTTTATAGAAAGTATTTAAGGAAGCACTAGAAGTTTAATTAAAGATTTTCTGGGCATTCTGAAATTAAGAAAAAGAGATAATGTTATGGCTCAAATGTCCTTTTTGCTCCCAACACTGCAATGTGTTAACTTTAACTGGGTCTAGCAGTGAATTTTAGAGGCAGAAAAACAGAAGTAAATTCTAGAGCAGAGGGCCAGGGATTTAGCTCAGTGGCACTGCCGCCTGCCTCGCAAGCACAAAGTTCTGCATTTGATCCCTTGTACAAAAAAAAAAAAAAAAAATTCTAGACCAGAAGAGATGCTGTGCTGGCCTGGCTGATGACTCTTCATGAGATACGAAAACAGAGCAGATGCAGGAGTCCCGGTGCTAGGTGCCAGATGGTGCCCGCCCTCCTCCCCGAACACATCTCTTCTTGACTCCTACCTTATCCCAAACTCTGGCCTCCAGAAAGAAAGGACAGGGATGCCATGACATTAGTTTAGCAAAGTGCTACTTTTTAAAATTCGAAGATTTAGTAGCTTGGTTTTTTTTTTAGCTGTGTCAAAGAATTCCCATATGAAATATTGCAAATTTCACTTACCTAAGACACTTAACCTCTTTCTACTATGATACTATGTCTTAGTCTTTTTTATGCTTTTTGTATTAATCTATTTTCTGTTGTTATGACAAGATATCTGAGGCTGAGTTCTTTAAAAAAGAGAAGTTTTTTTGGCTTGCAATTCTGGTGGCTGGAAAATCTAAACATCATGGCACCAGCCCTTTAGCTATGTCACAACATGGTGGAGAAATGGAAAGAGAACCAGTCATGTGCAAAAGAAAGCAAGTGAATGGGTTGGACTCACTTTATAACATTTCACTATTGCAAAAACTAATTGAGGTCATCAGAGAATTGCATTAATCTCTTCCAAGAGTAGCACACCTCCTCCTGCTCACTCCCATGATCTAACCCCCTCCTATTAGGCGTCAGTTCTTAACGAGGAATACGTTTCCCCGCATATAACCCTTAAGGGAGAAGTCACACAAAAACCATAGCATATTAGCAGAATACCACACACTGGGTAATTTATAATGAACGAAGATTTATTTCTCAGTTCTAGAGGTTTGGAAGTCCATGATCAAGGCATCAGCATCTGGTGAGTCTCTTTCTTCTTGTTCTCCCTCTCTTTTTCCCTCTCTCTTCTTGTCTTCCTCCTCTTTCTTCTTTTTCTGTATGGAGAATTGAGCCCAGGATTATTTTACCACTAAGCTACATGACAAGCCCTTTTCATTATTTTATTTTGAGACCCTCAGGCCTTTTATTTTACTTTATGTTATTTTAGACAGAGCCTTGACAAGTTTCCCAGGCTAGCCTCAAACCTATGATTCTCCTCCTCAGCCTCCTGAGGAGCTGGGATTACATACCACTGTGCCTGGCCTAGTGAGCATCTTCTTGATGTGTCATTTCATGGTGGAAGGGCAAAAAGAGGGAACAAGAGATATAAGGAAGATGAACTCATATTTTTAAGAGGAAACCACTCCCACAATTGCTAACCCACTGCTATGACAGCAACATTAAACCATTCATAAGGCCAGAGCCTGGTGGCCTATTCAGGTCTTAAAGGTCTCACTTCTTAATACAGTTACAATGACAGTTAAAATGGCAACATGAGTTTGGGAGAGGCCAAACATTCAAACCATACCACACTAGATTGTCTCAACTCTAGCTTCTCACTAGTGAGAATGTCTCTGATGATTAGAAATAAGAACAGGGGCTGGGGATTTAGCTCAGTGGTTCTGCTGCCTGCCTTGCAAGCGGAAGGACCCGAGTTCAATCCCTGGTACCAAAAAAAAAAAAAAAAAAAAAGAAAAAAAAGAAAAGAAAAAGAAAAGAAAAAGAAATAAGAACAGGACACCTGTTAATGGATACATGCTTTTGGCTGGGTCTGGAGAATATAGCAAAGTGCTTAATAATGACAAAATGTCAGCATATCCAGCCCTGACTGGGTCAGATGATTCTCATCTCCTTTGGTGTCAGTGAATCATACCATTTTCAAGTGACTTTTCTCCATTTATATCTAATAAGCCAGACCCAATAGGATCCTACTTGCTGACCTGTAATTGAGTTTTGAGTGTAAGAGTGGGAGTCGGGGACAAAATGAGGTAGAGTTAAGGACAAGAAATGCTTGGAGTGTCAGATAAAACATTCCCTCCTAGATTGAAAGATTGGGTAGTTTGGGAAATTCACAGGCAGATAAAAAGAAGCATGACAGAATGTGTATAGTCCTGGTTCTTCTCTGTAAGGCCACTGTACAGAAACTGAAAGAGTCTATGCAGGCATGTGACTAGCCCTCAATTTGAGTTGTATAAAACTACCATTTGGAGAGCCGCCCCCAGTGCCGAAGAGGTGAGCCTTCCTGGCTGCCATACCACTGCCCCCAGAGCCAAGGAGCAGAGCTGCCCCCAGCACCTAGGAGGTGAGCTGCATGGGAGCCAGCAACACCCCTCCCCCCTGAAATGAGAAGAAAAGTAAACAAGTCTCAAAACCAGATTTCCAGAACACGTAAAGCAACCCCAAAGTGAAACGAGATAGAACAATCTGATACTCAACCACCTGGGCTCCCTGAACAGGCAATGAAAGAAGATCCAGAAGAAAAGGCAATCAGAAATAACTTTTCAGATAACAGCAGAGATTGTGCCCATAGTGCAAGACATGATTAATAAATCTAAACAGGACACAGATAAATAATAGAGGAGCTGAGAAATATGATGGAATCCCCAACATAGGAAACAAATGGAATCTATAAAACAGAAGTGAACAGATTTCCAGGAGATTAAAAAGTCCATTGAAAGTTTATGCAGCAGAATGAGCCAATGTGAGGACAGAGTTTCAGATATAGAAGATAAGATTGCAATTAGTGACCAGAAAAAGAAAATATTTTTTTAAATAGTAAGGGACCATGAGAAATCAATCCAGCAGCTGCTAGACAATGCAAAGAAGAATAACATAAGACTGATCAGAGTCAATGAAGAAACAGGAGACAGTACAAATGACATAAAAAAGCTGTTCACAGAAGTGATGGCAGAAAACTTTGCAAGCAGGGGAAAAGAACTTGACATACAGATAAGTGAGGCATATAGAACTCCAAATAGCCTTGATCAAAAAAAAATCTACACATAGGTATATAATAGTTAAGATTCCAGAAACCAACAGAAGAACAAAATTCTACAAGCAGTTAGAGAAAAGAAACAAATCACATACAAAGGAAAGCCCATCAGAATCACAGCAGACTTCTCAATGCAAACACTCAAGGCAAGAAGAGCTTGGAGTAATGTATTCCAAGCCCTAAAGGAAATCAGGCTCCAATCCAGATTGATGTACCCTGCAAAACTATCTTTCAAATTTGATGGAGAAATAATGACAAAGAACACCTTAGGAATTTCATGAATACCAAACCAGCACACCAAAAAATTTTAGACAATATCCTAGGAAAAGACAATGAGGATCACAACCCCAGGAAGCCCAGCAGAATGAATCCATCAGGAGGACAAGAAATTAAATGCAAAGAGGGAGAATCCAACAAAAAGAAAAAGTCATGACAATGATAAGTCAATATGAATCAGTTATAGCCATCAATGTGAATGGTCTCAATTCACCAATCAAAAGAAATAGACTGGCAGAATGGGTCAAGAAGCAAAATACAACAATATGCTGCATACAAGAAACACACTTAATTCCAAAAGAAACTCATAGACTGAAAGTTAAAAGGTATTAAACAATACTCCATGCAACAGGAACACACAAATAAAGCATGAGTAGCTATGCTCTTTGCAGATCAAGTGGATTTCAAATCAACATTGATTAAGAGAAACAAAGAAGGACACTACAATTTTGTAAAGAGGACAATCTAAGAGAAAGAGATGACAATCATAAACATATATGCACCAAATATTAGTGCACCCAACTATATAAAACAAATATTAACAGACATGAGATATCAAATAAGCACTAATACAGTAGTAGTGGGGGACCACAATAACCCACTGTCACAAATAGATAGATCAACTAGACAAAAAATAAGCAACAAAATACTAGAACTCAATCAAACTCTTGAACAAATGACTTTCACAGATGTTTACACAGTATTCCACCCCACAAAATCAGAATACACATTCTTTTCAGATGCACATGGGTCATTCTCCAATATAGACCACATACTCACTCATAGAATATGTTTGAGTGCAAAGGAATTGAAGTTTTCCCCTGTATATTATCAGACTATAGTGGAATGAAATTGGAGATCAATAGCAAAAGGAACCGCAAGAATTTCATTAACACATGGAAATTGAACAACACACTTCTGAATAACCAATGGGTCACAGAGGAAATTAAACAAGAAATCAGACAGTTCCTACAATTAAATGACAATGCCAATACAACATATTGGAATCTATGGGACACAGTGAAAGCAGTCTCATAAGGGAAATTCATAGCAGTGAATACTCATGTTAGGAACACAGAGCAAGCCCAACTAAACAACCTGATGCTGAACCTCAAGCTTCTAGAAAAAGAAGAGCAGGACAAACCCAAAGCTCATATAGGAGAGCAAATTATAAAGATTAGAGCAGAAGTCAATGCAATAGAGACTAAGAGAACAATACAAAAAATTAATAAAGCCAAGAGTTGGTTCTTCAAAACAATAAACAAAATTGATGAACCCTTAGCCAACATTATCAGAAAAAGGAAAGAAAAGGCCCAATTCCATACAATTAGGAATGATCAAGGCTAGTTGGAGTTCTATATGAATCACTTATCTGTATGTCATGTTCTTTTCCCCTGCTTGGGAAGTTTTCTGCCATTACTTCTGTGAACAGTTTTTTAATGACATCTGCACTCTCTTCTGTTTCTTCATTGACTCCAATCAGTCTTATATTATTATTCTTTGCATCGTCTAGCAGCAGCTGGATTGATTTCTCATGATCCCTTACAATTTTGAAGCAGTTTTTCTTTTCCTGGTCACTAATTGCAATTTTATATTCTATATCTGAAATTCTGTCCTCACATTGGCTCATTCTGCTGTGTAGACTTTCAGTGGACTTTTTAATCTCCTGGAAATCTGTTTGCTTCTGTTTTATGCATTCCATTTGTTTCCTATATTTGGATTCCATCATGTTCTTCAGCTCCTCTCTAGATTTATTAATCATGTCTTGTACTATGGGCACAAACTCCGCTGTTATCTGAGAAATTATTTCTGATTTCATTATTTCCAGATCTTCTTTTGTTACCAGTTCAGGGAGTCCAGGTGATTGAGTATCAGAGTGTTCCTTCTCTTTTCCCTTTGGGGTTGCTGTAGATGTTCTGAAAGTCTGGTTTTCAGACTTGTTTATGTGTCTGCTCATTTCAACCGGGGTGGGGGTGGGGCTGTGGGGTGTGTGTGTGTGTGTGTAGTTGGTGCCCATGCAACTCACCTCCTCTGTACTGGGAGTGGTGGTACAGTGGCCCAGAAGCCCATTCCTCTGAGCTGGGAGCAGTGGTACAGCAGCCTGGAAGCCCCTTCCTCAGAGCTGGGAGCAGTGGTACCACAACTAGGAATGAAAAGGATGAAATTACAATGGACCAAGCAGAAATCCAGAGGATCATCAGTACCTACTTCAAGATCCTATACATCAGTAACATGGAAAACACAGAAGAAATGGAGAGATTCCTAGATACATATGATTTACCAAAGTAGAATGAAGAAGACCTAAAAATTCTAAATGCAATACCAATCAATGAAATTGAAAATGTAATTAAAAACTTATCAACTAAGAAAAACCCAAGTCCTGATGGCTTCACCACTAAATTCTACAAGACATTTAGAGAGGACTTATTGCCTCTACTGTTTAAACACTTCAGTGAAATTGAAAGGAAAGCAATACTCCCAAATTCATTCCTGGAAGCAAGCATCAGCTTGCTCTCCAAAGCAGAGAAAGACCCAACTGAAAAAGAGAACTATAGGCCAATCTCACTAATGAACATAGATGCAAAACTCCTTCATAAGACATTAGTAAATAGAATGCAGAAGATCATACACCCTGACCAAGTGGGATTCATCCCAGAGACACAGGGATGGTTCACCATACAGAAATCAATAAATGTAATACACTATATCAATAAAGCCAAGGACAAAAACCATATAATTATCACAGTACATGCAGAAAAAGTACTTGACAAAATCCAACATGCATTTACGATAAAAACCCTACAAAAAATCAGAGTAGATGGTCTCTACCTCAATCTGATAAAAGCCATCTATGAAAAAGCAACAGCCAATATCATACTAAATGGTCAAAAACTGAAATCCTTCAAACTAAAATCAGGAACAAGACAAGGATGTCCACTATCACCACTCCCGTTCTATGTAGTTTTGGAAACATTAGCCTGGGCAATTAGGCAAGAGAAAGAAGTAAAAGGAATAAAGATAGGAAATGAAGTCAAATTGTCATTATTTACAGATGATATGATACTCTATGTAGAAGACCTCAAGAACTCCACCAAAAGTCTCCTAGACTTAATAACCAAATTCAGTAAAGTAGCTGGATACAAGGTCAACACACAAAAATCAATAGCTTTCTTCTACATGAACAACAGACTCACTAAGAGAAAAATAGGGCAAACAATTCCTTTCACAATAGCATCCAAAAAGCTGAAATATCTAGGAATGAACCTAACAAATGAAATCAAAGACCTCTTCTCTGAAAACTTCTCTGAAAACTCTGAGAAGAGAGATTGAAGATGATATCAGAAAATGGAAAGACATCCCTTGCTCCTGGGTAGGAAGGATCAACATAGTGAAAATGGCCATACTTCCAAAACTGCTATCTAGATTCAGTGCAATCCCAGTTGAAATCCCAGAAACATACTTCACAGACCTTGAGAAAAAAATCCAAAAATTCATTTGGAACAAGAAGAGACCTAGAATAGCAAAAGCAATTCTAGGCAACAGAGACATTGCAGGGGGTATCACAAGCCCCAACTTGAAACTATACTACCAAGCTAATGGGATAAAAACAGCATGATACTGGCAAAGAAACAGACCTGAGGACCAGTGGAACAGATTAGAAGATGCAGAAACAATGCCAGACACACTCAGTCATCTCATCTTCGATAAAGGAGCCAACTACCCTCACTGGAGGAAAGATAGCCTCTTTAATAAATGGTGCTGGAAAAACTGGGTTTCAACTTGCCAAAGATTAAAACTAGACCTGTATCTCTCATCATGCACTCAACTAAGATCAAAGTGGATTAAAGATCTAAATATTAAAACAGAAACACTGAACCAGCTCGAACAGAGGTTAGGTAGAACTCTTGAAGACATTGGTGTAGGAAAAGATTTTATGAACAAAACCTCAATTGCCTGTGAACTAGCAGAAAGAATCAACAACTGTGATCTCATTTTATTAAAAAGCTTCTGCACTGCAAGAGAAACCACCAACAGAGCTAATAGACAACCTACAATGTGGGAAAAAATTTTTAGCACCTGTACCTCAGACAAAGGACTATTATCTACAATATACAAAGAATTGAAAAATATCAGACCCCCCAAATTCAAAGACCCAATTCAAAAATGGGCATCTGACATGAACAGACATTTCTCAGACAAAGAAGTAAAAGCAGTAAACAAATATATGAAAAAATGTTCAACATCACTGGTCATTCGAGAGATGCAGATGAAAACAAAGCTGAGATTCCACCTAACCCTAGAAAGAATGGCTTCTATAAAGAAATCGACCAATAAAAAATGCTGGCGGGAGTGTGGGGAGAAAGGAACCCTTCTCCATTGCTGGTGGGAGTGTAGACTGGTGCGACCACTGTGGAAATCAGTATGGAGATACCTCAAAGAACTAGGACTACAGGTCCCATTTGACCCAGCTATGACCCTACTGAGTATCTTCCCCAAAGAATTAAAAGAATCATACCACAGCGATATATGTGCACCCATGTTCATAGCGGCACAGTTTGTAATAGCTAAAGCTTGGAAGCAGCCCAAGTGCCCATCATTTGGAAACTGGATAAAGCAAATGTGGTTTTTTTATAAAATGGAATACTACTCAGCCATAAAGAACGAAAAACTAGAGTCATTTTATAGCTAAATGGATGCATATAGAGGGCATATTCTTAAGTGAAATAAATAGGACACACATGTGTAAATACCGAATAGTTTCACTAGTGTGAGAAACTGATAGTGTAAACAAGGCTTAAAATGATTAAAATGAATAACTGATAATTCGAAATAGGAAAAAAGGCCCAAAGATGAAGGGTTGAAGGGATGGGAAGGAGAAGGGGAAATCTATGAGAAAAGAAAAAAAAAAAGGAAATGATGTGTGTGTAAATAGGGAAGAGAGGAGGGGGTGAAAGGCGCACAGGTAATGGGGAAAAAATAAGAACCAAGATACATCATGTACAGGTACAAACACCCAATGATAAATGTAAACAAATTGTATACCTAAAATGTACCAATAAAAGAACTTAGAAAAAAAAAAGAAGAAATGGCAAATAAACATATGAAAAAATGTTCAACATCACTGGTCATTCGAGAGATGCAAACGAAAACAACACTGAGATTCCACCTCACTCCAGAAAGAATGGCTGCTATCATGAAATCAACCAATAACAAATGCTGGTGGGGCTGTGGGGAAAGAGGAACCCTGCTCCACTGCTGGTGGGGGTGTCGACTGGTGTAACCACTGTGGAAATCAGTATGGAGATACCTCAAAGAACTAAGACTGGAAGTCCCATTTGACCTAGCTATTCCACTGCTGGGAATCTTCCCCAAAGAATTAAAAGAATCATACCACTGTGATATATGTGCACCCATGTTCATAGCAGCACAGTTTGTAATAGGAAAAAACTTGGAAGCAGCCCAAGTGTCCATCAGTTGGAGACTGGATAAAGAAAATGTGGTTTTTTTTAATAAAATGGAGTACTACTCAGCCATCAAAAATGAGAGATTAGAGACATTTATAGCTAAGTGGATGCACATTGAGGCGATAGTCTTAAGTGAAATAAATACGACACACATGTAAATACTGAATAGTTTATCTAGTGTGAGAAACTGAAAATGTAGATAAGGACTAAAAGGTATAATAGATAATATGAAATAGGAAGAAAAAGGGCAAAAGGGAAGGGGAAGTGGGAGGGGCAGGGGAAATGAAAGAAGGGAATGGAATTAATATGAGAAAATGAAAAATGGAAACAAAGTCTTTGTAAATAGGGAGGGATGGAGGGGTTGAAGGGAGGGCAGGGGAAGGGGAAAAAAATAAGAACCAAGAGAGATTATGTAAAGGTGCAAATTTCCAATGATGAATGTCATTATATTGTATACCTAAAATGTACCAATAAAATCAATTTGAAAAACAAAACAAAAAAGGAACTGCCGTTTGTTAATTATTCAGACGGATGGATGGATGGATGGATGGATAGATGGGTGGATGCATGGATGGATGGATGAATATGGATGGATGGATCGGTAGAATGGGTGGGTGAATGGATGGATTCACCTCTTGTGGCAGACATGGTCACTGCCCTGCCTGTAAATTTCCTCTCTCACTTCTATACTCTTTATCTGGCTAGGGGACCATATCAGGCCTGGGAGTCAGAAAAACAAAGCTGGTGCTCTGGAAGCAGCCCTCATTGAATACTACAGGGACTCTAGGTAGACAAACACATCAGTCAGGAGTGCTGACGCACACCTATGATCCCAGCAGTTGGGAGGCTGAGGCAGGAGGATCACTGCAAATTCAAGACCAGCCTGGGCTACATGGTGAGTTCAAGGCCAGCCTGAACTACACAGCAAGACCCTATCTCAAAAACAACACACACACACACACACACACACACACACAAACACCAGCTTCCTCACATCTCAGGGTGACTGCATGGGGCCTACTCAGTGGGATTAATCCTCCAGTGGTAACTGATAACATAGCCTTTCCTGCCTTCTTTTTGTCCTTGTCTCCTTCCATTGTTTTCTGGGATCACACTGCTTGTTCTTGATCCCTTGTGGAGCATGCTTCTAAGAAACTCAAAAGCAGAAATCTATGTCACTGATTGCTCTGAGTGTGTTGCCAGTGGTCCCCAGGATCACCCTTAACCCTCTTATCTGATTCCTAAAAAACTAGAATAGTCTAGTGGGAGGAAAGGCAACATTTAACTTAGACCTCACTGGAATAGTAGTAAACCCCATCAAAGTGGTATTGCTAGGTTTTATTGCCAAACAATGTGTATGGGCGGACAATGCTGACTTTTGTGCTGTTAGCAACCCCTTGGGATGGCCTTAGGAGACCCACAGTGTCCTTTATCTCTGTTTGGTTTGAATTTTTATGTGGTACATTATTTAACCCATACCTAATTGGAATAATATGAAGCTCATTCTTGATTAATTCTCTCTGAAAACTCTCCTCTTATTAAGTATTTAATAGAAGTTCAGTTTCATTACTGAAGCAGATCAGGCTGTTATTTAACAGTGGAAAGGAGGACAACATCAGACCCACAAACCCATTTTGCTAGTCAACTTTCTTTTCTAGTCAACATTTTTCCTATGTCTAAGGCTATCGTGTTTGTTAAAAGAACAGCCCTTTTAGCTTGGCTCTGATGATTAAGTATCTAAATTCGCTACAGATCCCCAGGATATCAACACCTAGAAGGAAGGGCTCTCAGACTTAGCTGTGTATTAGAATGACTTGGGGAGCTTTTATTGCCAGCATTCCTGGGTCCCACTCCAGACACAAATGTCAGTGTCCAGGCAGCAATATTTTTAAATATTCAATTGGCTTTAATGTGCAGCCAGGGATGAGAACCACTGATTTAAGGGGACAGGGAGTCTATGAAACTGTGAGCACCAGCTGCCCCAGCTCTGGACAAAGCAGGAAAAGCTAAAAATGTCACCGATGGCAGCCCCAGGTGACACAGTGCAAGTCACAATAGCACAGTTACCACATTTGCAGCCTGCTCCATGGTATCTCAGTCACCTCATGCTTCTTTCTCTCCCTGCTCCTGAGCCAAGAACCCTCAGGAAGCCTCTCATCAACCATTCAATAATCTTGCACTCTCATAAAACAGCAAAGCTGTCTCCTCCTCGTGGAGATTTCAAGTTAGGAATTTTATTTTCTCATTTGTAAGTTTGGGTAGCTGAGCTCTATCTAGTCTCCTTTTTCATGCATTTTAATTTCCCTGTTTTAAAATCTGAGTAATTTTCACTCCTGGGTGATTTTTGAAGCTTCAGGTATTATCTTGGTGATATGGCTGCCTTCCACCCTAAGATATAAACCTGAGAAGGCATTCCTCACATCCCCAGAAACAAAATGGAGCCCACATTCTGTAGGCTATTTGTGATGGGCTTCTGCTAAGTGCTAACCCTTACCAGCCTTAGGGCCCTGGAGAACTCCTTTAAGCCTGATAATGTTCTCTCATAAAACTTTAAGAAACCACAGTGACTGGAACTGTGAGCCAAACAGTAACCTCTCAGCTAAGTAGATCCATGAACCTTTTAAGACGTTTGTACGTTTTGGTATGGACATGCATTTTATTTTTTTCCTGGGGAGACAGTCTGGTTTATAGCTAGCTTCAAATTATCAAATAGTTGTGTGACTTAACTAAGTTTAAGAATTAGCAACATCATGCTTTCCTTTTCTTGCTCAAAAGCCCAAACACAGATGTCTTGACTTGAGGGACTAATATTGAATGTTTTGGTTTCCTACCTCCTTTTCTTCTTCCCTTCTCCTGCCACTTCTGCCCTTTACTACGGAGGAGCTCTGTAATATTACTGCATGTAGGTTCCTGGCCACTGTAGAGGGCACTCAGATGCCAAAGGTCAAGGTGACAAAAGGGCCCAGCTGTTCTTCCGAGTAAAGAGTTGCTGTGAGCTCTCAGGTGGCTCATGAGGCCCCACACAAGCACTGTCCAAGACTCATACACCTGCATGCAGAGAACTGGGTTAGCCTAGAGGACAGCCTCTCTTTGTTCTGCCTGTGAATGTGATCGATTTCTTTCCCTGACTTCTCTAAAAGGCATGAAGGGTGGTCATCTGTCTCTGTTGGGCTTTCCACTGGATCAAAGCAGACACTTACTGAGCTGAGGAAGCAAGAAGTTCCTCCTGTGTGATGTGGAGGTATTAGTTATGGCTCACTATCAAGGAGGTGACACAAGTCTCTATAACTAAGTTCCATAAGGCAGAGGGACTGTCAGTGTGTATGGGGACCTGGAGGCAGTCACAGGGAGAGGGAAGCAACATTGATTGACTGGCTAGCACGTGCCAGGTGTGTCAGTGTACTAGATGTTTTACCCATGACAATTGCCTGGTAAACAGCTGCAGGATCTCAGACAAGGGAGGAACTGCAGCACACAGATCACCCTAGAGGGCTGGAAGAGTCCCCAACTCCAAGAGACTCTTGCTTGAAAGAAGAAGAATAAATCCTAATATTGCCAGTAACCAATGATGATATTTCTCTCTTTCTTCTATAGCAACACTGCCCAATAGAACTTCTTGTGGTGGTGAAAATGTTCTATTTCAGTCTACGGCCATACCACCCTGAGCGCATCCAGTCTCGTCTGAAAATGTTCTATTTCCACACTGTCCAATGCAGTTGCCATAAGCACTTAAAATGTGGCTAGTTGGACAGAGCTTAAATAAATTTTAAATCATATTTAATTCAATTTAATGAAAATGTATTAAATTTAAATAGTCTCATGTGATTAAGTCTATTTACATTAGTGCACTTCTTTCCTTTTCCTTCCTTTCTTTTTTTGTGGTGCTGGGGGTGGAATCTGGGGCTTTGCACAGGCTAGGCAAGTGCTCTGCCACTGAGCTACACCCCCAGTCCAGGACAGTGCATTTCTATAGTCGTTCAAATTCTTGGCTAGACAAATTCTTGTCTCTGTGCTGTGCTGTAGCCACTGCCTGGGTCCAAATGCTGCTGCACACTCCAGCCTGGGGGTGGTGGTTTGGAGAAAATGAAAGAATTAGGGTCGCATCCAACATGAGACAAAACAATGTGGAGTACAGAGAAGTCCTACAGGAAAGACACAGGGTTAGCTCAAGAGCACAGAGGCAGCAAAAAATCTGAACAAGAGGTACTAGAAGATGAATAAGTTCCTTCCGAGTCCCCAAGATATTGTGGGAAAGGGCATGCTGGCTTCTACCACATGGGGGATGTGCATTCCTGCCACCCTACTTGAATCTTAGCAAAAAGCACCACTCGGAAATTTGTATGGCCTGCCTCATCCAGGCAGCTGACACGTGGTTTTGCAGTTCCCCACAGCACCATCTTTCCTCCTGGCAAGCTCCCAAAGACCTGACAAACTGGGAAGAGAATTGAATGTTTCCTTCCTAGATTCTCTAATTTGGCCCAGATCTGGGGAGAGCTGCTTCTCTTACATCTGGAGTGGGCAGTCATGAGAAAGAGTGAGGAAATTTGTAATTGGTCAGAGGGTCATGGTAGACTGGTGCGTCTTTGTGATTGGAGACATAGGTAGCATAAGCATGGGAATTCTGGGTTCAAGATGGATGAGTACCAGGTCTTCTAACCAGCTCCTGAAGCAGACTGTGTAACACTTGCTGAAAGGTGTTTGCTGTTGTTTCTGCTAATAGTAACACTTGTGCTTAGTGTCCACGTATATTCTCTGCTTACATTTGCTCAAGTGGTAGCTGCACCTGGATAACAGAATGGTGACAGGTGTTTCTATGGTAACTATCCTGCACATGGTCCTTTCACATCTCTAGTCCAGTTAAGTTATAGAGTGACAGTTGGGATTCATTGGAGAAGGAACACTGGGGAATAATAATCACTATTGTTGGCTAACATCCTGGAGTGAATCTACATGGCAATTAAGAGGCAGCCCAGAAGATTTTGTTAGTTACATACACCTCTTTATCAACTTAATTATAAGTTACATCAAAAGACCCATAAAAGTGGAATGTTTCCAAAGCACTTCTCTTATTTGATATTTTTAGTACTTTAGATTCTGAGCAAAAGACAACTTACCATAATTTCAACAATAAATGATAATTTTCAACCCTACCTGTAACTTTACTGAACATGTAGTTAATTTGTTTTGTTATTCATTGTCTGCCATACAAACACCATACATTTTCTCTAAACCTTGAATTTAGTAGGAAGACTATATTTTATTTAAACACACACATATGGTAGTTGTATTGAATATAAACCTTAATGAAACTCATTTGAAAACAGTAGAGTATCTAGTTGAAGATTGTATAAAATACAGTTCTCTGTATCTTTTCTTAGGTTAATACATTGTAAGAGACTAGCTAACCTGCAAGCTTCACTCTTTTATTGAAAACCCTGCCAAGTAATTAATATATCTAATGATTCTGAGAGAAGACAATTTCTTTCATTTTAGGGTAGTGTCTCTTATCTTAGAAATATTAATTTGAGATTTATCTGATACTGATTTTGTATGATCAAAATTACTTTGGAAGTTATTGCATTAATTTCAGGGGATGCTCATTCTGTTATATAAGAACATGTGTTTTAAACATAATGCATTTTCAGTTCTACATTTTAGTGTCTATTGAACTCATTTTACACCATTGTTAAATTAAAACGAGTTTGATTTTCATTTTCTAATACTTACAGAGTGGCATGAGAGTTTAACCTGGTCCTTAAAAGGCTTCTGTGAGAGAAGTATGTGCAGCATAGGAGAATAGGGAAAGGGCCTCAGGAGAGCGTCCTCCTGCTAAGATATCATCAGCCAGTCTCAGTGCTGCTGGTGAAATGCAGTTTCTCATATAAACAAGATCCCAAGAAATGACATTTATAAAATGTGGGTCTAGCCAGTTTGCAACAAGAATTCACACATTTATACTGCTGTCCTCACTTCTGGTGAAGGCCAAATTGAGAACATTTTAGCAGGAAGAGCTGGTACTTGGCTCTGAACCCAAGGATAATGCCTGTGGAGAAACAGATAAGAGTTTGTGCGGTTTGTTCTGAATGACCATGTTCTCTTGACAATGTACAGTTTTACATAGAATTACCCAGAAGGCGTAACATAATGCTCTTTGCTTCAGTAAACTACTCCTGTGGGCAAAAAATACACAGTGATTATTGCAGAGATGGAATTTCCTTTTCCAAAATTTTTGGAATGGACTCCAGGTTCCTTCGCTAACGGGGAAAACTGCAATAGCACTTAGAGGGGGATAATTAAAATGTGTTTGTTTTAATGTGAGTCATGACAAACCTTGGGATTAGAATCTTAGAGGAAAACATATCTCTGAATAAGGAGAGGAGCCACAAAGCCCAGAGCAATATGGAGAGGGGGTGGATCCTGTTGCTTGTAGACTTCTCAGCTCTGTGCTTCCCTGGTTAAGAGAATGCCCTATACCACTGTCTCCCCCACTGGGCTAGACAATGCCTCAAAAATGCCTACCAGCCTCTTTTTAGGTGAAACCACCCCTCCGTGAAGCCCCTAGTGAGATAGAGTATTATCTGGAAGAAGGAATACACGAACCCATAATTGCTGATTTTTAAATTATTAGAACAGGCAAAGAATGGGACTAACAAGGTAAGTTTGGAATGTAAGAACTGAACAGAGAAGGGAAAGGGAATCAAGAAATGGATTCATGCCTGGTGTAGTGGCACATGCCTGTAATCCCAGCACACAGGAATATCACCACAAGTTCAAGGCCAACCTGGACTACATAGTGATATCCTATCTCAAATAACAAACATTATACAAAAAAAACCCTGAAGAGTAAAGAAAGAAAAGGATTCTGAGTATGAGATGGGGCAGTACCAGGCATGACAATTTCCTGGGAAGCCAATGGAGCTTGGGAACCTAAATGTTGGGAATAGGACGTGGGACAGAAGTAATTCCTGGCTGCATCATTGTAAGTCCTCATCAACTATGATACAGGTACACAGACATTTTTTAAACCAGTTTTTCATAAGTTGTCATGAAACACTTGTCCTCGTCCTTCATGAAGCTGCACCACATGGTGGTGTGACTCTTTCCATCCTATCTATGAAGTTCTGGTTTCAGCGGCTCTGCCAATCACAGCCATTTCTGGATTGTTCACAGAAAGCCAGCACAGAGGCAGCATGAGTAACTGGATTCCACCAAAGCAGTGTCTTGATTGCAACCATCAATTTGACCTGCTCTCTTGGAGTTTTCCTGGAGCTGTGCAAAGCAGCCAAATAAGGAAGTACCATTTCCTGTCCTGCCCAATCTGAAGCTTCTTGCCCTGTAAGAGGGGTGGGAGATGAGAGCCAAAAGATCAGTGAGGTTGAATGATCCTAACTAAGACACTAAGCTCAGGCTAACTAAGAGCCTTTGGGGTCCCCTGGATATTTGTTCAGCATCCTTCCCTTCTGCTCTGCTTTACAGACCCATCTCTCAGCAGCTCTGAGTCATGGATAATTTACCAGCTATTTTACCAGTCTCATTACTTCATAGTGGGTGGAAGCTTCCAATTGGCCTGAAGCCCTCCTAAGCTAAAAACAAGCCTATTTTCTACCATGTTGAGATTTTGGATTCTAGCCAGTGCTCTAATATACCTGAGCCCCAGAGGACATCCTTAAAATAGGGGTGTCTACACAGTAGTCCTAACACATAGACCTATCTATTTCTTGCCTAAATGAAAAAAGTTCTAGTCTATTTTTTCCCCTTTCTGGGAAGCTGACCTAAACAAGTAAGGGTGTGCTATAAATGTCTTTCAAGACTTGACTTGTAGGTTCTAATTATAATTAAGATGATAATAATATTATTTTGTATCTGTGTCTTTCTTCCAAAGTGCTTGAGCACTCTCAGCTGTGTGAGGGTAGCTATGACACGTTCATTTGTATCTACTAGATGATTCTAATTACATCTTCTTTTGATTCTAGTTCTGAACTCACCCTCCTTCCCTGAGCCTAGGGCACCAAGGGGGCACCACTGAGCTAAATTTTCTCCATGTCTGGCAGTGTTATCTGAGGGAGTAGCCCTCGTGTTCACCTTGGCAGGACCCAGAGGCCTGCAGACTGCTGTGCTGGCTCTGCCTGGCCCCTTCCTGCCAGGAGCCTGTCCACCTGCGTCACTCTCACTCCCAGACTCCCGGGTGCCAGAGAGTGAGCCGGGCTTCCTGTCCCTGGCTCCAGGAAGGGCCCCTTCACTCAGGCACTCTGCACCCAAGCCTGCCCTCAATGGACTCTCTGCCTTCTAAGTCTCAGCTCTAGGGCAGGGGCAGGCTTGGACTTGCTTGTGTGCCTGTTACACCTCATTCGGTCACACAGGAGCTTTGTGTGGTCTTCACGATCCCTTTGAACATGAACTGCAAGCTCTTCCCTGCCCCTGGAGGAGACTCTGGCAGCCTTGCTGACTTTTCTGGTCCCTCTGAGCTAAAAAGGAATCCTGTGGTCACTGAAGTCATGAAATATAGTCTTACTTCTGAAGTTAAATGTGCAAGTCCTATGGAAAATGAACACTCTGAACTGGATTTTGAATTGAAGCCTCTCCTTGCTCCTGGCTCAGGACGGCTTTAGAAAATGGGGGGCAGCTGGGAGTGGTTCTCTTCTCTTCCTTCTCCCTTAACCCACTGACTACACTTTCTGATTCTCATATCCCTTCCTACAGCGGAGGAAGAGGAGGGAGAAATGAAGATGAGCACGAGGAAATTCTAGGTCTTGAGCAATATTATAGGTCAGTCTTCTTTAGAGACTTCCTCACCGTCATCATCATTGGGATCTGTCACCTGTGGGCCCAGACAAGGGTTGATGCTTCTAAATCCTACTGGTTATTTATACTTTCTGGCTTCCTGGAAATCTAACATCACCTTTGCTTCTTTCTGCTGGTCTATTCCTTCTCCAAGTGACTCAGTGGGACAGCGTCTAAATTCACACCCAACATACATAGTGTGCTTCCTGCATCTTTTGTCTTAAACCCACTTACTCAGCCCTGCACTCCTGCACTCCTCACAGTACGGTCAAGGCCATCCAGCAGCCCTCTGGGTTTCCCAGGCTGGACCAGTCTGCTATAACCCCAGACCGAAAGTGATGCAGATCAAATCTCCTCTATGGTGAAGGGAATGGAATGAGACGCTTCTTTACTTCCCTCCTTGTGTGCAAAGGTACTGGGGAGCTCTCAGCATACTAACATCTTTCTCCAAAAATCCTCACTGAAAATCTTGCCTCTCAATTCCCATTTCAACTCCATTTTTAATCTGGATGTTCCAGAGTTAAGAACAATCTAACTATTCTTTTTTCCTGTCTCGTTGGACCTCATTTTTTCAGTGTGGTTTTTAATGTCTTGGTTCTTGAGATGAACTTGAATCTGAAAGAAGAGAGAAGCACAAGCAGACATCCTGCATGGCCTCCCTTTGGGGCTTTAACATGTTCCCAAGAGCCCTGATTGTTAGAACACAGATTTACCTATTTCTAAATTAGAATTTTAGATCTCTAAAGGAAAACAGAATTAGAATGTCTGAGTGTGCTATAGCCAGCCCTCTTTAGCCTCCACTAAAATTTACTTAGGCTTTCCAGTGAGAACAAGAAAGTCACAGTGTTGGAGTTCACATTACTAATGCATCATCTGGTATTTGGTATCAAGAAGTTTATTCCGTCTAATCCCAACCCATGTCCCTAATAAGATAACTGTGGTGCATCTTGGAATATGTACCTCTTTCATTATTAACATCCAAGTGTCTAAAAGAACACTTTAGTGGGCTAGGGATTTAGCTCAGTGGTTCCGCCACCTGCCCAGAAAGCACAAGGACCTGAGTTTGATCCCTGGTACCAAAACAAAAACAAAAACAAAAACAAAAAAACAACACTTTAGAGAGGCATGATAAAGACATTGTCCACTATATTGCCTGATGTCTCTTCTGTATAAAGGTAATAATATATTTAACACATGCATTTAGTACCATAAAATATTTTTATTTATAATCTAATATGCATGCTTCCTTTTATTTGCCAGTGGGAACTAACTAGATGTATTTCTCCTTTTGCTTTGCTTACCAGGAAGTTCAGCATTAAATTATAGAGTGTTCACTTACATTAACTAATTCATCCCAGGAAGCCAGTGTGTCTGTTGCATTTCACTTTTATTTATATTCTGTTACTTCTTTCTCTTTTAAAGGTTTCATTATATCTTCAGATATATTCTAACATTGTAAGCCACCTCCAATTCTTTTTTTAATACATGTAGGATATTTATTCTAAATAAGTATGAACAAAACTTCCATTTATTCATCTCTACCAAAATGTTTATTGACCACCTCCTACATGCCAGACATTTTACTAAGTAGTGGGACAAACAACGGTAAGCAAACCAACTTTCCTTCCTCTTGTAGAGCTCCTAGGGTGCCAGGTTCAAAAAACAGGAGGAAAACAACTGAAAACTCAGAGCAGAAGGGGTTACACATGAGAAGAAAAGTCACAGAAGTGTAGAGCTGATGGCAGTCAAGAGAAGGGAGTTTTTCCAAAGAAAGGATAAATCCAGTGCTACAGAGACCAAGTATGACAAGAACCGAGAGGTATCTGCTTGGTAACCAAAAGGGCATTAACTACTCTGCCAAGAGCGATTTCACTGAAGACAGCAAGTGTAGACAACTCCTTCCAAAAGTTTGATTGTGGCAGAGAGGGACAAAGATGCTGCTGGGGAGAACGTAATGACTTGTGCTGAAAGCAGACTCAGCTCCATCAAGAACCCATCGGTTACCATTCTGGTAACATCAAATGATTATCTGAATTTCCATTGGTTTTCAAATCTTCTTGAGCATAGGGACCACACTAATTTCTCAAAAAAGAGAGGGTCCAAGAGTCCCGGATATCAGGTCAAGGAGAGAGGAAGGGTGCAAGCCCATTAACAGCTTACCACTTGGCTGCCTTCTATTCTCTTTAATATCTTGGTGGCTGCTACTTTCCAAGAGAACCCAAGATGCCACGAGTACCCTCAGGACTCTATTCTCAGCTCAGACGTCTGACACTCTTGGCTGCCAGTCCGCAGCTGGCCTCTGTCCCAGCTTAAAAGAACACAACAACTTTACAAAATCTGCCCAATCAATTCCTCCACACGATAGAGGAAGGGGGTGGCCAACAAGCACTGTGAGCACTGGAAACACATTCGTAATTCACATTTCACTTTTCCAAGCCTGGGTTCAAGTCTCACCTGGGCTTTTGTTGGTTGTTTTTCTTTTTATCTCACATTAACTCCATTCATCTTAAGGATGGCTCTAGTGATTTATGAAAGCAGTCTGCATTATTTTAATGTTGTGAGCCTAAGAAAGGAGCCAAATGCCTTCGAGGCAGACTTAGACACCATGAGACTTTCCAAATTTACTTCCCTAATTGATGAAAGTGGCAACTTTCTCCAAAATCACAATGACTCAAAATATATTTATATGATATTCTGCCTACTGTTCCTCTTCTATCATGTGCTTAACTTGTACATCACGTAAACATTCAATCATCTCTCTGCTCTGTTTTGGATGTGCCTGAGTGTCCCCATGGGTTCATTGTGATTAAAGTCTTGGCCCTCAGGGTGTGCTGCTGGGAGATGGGGGAATCTGTGGATGACAAGGGCCTACTGAGAAGTCTTTAGTTAACTGAGGGACTGAGTTAGTTCATAGAAGGCCCTTGAGTTCTCTTGAAAGGACTATTATGAAAGGACAAGCCCAGCCTCTCCCATACGCCTTCTCTCTGCTCCTGTTTGGCAAGTGATATAGGATATGACAGCATCCACAGCCCTCAGTGGAGGCCAAACCAATCACATCAGACTTTGGACTTTCAACCTCTAAAACTAAGATAAATAAATATTTTCTCTTCATAACTTACCTGCTGCAAGTATTTTGTTGTAGTAATGCAAAGCCAAACAATCTACCCTCCTATTTTATAATGATAGTTTTGAAATTAACTTGCATTTCTTTCTTTGTCTTGGCTGTCTGGAAGCTCAAATTTGGGCTTCATTTTTAGATTACAACAAATTTGAATTTTGGAGTTGTTACATTTGTTTATCAACTTTCTTTGAGACTACTTAAAATTTTCTTATTCATATTTTATTCACTTACTGTATACGACATTTTTGGAAGCTGCTTCCTGTATATTTTTAAAAGAAGGTAGAAAATAAATAAAATCAATCAATAATTATGGATTCATTTTACAAGTTCATTCTGCTTTCAGCTTATTCTCATTTGTGGTACAGGAGTGAGTTTTAACCTATTTTCAAGGTAAAATTCTGCTATTTCACTTAAGACTTGTTTGTAGGGGTGTGTGTGTGTATGTGTGTGTGTGTGTGTGTGTGTGTGTGTGTGTGAGACAAGTTGCATTATAGCATAATGACTGAGAATGTGAGCTCTAAAAACGGATTGCTTATGTTCTTGTTCCAAATCTACCTCTTACCAGTAGGTGACCTTAGCAAATACCATAGTTCTGTGTTTCTCAGTTTTAATTATGAGAATTAAAATTCTTACCTTATAATATGACTGTGAGGATAAAACACTGAAACAGTCATGTGTCACTTAACCAATGGGAACACATTCTAAGAAATGCACTGTGAGACAATGTTATGTGAATGTCATAAAGTATACTTTCACAAACCTGGGTGGTGTAAGGCTATTTCTCCACATGGCCTCTTAATGGAATTAAGAGGTGCAGTGAACAGAACATATGAAGCTGCAGCCACATTATACAGTATGCTGCTTTACAATAAACTTTTTAAAAATAAGTAGACATTCTAAAATAATGATAAAAGTATGGTATAGCATAACTACATAAAGCAGAAACACAGTCATTTATTATCATTACCAGATATTACATAGTCTATATAACAGTATGTACTATACTTTTATGCAAAATTGGCAGCACAGAGGTTTATACCAGCATTACCAAAAACATATGAATAATATATTGTGCTACAACATTACGACAACTTCCACATCACTAGGTAATAGGAATTTTTTGGCTCCATTTTAATCTTATGGGACCTCCATTGTATATGTGGTCCATCATTGACCAAAACATAGTTATGTGCCAGGTAACTATGCACTAATGTGTAAAATATAGCACCAGTGTTAATGGATATTATTGGTATGGAGCAGGACAGGGTGGTGATACTGAGAATCAGTGTCCCCCACTCTAGCTCCTCACCTTCTCCTGGCAATTTAACCAAAATGTAAAGAAGAAAGAGGGCCCTGGGCAGTGGTTATGAATTTAGAACTCATGCTACCCTTCATGGTTGTCCTTGGTTTCCTGGTCTAGACTATTGTTCTAATTCTAATTTTCCCTGCTTTACTAACTGGATCCAAAACTCTGGCAAGACCTATGCCTATTCTTCTCTTTAACCCATCTCTTGAGTTTTTAATTCCAATGGCCATTATTTTTTATTTTTAGAATTTCTATTTGGTTCTTTGCTGTTATTAGTCACTTATTATTGTTATATGTGTTCATCATTAAATGAGATAAATAGTCCTATAAACCAATCTTTACTCCCTTCCCAAGGAGTCACTTTCTGCTCTTTTAGCTATTTGATATTTACTGCTACATCTTTCAATGACATATTTGTATCATTGCTTTTTGTATGTTTACCAGTTTGCTTTGGTATTTGGTATTATGCCGCTTTCTCATTATGGAAAAATGAAGGTTTAGCTCTCTCTCATTCCATGTTCCACCAATCACTCATCTTCCATATACATCATCCTTCCAATAATTATATCCTAATTTGATTAACTCATATTCAGTATTTCAATGTTGTGATTATGCAAACAATTTAGATTGCTGGACCATGTGCTATACTAAAAATACTTTTCTTTCCTGCAGCAGTTTTTATTTTCCATAGAATCAACAATTTTTTCAATTGATTAGTTTTCTAAAAATTTATTGTTAATTTAATTCCAGCTGTTTGACAGTTGTTTAAACCTCTTAGTATGTTGAGACACTTCATGTGTTCCATCGACCTTCACCTTCCTAAAGGACTTTGCTGGAGCTGTCACTGGTCAAAAAAAAAAATCACATATCTTCTCAGGAAAATGCAATGCCACCTTGTTTCCAGAGGAAGAACAGAGGTATTTTACCAATGGTCTTAATGAGTCCAGTACTAGTATTCTTTGTATGTTTTTCAGCCATTTTTTATTTCTACCTTAAAAATGAAATCCATGCCTTTCTGGCCTTTTCAAAAATTGTGTTGTTTTCTTATTAATTCAGAGACATTATTTATATACATGAAATAATAATCCTTTTTTATTTATGTTGGCTTCAGATTATGTTCTCTGTTTTCCACTCTCTTAATGACATCCTATAATGAAATTTCAAGTTTCATGAATTCAAATGTATGAATATTTTATGTCATTTAAAACATTTATGATTTGTGAAAATTTTCCTTGTTCAATGATCATAAAAACATTCCATATTTTTTATAAAATTTAAAACTTTTGCCACATTTAACATTTAAATTTTTTATCTACTTAGAATTTATTTTTGTGTATGGTGTGAGGTAGGAACCCAATTTTCCAGTATGTCATTCCTTTCTTACATTCTTCTAGTATGTCATAATGCTTCTCATTCAGTGAGTTTATTTTTAATCTCTCTTCCATTCCATTGTTCTCTGTTCATCCTCCAACAGTCCTCCTTTCCCATGTCTTAATTGTTAGAGTTTACAGGAAGTTCTTGATATCTACAAGGGCAAGTCTTCTCTCTCCTTCAATATTATCTCTCCTCTTTCTGCCATCTTTTCCATTCCAAATACATTTTTACAAGCAGCTCAGATTCTTTTCTGCAGAATATCCATACAATAGACTCACTGAGATTTTATGAAAACTTCAGATAAACTTAAGGCAAATTGATCTCCTTAATTGGGTCTTCTTATATCTGAATGTAATTTTATTTTCACATTGAGATCTTCTTGACCTATCTTTTGATGGACTTATGTATGATTATTCTTCAATAACCACAGGGGATTGGTTCGAAGACCCCCTGCATGTCTGTAGATGATCAAGTCCTTTATTTAAAAATAGCATAGTATTTGCATATAATCCATGCACATATGCTCTTCTACTTTAAATCATCTCTAGATTATTTATAATACCTAATACAATGTAAAGGGTATGTAAATAATTATTGTATTATTTAGGGGAAATGACAAGGGAAAAACATTTGTAAATGTTTAATACAGATCCACAACTTAAGGGAGGAGAGATTTATTTTGGCCCATGTTCCAGTCCAGAGCCAGCTGGCTCCAAGGCAAGACAGCATGGCAGAGGATCATGGCAGAGGAGAGCTGCTCCCCACATGTCAGGCAGGAAGTACAGAGTCAAAAGAGAAGCCAGGAAGGAAGATATAATCTTCCAGGTCTTGCCCACAATGACCCTCCTCTTCCGAACAAACCCCACCTCCTAAGAGGAGCTCAACTATATTGTCCCTGTAATCCAGTCAACTTCTAAAGGTCCCACCTCTGAGAGAATAGATTTTGGGGGAAATCTAGATCTAAACCATAACAGGTCATATTACAGATAATGTGAATAAAATGTGCACAGCACTATTTTTATACATCTCTGACTCTGAATTTTCCCTTTGCTTTTACAACTTGACAATTTCTTTTTCTTGATTACATGCTTAGTAAAATATATTTTTTAACATTTTGGTCATATTTTATCGAGAAGTTCTGAAACATGTGGAATGAATGAAGGACTTCTACCTGCGTGTTTATTGCCTTTAATCAAAAATCTCCCAGTGCTGGAGAAATTAGGCTTCAACTTGCCAAAGATTAAAACTAGACCTATATCTCTCACCATGTACTTAACTAAAATAGAAATGGATTAAAGATCTAAGTATTAAAACAGAAACGCTGAATCAGCTAGAACAGAGGTTAGGTAGAACTCTTGAAGACATTGGTGTAGGAAAAGATTTTATGAACAAAAGCTCAGTTGCCCATGAACTAGCACAAACAATCAACAAATGGGATCTCTTCTTACTAAAAAGCTTCTGCACAGCAAGAGAAACCACCAACAGTGTGAAGAGACAACCCACAATGTGGGAAAAATTTTTCACCTGCTGTTCCTCAGATAAAGGTCTACTATCTAGAATCTATAAAGAACTTAAAAAAATCAGATCTCCCAAATTTAAAGACCCAATCCAAAAATGGGCATCTGAAATGAACAGACATTTCTCAGACAAAGAAGTAGAAATAGCAAATAAATACATGAAAAAATGTTCAATATCACTGGTCATTTGAGAGATGCAAATGAAAACAACACTGAGATTCCACTTCACTCCAGAAAGAATGGCTGCTATCATGAAATCAACCAATAACAAATGCTGGTGGGGAGGGGCTGTGGGGAAAGAGGAACTCTGCTCCACTGCTGGTGGGAGTGCAGACTGGTGCAACCACTGTGGAAATCAGTATGGAGATACCTCAAAGAGCTAGGACTGGAAGTCCCATTTGACCCCGCTATTCCACTGCTGGGGATCTTCCCCAAAGAATTAAAAGAATCATAACACAGTGATATACGTGTGCCCATGTTCATAGCAGCACAGTTTGTAATAGCTAAAACTTGGAAGCAGCCCAAATGCCCATCAACAGGAGACTGGATCAAGAAAATGTGGTTTTTAAATAAAATGGAGTACTACTCAGCCATAAAAAAATGAGAAATTAGAGACATTTATTGCTAAATGGATGCACATTGAGGTGATACTCTTAAGTGAAATAAATAGGACACACATATGTAAATACCAAATAGTTTCTCTAGTGTGAAAAACTGGAAGTGTAAATAAGGACTAAAAGGTATAATAGATAATGTGAAATAGGAAGAAAAAGGGCAAAGGGGAAGGGGAAGTGGGAGGGTTTGGGGAAAGTTAAGAAGGGAATGGAATTAATATTAGAAAATGAAAAAAAGGAAACAAAGTCTCTGTAAATAGGGAGGGATGGAGGGGTTGAAGGGAGGGCAGGGGAAGGAGGAAAAAATAAGAATTAAGAGATTATGTAAAGGTCCAAATTTCCAATGATGAATGCCATTATATTGTACACCTAAAATGTACCAATAAAAGGATATATAAAGTTTAAAAAAAAAAAGAAAAGGAAAAACATGGAAACAAAGTCTTTGTAAATAGGGAAGGGTGGAGGGGATGAAGGGAAGACAGGGATTGGGGGGAAAAAATCTCCCTACCATTCTATAGAAACACCTACTTCCCTTTTTGAGGGGATCAAACGTATTCATTTTCTTTCCCTAGTTAACACTGAAGTCAGGTGAAATAGTTCATGGATGAATTTAGAAAAGTTCTCTAGCAGAGAAAGGTAAGTAGTGACTATTTCACAGAGACTAGCAGTGAAGTCAAGCATTGTGCTGTCTTGAAGGAAGTAGGAAACCAGTAAATTAATACAAAGGATTGGAAGGTAGAGGTCTATTTCTTAATGGATCTGAGCTAATTTCTGTTCTATGGGTTTAGATCTTTATTTAGTATCAGACAGAATGGAACTTTGAGAGAATTCATAACTCTAAAACTAAAAATATGAAAAAAGGGGTCATAAATTCCTGTGATAAGATGACATATCCTGATCAAAAAAATAATAATAATGGAATAGAAAGGTGGAATAATTTTAAAAGGCCCATTACAAGGATATTATTTGGTGTTTGGGGCAGTCAAGATTGAAACAGTCTCCACCTCATCCTTCCTAGGAAAAGGAAATGGTCCTTGAGTCTGGGAAGAAAACAGTGGCTGGGGCTTCAGGGGATTCATGGGTCCTCAAGTAGTAGCATCCCTTTTTCTTTGCAGGTGTTTCAATCACAGAGAGTAGCTTAGTTTAAACCAGAGGGTTAGGACCAGAACAGGCGATGCTGGGTAGTGGCAACTGGGGTTTCTGGCTACTGCAAACACTGTGAACCTCAGTGTATTGGTCAGTTTCTCACGGCCAAGACAAAACTCCTGACATCCACAATTTGAAGGAGAAGAGGTTTAATTTGGCTTGCAGATCAGAGGTTTCAGCACATGGTTGGCTAGCTCCAAGGCAGGAACATCACTGTGGAACAAAGCTGCATATTTTATAGAAGCCAGGAAGCAAAGCAGAGGGGAAAGTGCAGCAAGGGATATAACCTCTAAAAGCATGCCCTCCAACTGGGCTCTACCTCCAGCAGTACATTCAGCTATGAACATTAGTGGATTAATCCTTTGACAAGTATAGTGCACCCCTATGATCCAATCACCTCTCCAGGAATCTGTTGATCCATTCAGGCTAATAAATAAGATTAACTGGCACACACACACAAAAAGTGGAAATAGCAGAGAAGCAACCCCCTGAGTACTTGGACACTGAGCACATCAGCAGGTGACCAGTGGGGGTTGAAGGCCAGGAAGCTGCCTGCAAAGTTTTTCTCTGTATAAGGTCCATGAGGCCTTCTCATGACCTGTGGGGAGTATTCTAACCTCATTAATGAATCAGGTGTTGAAAGTGGAGTCTCGGGGAAAAATATTGCTATGCCTTGACTGTCCTGATCAAAACTTATGTTGAAATTTAATGGGTTATCTCAAGAGTTAGTCTGTTATAAAAGCCAGTCTCTATCTCTTGTATGTGGCACTGTAACCATGAGATGCCCTGTGCTACCTCAGGACTCTGCAGAGAGGCTTCAACAGCAAAACTTTCATCAGATGCAAGCCCTTCACCTTGGACCTCCCAGCTTCCAGAATCCTGAACTGAATAAACTGATTCTATATAAATTATGCAATATATGTACTTTTATTTATAAAGTAATTTTTACCCAAGTGTGGTGTTTATAAACACTTAGCTATCACAACAACCACTTTGGTTTTTTTTGTTTTGTTTTGTTTTGAGACAAGGTCTTGCTTTTGTGTTCAGGCTGGCCCTGTACTCACTTTGTAGTCCAGGCTGAGCTCGAACTCCTGACAATCCTCCTGCCTCTGTCTCCCAAGTGCTGGGATTACAGGTGTGTGCCACCACGCCCAGCTAGCCACTTTTTTCCCTTAGAACTTCCATGTGTTAGGCATAGAGCTAAGAATTTACATGCTTAATTATTACAAAACTCACTGAAGTATGTATTACTGTTGCTTTGCCAGGGAGCAGTATCTCACTTCACATATCCTGGAAGGCAAAAATGTTTCAAACTATTGGAAACAAGACAGTGTGGATTTTGCTGTGTAAGTAATATAAGTTACATTGCTATTCGTTCTTTGAGTATATAAAATTGCAAATTTTCACTGATATAAAATATCAAAATAAAGAAAAAAACAACAAACCCTCTAGTAGGAGAGTCAAGAACAAGAGCTAGCAATATCCTGGGCTTTCAAATGACTGAGCAGCTCAAAAGAAGCAAGTGTCCAGAACCATGGACAGAGGTATGACCAAGCGGGACAGTCCTCCAAGTCCCCCCAAACTAAAACACTGGGTTACACTACCTCTAGGATTAACCCCATTTTACAGATGAAGGAAGTGAGGTACAGAGAGATTCAGCCACTGGCTAAGGTCACACAGCTGATAATAAAAAGGAATTGAGCTCAGACTCATCTCATTCCCAAGTCGGTGAAATATTATTGTGGAAGTTGATTATTCTCTTCCCCCATTTCCCCATGGTGTTTTGACAGCTTTCCTTAAGATGTGACTACTTTTTTTAAAATTTATTACCTCAGTCACATTCTTGGTCAAGACAGAGAACTACATCTTGGCCCCTGCAATGGTTATTTCAGACTGGAAGCAAGAGAAGCAACCACAGGGCTGCACTGATGATACTGCTAGAGTTCTTTTTCTTTCTTTCTTTGCTGTCCTTTAAGCTTAGAGCTCTGAAGGTATAGTGGTGTGAAGGCACACAGAACCACAATATCTTCAGCTTACTGCTTCCAAATGCTGCTTCAGAGCCATTTCCATCCCCCTCTACTTCTCCTGAACCAGCCAGACGTCCTCCCGCCCACCTGCCATGTGCTGCCCATGTGCGGCTAAGCTGCCTGTCCCTAGCACCTCTGTGGGGTGGCAACAGTTCCATCCTATCAGCAGTCAGCTGCAGAAACCCCACTGCTCATCAGCATCCCTGCTTCTTGAGCTAGAAATAGACCTGGAGTCTCCATGTACCAGAAGAGCAGAATAAGGGTAGCTGTGGGTAATTTTTTTTTTTTTAAAAACCTATTATATTGTTTTTCTATTAGGCTGTGTATATGAATTCTCTCCGGTATCAGTAGAGGCTATTCGCAGTCAGGAAAAGGAAGCCTCATGCTGCCACCCCAGGACAAGGCCTGGGCAGGCAGGCTAGCAGCCAGGTCATCTGCCTCCTATTTTTCTTCATCCTCAAGGAAGGAAGATGGCTCTTTTCCTTTTGCTGGTGGTTTTGGTCTTAGTTGTTGTCTTACAAGTCTCTCCTGCTGTTACTAGGAGACAATCCTGATCACTCTGAGAACTGAATGAGCTGAAGGAAGCTTTAGGAGTATGAGAGTGGGAAGGAGGCAATCAATGATTCAGAAGGTAAGGCCATCAGAGTGGATAAAAACAATGTATTCTCGGGCTGGGGATTTAGCTCAGTGATTTCACCACCTGCTGTGCAAGCACAAGGACCTGAGTTCAATCCCCAGTACCAAAAAATGAAACAAAACAATGTATTCTCTTCGGATTGAGTGCTTGGTGCAAGGTCTCTCTCAATACTTTGTCAGTCTTAAGAACCTGAGGACTCCTCACTGGGCCACCTCTGTACCATAGGACCCCTTTGACATAGCCTCTTGCCAAGGTTCATGGCTTAGAAACAGATCTTGGCTAGTTTCAACCCCTCTCACAGCCTTGTCTGGGAGTCCTTCTGCAGAGTATAACCAGCACAGCTGCACATGGAGTCTCCGGCCCCTTCTGTCAGTATAGTGATGGTCATTGCTTGCCATGGTGTCTCATCAAGGCCAATGAATCAGTTAAATTTTCCATGGTCTTCACGGAAAAGTTTTAATCTGAAAGCTAGACAAGAAAGGAAAGGTTCTTAGACACTTAGGCCCTACAGCTCAAACACCTGTCGTAAGAGTCTGCAGTTTTCCCATATTGTGGATGTAAATTGGCAGACTGGCAGACATAAGTTACTTATATTTCAAAATATATTATTGCCCAATTGTCCCCTGAAGCTCTCCTTTTTTGGAATAGGATATTAAGTAGGAGTAAGAGTAGGGTGAATTAAGTAAAAACAGAATATATATACAATTATAAGTCTTAAGTATTCTGAAATCCCTTCATTGTTCATTTCTTCATCAACTATGTGTTAAGTGCTTATTGTGTGATGGAAACTCTGCCAGATGCTAGGATACAGGAGTTATAAAGTTGATGCAGTGGAAGAGAGTAAGAATAAGCAAAGAATCCCACAAATACATATAATTACAAGTTGTAGACACTCTATGAATGAAAAAGACTAATTGTCCTTTGAGGACAGGTCCTGTGACTCATTTGTCTTGGTTGCTCTAACTTCTGTTATTTAGTAGATGGCTAAATAAATATTTATAGAATCAATGTGTAGATGGATGACTACATGAAAGAAAGTTTGCATAGCATAACAATTCTCAGAAGACATATCACTACTAAGTGGCTGTGAATGATAAGAGCCATTAGTTCTGAGCAGCTTTCCTACCTTGGTCATTAACTTAGTTGTAAGGTCAAGCTATCAGCTCTCTCTGCAGGTCAGCTATAATTAAGAGTGTTTGCTGTTCTCTGAAATTCTTGAGCAGAAAGTACCTTCCTGGAAAGCAGATAATTTAAATAGTCTACTAATAAATAGCAAATCCTACTGTGGATACTGTGTGATTCTATGGCAGTTAGTCTTCATAGTTTACTTTAGAGTTTTATAGCATTGTGGTCAACTCTGAAGTTTTGATTTCCTACTTGTCCTGGTTGAGAACTCTTTGGTTAAAAGATACTGAAATACACCTGAAGGAATTCAGATAAAAATGAGAATTATAAAAAAAGAGGGGGGTATCTCCTAGGAGCCAGTTTACAAAATGCAAGGTCTCTCTCTCTCTCTCTCTCTCTCTCTCTCTCTCTCCCCCTATCCCCCCCCCATGACCCACTCATCTCTTCTTTGAGGGCTGATTTTTCTCTGCAAGGCTCTTGCTTTTACATGAAACTCTAACTTGCCACAATACCAATTCTAGCTTCAAGTCCACATTACTGGACTAGGCAAAACTCTCGGATATAATCAATATGTATCTAAACCAAACTAGTACTCACAAAAATAGAATAATTCAATGTAGAATTTAAAATTCTGGTTATGTAGCTTAGGATACAACAGAACATTGTGGTATTCAAATAATATCAGGTATCACTTCCATTTTTCTAAGTCTCTGTCACTCTCTATATTGCCTCTGATCTCAGGAAACATGATGACAACATTCCAAGCAACCAAGAAATTCTAGATTTATTGTTCCTCCCTATGATTTAGAGTCCCACAAGAAGAGAAAACATTTCCACTCAGTTCTGGCTAAAATCTGGCTAAAATTAGGCCTTGGGTTGGCCTAATTTGGGTCATGAGCTTACAGTTGAACCAATCACCAAAGCAAGGAAAATAGAGTTCATAAACTGACCAAGTCAGTGTTAGATGGTCACTTCTGAGGTTAGGTCATGCTCAGCCTCACTGTAAACACATAGGTAGATGTTTCTTGTTCAAATTCTCAAAAGAATCTAGCCCAGCTGAGGTCAAATGCTCATCCTCAGTCGAATCATCTGTGGACAGAAGATCCAGGCATTTCTTCAGGATGGACTATGGGTAGTTACAGACTCTGAGAGGGATATGAATGGTGGCACTCATTAACTTTAAAAGTTAGATGTTTCTTCCTTGGGGTGATACCACTATTTGAAAGAGATATAGTAAAATTCTTCAGATATTGAAAAACGTTGGGCAGTCCAAACTTTATAGACCTAAGCAATATTTAGAACAGAGTCTATAGAGGTCATCTCATCCCAACCTCCTCTTTTGACAAATGAGGAAGCTGAGGGTTGGAGGGTTTGAATGGCTTGGCCAAATTTTACAGCTTTTTTGTTGTAGAGCCTGGTATAAACCTGAAGTCTGAAATCTCCTGAATTCCAAGACAAGACTTGTCTATTACACCCAGAACGCTTAGCCAAAGGCTTTAGATAGCAGCCCAGCTTCTTTAGGGCTACTTCTGAGCCACCCAGTTTGACTGCTTTGGATCAGTACTCATTCATTGTGCATAGTTACTTGCTAGAGGAAATTCAGTTTAATGGTAGTATGTACTGGGGATGGACTCTATGTCTAGCTGTGGGTTATGTACTATGGGGTACATGCTATGATTTGGATGCTGCATGCCTCTCCATGCTCATGTGTTGAAAGCTTGGTCCCCAGCTGACAGCACTGTTGGGAGGTGATGGAAACTTTAAGTCATGGACCTTAGTGTAAGTTAGGTCACTGGGGCCATGACTTTGAAGGGAATATTGGGACCCTGGCCCCTTCTCTCTCACTTTGATTCTCAGCTACCATGTTTGCTACACATTCTCCACCTTGACATTGGGCATCACAATAGGCCCAGAAGCAGTGGAGCTAGCCAACCATGGACTGAAACTATGAGCCACAACAGACGTTTACTCCTTATGAATTGACTTTCTCTATTATTTTGTCACAGTGAGAGAAATCTAACACAGTACATAAAGGTAATGAATATGGTCCAGCGCTTGCCTTCAAAGAGCTTATAATCAAGTAGAAGAAAAGATTTTGATATTTATAATGAATACAAGATATAGAAGATAGCATTTAATTAAATACTAAATGGAAGACTGAACACTATTTATGGCTTGTCTTTTTGCCACATCATTTTTTCCAACTTTTTATTACATTTATTTCTGTTAGAATCTTTCTTCCCTTGGGTTAGGCTCTTTTCACCAGTTCAAGCATAGAGGCTGGTTCCCATCCATTCTTGGTGCTTGAGAACCCGCACACATCCCTTGGGAGTACACTCCATGGGTCAGAAGCTATGGAATTCCCTGCTGAGACACAAAGTCCTTTGGAATCATTTTTTCTCCTACACAGTGGTCAGGTTGAAAGCCACCTCCTCCCAGAACACTTCATTGTGAATGAGGGCCTAAGGGGAGGGTCTGCTGCCATTATTGTTGTTGCTGTTGTTGTTGTTGTTTTTGTTTTCTAATGGCTGGACAGGATGTCTGGCTTCTGAGAGATAAGATTGAAGGAAGTACTCCTACTGCTAAGGATGTGAGGGACAACTGAATGAGGCAGAGGAGTCCCTCCCATACCTCCAATCCATGTAGATATTTATGAGTTAGAAGATGCACAACTTGAATCTAAAACAAAGAATTGTTTTGAGCACTCCTCTGGAACCCAAGAGATTTTCTGGCCAAGTAAAATAAAGTATGGTGCCCATCTCTTTCTCTAATAGTCGGTAAATCTGTTGCATTCTCTAGGCAAGGAGGAAGAAGATCTAGGAATATTGGTAGAAGGAGGAAAGAGAAAAATTCCATTTTGTGGCACACAACCAGGAAATATAGCCTGCTCAGATGGGTAAAGTATGGCCCACCAGAGCTGGTTACCAAATGACTGCCATGCTAGGGTAATGTCTGCTGCCTGTTGAATCTTGGCTAAGGAATGGGTAGGCCACAAAAGTTCAGAAAGTCTAACACCATCTCTCTCACACACCCTCCCTCTGCTACAGCCACTCAGGTTTTTAGTCACCATACCATGCCTTGTTCCCTTCCACAGACCAGCCCCTGGACATGACATCCTTCCTTTTTTTCCTCTCCTCTTCACCTAGGTAACTCCTACCACCCCATTTGATCTAAGCACAATAGGCCTCCTTAGGAAAGGGTTCTGTCTGATTGACACCATAGCTCTGTTCCCTTCTCCTCCCCAGTACTTCATGCTGTAGTAGTTTTATATTTGTTTGCCCAGAATATAAAGTTCCTCAAGATCAGTGGCTGGATCCCACGGCATCCCATGTGCAGTGCCTTGGATCCCACAGTAAATATTTGCAGCAGGTCTACATATGTGACCTGGAGCAAGCAATCCGTATTTGAGATGGGGAAGGGCTGAAGCTGAGGGAGGGAGTCTGCAGAGCCAAAAGTTGTTTGGGTTTGGGAGGATGTGGGGCAGAGTCAGAACTCAGAGAGGCAGGCCCATGGTCCAAGGGAGACAACAGAGGTCTGAGGAGCTACAGAACAAATGCCAAGGATCACAGTCATGCAATGACCAAAAAAGTGGGGAATGTCAGGCTGGGCAGGGAGGTGGGAGAGATTAGAGCCAAAGAAGACCTACAGGCTGCTACCTAGGGCAGGTTTCTACATGCCTGAGTAGACAGACCATGTTTAATGGGCAAGATTAAAGAGAAGGTAGGAGGTGACTGGAAGACTTCTAGAGCTGTGGTTCTCAAACCTGGCTGAGAATGAAAAGGGCTATTTTTTTTTAATGCAAAGGTTCTGCCTATCAGAAATCCTGGCCTCTGTTTTTATCCTAAAGGCAAGGAGAAGCTATTGAAAGTTTAAAGAGGTGCGTGCATATATGTGCGTGTGTGTGTGTGTGTGTGTGTGTGTGTGTGTGTGTGATGTTTGTGTGGATAAGAAATTGGAGAGACTAGTTAGGAAGGTTTTAGGCATGTGACTCAAGAATAGGTATTTTGCAAAAGCATCTCATGCATTTAAAATATGCAGTAGGGCTGGGAATCACTTCTAAAACAATGGTCTTTAATCTTGACTGTACCTGCATTCACCTGTAGAACTTTCAACAACTATGATGACTAGATTTCCCTCCCAGAAATTCTGACTTAATTGGTCTAATGTGGCCTGTGCATGGGAATTTTTCAAAGCCTCTCCAGATTTTTCTATCAGAGAGCAAGGTCTGAGAATCATTGCTAAGCTACTCAAGGAGATTTGCTACTCAAAGAGTGGTCTGGGGACCAGCAGAATAGACATCTGGGAACTTGTTAGAAATGCACACTCTTGAGCCACTGATTTAGAAGCTCTGGGAAGTGAGATCATCCAGGTGATTCTGGTGGGTGCTAAAGATTTAGAACCATAATTCCAGAGGGACAAAGTGATAATTTCAGAATGAGAATCTACTAGGGAATCTGCCTGTTGAGTATTTCAGAGGCTCAGGTGTTAACTCACTTCCATAATCTTGTGTGTAACATTGGCTTCCAGTCAAAAAGACTGAGGATGAGTAATAGTTTCTCCTCTATGAAGCCTACTTTCCTCCTACCTTGGACACATCTAGTCCGGCAGAGGCCTGATTTTTTTTTTTTCTGCTGAACTCTGACCTCCCACCCTGGCAGAATCTCTGCTAGAGGCTACACTGTCTCCTGCCCAACACCTGACTTCCAGATGCAGTTCACATGAAGCAAAGGTGAGCAGAGAGCACAGAAAGAGACTTGAGCAAAGCTGTGGAGACTCAATGGCACTACCCAGGAAGAACTCAGGAAGCAAACACTTGGCCTACAGGAAATAGATCTTTCTTGGTGGCTCAATTACACAGTGCAAGATCCATGATCTGTAGAAGTGAGAGGCCACTGCAGTTGACCTAAGGAAGAATTCTTCCCATCAGTACATTTCTCTGGCTCGTCCTCTATTAACAATGTGCAGCTCCAGGTGTGCTTTGCCTCCAATGTTTCTAATTTTTCTTCTCTCACTTATGACTTACTTAGGCATTGGGCGTCTATAAACTGTAGTGGGAATGCAGGTCTTAGAAATGGAATGAGGGGTTAACATATCACATGAAAGAGAGCAAGGCTAGACTTTCCAGAGGGAAAGTTAACATGAAAATTGTGTTTTTATGGATTTTGCAAGTGGTGTTCCTAAGCACCTGAGTATGTACTTCAGGCTAGAGGGCTGTGGCTTCACTTGGGTATTTTGGGGGGGACACGAAGAAGTTTTGTGTCTGGATTATTCCTCTGCTGTCATGGAAAGAAGGGGTTCTTCAATGAAGAGTATAAACTTAGGGTTGGGGATTTAGCTCAGTGGTTTCGCTGCCTGCTGCGCAAGCGCAAGAACCCGAGTTTGATCCCCAGTACCCAAAATAAATAAATAAATAAATAAATAAAGAGTATAAACTTAGATACTTCATTAGCATAATAAGGAGGTCACAATAATGGGGTCATTTTGTTACTGTGAAGGGATAATTGTGATATTATTTTGGTTTGTTCTTGCTATATTTTGTTTCCTCCTCCCTTAAAAGAGGTAGCCAGGCGAGTTGAGTTTCTTTCCATTAAAAAAATTCCCCAAACTTGGAAATAAGAAAAAAACCCAAAAACCTAAGTATTATTTTTGTGCAGTGCTGGCGTTGACTTTCTATTTACCAAATCATACATTATAACTCTTCAAAGTGAGGTTAGTTGAAAAATTTTTGTTGGGTAGAGATGCAGATAATTTCTGTCCAGTTATCCAGACAAGACTCTCCCACCCTACCTTTACCCTGCATTGGACATTAACCAGTTATGTAGCTAAGCAACTATTTACTCTCAAATGTTCTTTGCACCAGTTTTAATGTTTTACTGTTTCCCTCATTCACTAGAGTTGAAGACAATCACTGACATATGTTCATTTAATATTTACATGAAAGTCATACTTTTTAATCTCCAGAAATGGCTTATGTTATAGACAACTTCTTTTCTAGCTTTTGGTTTTCTAAGAGCCTGAAAAGTTTATGCTAAATGGGAAGGAAAGAAACGCAGAAGCAGACAGGCAGAATGAGGGAGATTCCTAAAGACTGAGAGGGTGGTGGACCCAGGCTCTGAATGTTGTGTGGACCTCTGGGCTGCTCTCTTGTGGAGCCCTGACAGGGATGGATGAATAGGGCACCTATGAGGCTGAGAAAATACCCTAGGGGCCTGGACCATAAGTATGGGATTCCCAGCCTCCACAAATATCCATAAAGAGCAGTAGCTCTAACTCAAATCACAAGGTTGAGGGGATATTTGGGCTCAGGTAACAGCCAATCAAGGATGTACTGGTGTTAGCTAAAGCTTGAGAGTCTGTGTTCTACACAAGATACATGGGACCTTCATACCACCCTGCAGGTATTAAGATCCTCAATAATGATTGATCTCAAATTTCCCACCAACCTACTGGGTTGGGGACTTAAAATTGTAGATAAAGCAAGTTCATATGACATTTCTCACACACAATAGATTATGGATTAAGATTCCTCTGCTACATGAACAGAAGTTTTGCTTGTCTTATAGGTGCTGCAGTTGGAAATGTCTGAAAGACCTAAGTCCCCTCCCACACAGGAGAGAGAGAGCAGCCAGTAGGAGAGGTCCCTTGTCTCCAGGACCTGCTCAGTCTGTCAAATTCATAACCAGTGCTAGAAAATACCTGTCACTTCCCTGAGAAGCAGCACTGGTCTGCTGAAAAGAGGGATCAACTAAGCATGTGGTCAAAGTAATCTCATTGAGGACCATGTGAGGGAATGCTTGGTAGTTGTCCTGACTAAAAATAATCAACCTCAGCACTAAACTCTTCTCCATCACAGCTTCTTTTCTTTAGTCCTCAGATTTCCAGATCCAGCACATATATTCATTCCTGTGACACACGGCACACCTAAGTTGGTGTTCCTGTTTGGTGTTTCTCAGATGTGTTCAATGAATCTACCTGGGTTAGAATTACCTGAGGAACTTGATAAAATACACTCCTGGGCCTTTCCCCAGACCTGATCAGATCCTCTGGGAATGAGAAAGGGGATATCTCTATCTCTAATTGTCCCAGGAGATTCTGACATCCTCTAAAGCCTGAGAACCCCTGTGGGTCAATTTAGAGGTAAGGCAACAACTTGACAAGAAATATGTGGGTCAGGGGTTGCCATGCTGAGTGCATATGTGAGTCCCACTAACATGAAAGATCTGTTAGGAGCTTGTATGTATTTTCCAGGGAATAAAACTCTCAATGCCATCTGGTCTTCTGAAGCCTTGCTATTCGGAACATGTTGGAGAAACAGAGCATCAGCCTCATTTATTAGAAATAGAGCTCATTACAAATGCTAGTTCTCAGGCCTGGCCCAGATCTACTGACTTTGAATTTGCATTTTAATTCAATCCCCTGATGCTTCTCTTGTACATTATAATTTGAAAAGCACTTCTACAGGAGAGAAGAAAGGGATTGGTATGGAGGGAAGAAAGAAAATCTTCAAAAAGAAAAAAGCATAGCTAATGTAAGGTTCAAGTTCAACAATTTCCCATTCAGCTAAGGACACTGAAGTGTGTGTGTGTGTATGTGTGTGTGTGTGTGTGTGTGTGTCCCCACAGGAAAATTCATGAATTGCTTTCTCTGAGGCCTTTGGATTTCCAAGAGTCCAGGACCTCTCCTGTGGCTCCATGGCTCAGCCAGCCTGGGCTTCCTATGGGCACCAGGTTGTCCCTGGCCCCTTGGGTTCCTCAGCTCCTCAGCTCCAATGTGCCCCTGTTCTCCTCCCATCTGCTGCTGCAGAAGGGCTATGCAGGGGAAGGTGATTCATCCAGGTGGCTTCTGGGTTGTCATTTCAGAGTGGCATAACTGAGAATGGTGATAAGAATGAGTTAACTTGCACCCTACCCCTTTGGTTGCAGACTGTGTTGGCAGGAAAGACAGAAGGGAAATGAATGGCAGCTCTTTGCCCTTTCCCTGCAGGCTCCCTCTGGGTTTGCTCCATTCTGTAGTTGGTCCTGGCTGCCCTCCTGGGGCTCAGCACTCACCCACACCATCCTTTCTCTTTAAACAGTGCTGCCAAGGGCCAGGGATTTAGCTCAGTGGTTCCACCGCCTGCCTTGTAAGCATAAGGTCCTGAGTTCCATCTCCAGTACCAAACCAAACCAAACAAAACAAAAAAACAAACCGACAAACAATGCTGCCAGAAGACTCAAGACTCTGCTCCCAATATATGGCTGGCCAGGGGCCAGGGGGGTCTGGCTGCTGGCCGACTGACAAACCACTGGGCCAGAACCATGACTTCTCCTCCATGAGCAGCAGCTGGCATTTCCTCTCTGCCTTGTGTGTGGCAAAGGAGTCTCCTGGCTCCTCTGGACCTGGGCATTGCTAGGGGCTTCTCTGGTGTGGGCTCCAGAGCTTTCTTCGGTTCATTCTCTGTGTTAACACCTGGTTCTTACTCTCTCCCTTCTTTTTTCATTTGTCCCTATTCCTTCTGTTGTTATATCTCCCAGCCACTCCCTCAATTCCTTGCTGCCATCTTCACATACGTATACATCGGTCAGAATCACATAGCTCTAAGATACCCTCCTTTAACCCACGTACCCTCAATCTATTACCCTAGTCCTCCCCACAACAATAAAACTTCTTAGAAAAACTGTCTCCATGCACTATTTCCCATCCCTACTTTCTGTTCATTCCTTTCCTTTCTGTAGCTTACCTTCTCTCTATGCCACTCTGCCTGAGTTGCTCTTCCAAAGGACCCGGTGCCTGCCATCTTGTACATCCAGCAAATGTGTACTCATCTTTACATACTTGATGTCTCAACAGAATCTGACATAGAGACACCTCTTCAGCTGTGAAATGCTCTCGTCTCTTGTCTCCCAAACACCTTGTTTTCTTTCTAGCTCCTTCTTGGTTGTTTTTGGCAGCTTCTCCTCTTCAGTATGATCCATAAGTGTAGCAAGTCATCTGCACTCAGATGTGGGGTTTCTTTCCTCTTGCTGCCTTCTCTTTCTAAAATTTATAGCTTAAATTATTTCATTACAGAAAAATAAAATCATTTTTTTCTAGCACATCTCAGTGTGGACTGAGATTCATCACTAAGAGAACAAGCAAGCATAAATCTTTCATATCAAACCATTATAAGTGCCATAAAGGGAAAATGTAAACAGAGAGACTGGTAGAGAGCTTAAATCACAGTAATTCATGTAGGGACAGGGTGGGGTGAGTAGGCCTCTTCAAGGAAGCCACAACTTCGCTGAGAGAGACCTGCTGGAGGAGCTTTGGGAATTGTATAGGTGTAGGGTCAAGAGAAGAAGCAAAAGCAAACAAAACAAAACCAAACAAAACAAGGGCCAGGCATTTAGTTCAGTGGTTCTGCTGCCTGCCTCGCAGGCCCAAGGACCAGAGTTCTATCCCCAGTACCAAAACCAAAAACAAAACAAAAGGCAATGAATGATGACTCCTACCTCCAAACCAGAGCCTTTGTGCTCTGAACTACTAATCCTTTTCTAGCTTCTGACCTTTTCCATTTGGATTTCCTCACATGTACTTGTTTTTCCCCAGACATTCCTCCTTCAGTAAATGTTTTCCTTCATTCACAGAAACTTGAGAGTACTTGCTGACTCATCACTTTCTTTCATTCTACGCATCCAACTGAATGGCAAGACCTGGACATTCTATCATTAAAATATATCAAGAATCTATCCACTCACTCCTCTGCCACTGTCTTGGTCTGAGCCACCATCTCTGCCACCTGGAGACTACAGTAGCCTCTCAGTTGCTCTCTTAACATCCATGCATGGCACCTGGAATCCACTCCCCATGCAACAAATAATACTAGCTTTGAAAATAGGAATTGCTTTAAATCCTTCAATAGCTTCCCATATCACTTAAAATATAAATTCTCGGACCTGAAGAGAAATATAAACCCTCCAGCTATCTGTCTAACTTCACCTTGGGCAACCTCCCCCTCACTCTCTGGGTTCCATCCTCACCGCCACCATTAGTTCCCCAGAGCCGCTCCACTCTTACATGCTGCTTGTGAAAATTCAAATGACTAACACATTGTTCTCTATGCCTCTGAGTTTCCGTTCTATGCAGTGGTGGAAACTTATCTCAGCCAACTTGGCATTTCCTTCTTTCTTTGGTTAGTCTATCTTACTGAACAGTTGTACCAGGTCATGGGGTTGGTAAGGGGTCATAGGTCTTGAATTATCTGTCCATAACCATATCCAATAAGTGCCATCATTTGCCTTTCCAACTTTAGATTACCAAGACAGATAGGTCAGTACTGAAATAAGTTCCTGGTCTCTTTGCCCCTTCACAATCTCCTTGTGCCTTTCATGTCCTTTGGGAGCCAGGACTACTCCCACAGCCATTCTCTGGCCAGGTAGAGCCTTGCTTTCTTATGACCTCCATTCCCATTCACCTGAATCTTTAGGTCTGGGCAATGTTTTTCTAGTCCAGATCAGACCTGCTGTCCTCAAACCCTGCACCTCTCAAATATTTTGGGTCTGTCTGATGTCCTCTGTAGTCCCTTTAGGGCTTTTAGCCTTTGGAAACCAAAGTCAGATTCATTCTTTCTGATATTGCTGCCTTAAAACAATGGCAATTAAAACAATTGGGTTCCAAGCAACTTGGCTTGATAGATGGGCAAAGAAGGTAAATAACAGGAAAAGAAAACATTAGTAAATATTTCAGAAATATTATCCTATCTCATGTGTTCAACACCCCCCCCCACCGTATTTGTTCAGGTTTTTCAGAAAAACAAATCTAGTGTATATAAAGAAAAAAATTATTTTAAGTAATTGGCTCATGCAATTGTGGAGGTTAGCAAGTCAAAAATATGCACCGTAGGTTGGAGGTCCAATGAGCTCAAAGCAGTTTGAAATTCCTTCCTTTTCAAAGGAATCTCAGTCTTTTCTTTTGAAGGCTTCAACTGATTGGATGAGGCCCACCCATCCAAATCAGTTATGAAGGGTAATCTGATTTACTCAAAGTCAACTAGTTTAAATGTTAATAACACATAAAAAAATACATTCACAGAAATATCTATTGATTGTTTGTTTGTTTTGTTACTGGGGATTTAACCCAGGGTCTTTGCACTGTGCTATATCCCCAGCCCTTTTCTTCTTCTTTTTTTATTTTGGACAAAGTCTTGCTAAGTCACTAAATTTCCCAGGCTGGGCTCAAACTTGCAGTCTTCAGGCCTCAGCCTCCCCGAATGCTGGGATCACAGGTATGCACCACCACACCCAGCTTTGGTTGTTTTTAAACCGAGCACTGGGCACCGTAGCCTAGGCAGGTGATGACTCCATAAGAGCAGGCTTGTGGTGTTTTGTTTTTGCTCTTCAGTGCTCCCAAATGAACTTAGATCAGACACATACCTGGAGTTATCTTGTTTGTACCTCCACATACAATGAGTTCGTCTTTGCCTTGGTCCAGCTTTTTCAAGTTTTCATCAACAGTGGTTTCTTTCATGTCTGTTTCTGTTCTTATTATCCATTTCTCAAAATTATTTTTCATGTTGTGTATAGGTTTACAAAAACTCCACTCCTAATCAAATAACCTATAGACCTTAAATAGTAAAGTATCCAGGGCAGAGTTCACATGCTTTTATATCACCATGATCATCTGTTGATAAATTGCCTAGTTGATTTTTCTTTTAGTCTTGTCCTTTGCTTGCTGCATGGGAGTCCAGATTAAGATCTTTAGGGGCCTCAAAGCCCCAAGTAACTTAAAATAATTATTAAATCATTAACTAAGCTTAAGAAAGTCTCATAAGTTAATTTTCTCCAGTGATAATTATTTCAATGCTTTGTTTGAAATATCAAATTCTTTTTATGGGGGGTGGTACTGGGGATCAAACTCGGGACCTTGCGCTTGTACCCCCCACCCCCCAAAAAAGAAGCCACCAGAGCCCTCTGAATTCTGGCACATGAAGACATAGTGAAAAGGTAACTGCTTGCAAACCAGGAAGAGAGCCTTTATCAGGAACTGAATCTGTCACTCCAACCCCCCCAGGACTGAGACTTTCTGGATTCCAGAGCTGTGAGAAATAAATGTCTTGTGTTCAAGCCACCTGTCTGTGGTATTTTGTTATAGCAGCCCTTGGTAAGACAGAAACCTTGGTCATCTGTTGTGAGAAGGTGGTCATGTTTGGGGAGAGGACAGAGGTGGAGTGGGGAAGTTGAAAGATGTCAGCTGGAACAAATGGGAGAGGAAAGCTCAGAGGCCTATAAGAATTTCATTGCATCAAGGACAGAAGACAGAAGTAGTTTAGAACCCAGCCCACAAGCACATGAATTCCTCTGGGTGTCTTCAGGAGCCTTTACATAGGAAGAAAGAAGGAAACTAGACTGATTCGCAGAGAAGGATTTGCAAGATTGACAAAAGGAAAGAGGAAAGAAGTTAAGGTTGCAAGTAAAAGAGTGACAGAAGACACATACATGTATAGATACTTACATGTATACAATTAAGTATAATTATATGTATATATATAAGTACGTATGTGTGCATTAGAGAGATAGATTAGATAGAAGATAGACAGGTCACAGAGGTTGCTAAATTGGTTTGGGGGTTGAACTTTTTTTTTGAGAAGGTAGTCATCAAAGAATGATTCTGGAAAATGTATCTTTTTCGGGAAAGAAATAGAGGTAAGTAAACCACTTAGGAGGCTGATGATCAGACAAGAATTAGCAAATACACAGACTGCGTGCTGTAGTTTACTGCCTGTGCCCAGGGCAATCACCATTAATGGACAGCCACACTCTTCCTGCTAAATTCCCAATCCTTCTCCACTGCAATGAATAGGATTTGGGCTGTGTGATAGAAACTTGTAGCTCTGGTGCAAATGAAAAGTAGCAAGCCTGGGATGGATTTTTAACAGCAGTGATGAAGCCATAGCAACATGGAGCCCACAGTAGGGAAGGAGAAAGAACATCTTACAGCTAGCCTTAGTTAATTGTTCTCCAGATTCCTGAGCCAGCCAAGGGTAGTGCCAGGAGCAACCCCAGAACTCAGAATTTCTCTGGGACACACTTACAAGGCCAATTTCTGCTAAAGCTCCAGAGTTCACCTGGACTAGTTTGTCTCCCTAGAGTCCCCAGGCAGAAATCTCAGGTTGGTTAGCCTCAACTGGCTTCCAGAAGTGGAGAAGAATGCCAACCATTGACCTCACGACTCAATGACCTTCCATAAAGGGCTAGGTGGGTGCTTCCAGTCCTGGCTTACTAGGAATTCCTGGAAGGACATAGTTAATTCCCTTTAGTCACTCTGGGTCATGTTGTCCTAAAACTGGACCTCTAAAAGGGTACAAGGAAACAGAAGTAGCTTTGGGCCCATCTCTGAGAAACACCTTTCACTTCATCTAATTCCCCTTTCCTCTGGGTGGGCAGCTTCAGACAACAGGAAGCTTGGCTTTTGGCCTTTGTGTTTTTTTAGCCATTGCAAAACTGCTCTGATTGTGCAATACGGGCAACTCAAAGCTGGTGACAGAGGCTGATGAATCCCATTAAGGCCAGTGGTGTTACCAGATCAAATATTCATACAGAGAGTTAGCAATATGAATCTCTGACTTGTTACCACAACTTCCTTCAGACTGTTATTAATATCAAAAAAGAATAAGTCATCTCTAAGTCATATTGGTCTCTGGTCATTTAGGACTTCTTGTTGTTGTTATGTAATGAAATGGGTTCAACGTGAAGTCCCTGAAGATTGTTTCTTGTCATTTATCTCTTTGTTCATGTCTGTTTGGTCTTAGACTCTTATCAGAAGAACCCAGAAGAGAATGTAGGAGAAAAATTCTGTGAGTTCAATAACCCAAAGGGACTAGCATTTAACTGAAACATACAGATTTATAAAACCAAAGAGTTAACAAATGGCAACACAAAACTGAGAATGTGTGTGCATGCATATGTGTGTGTGTGCGCATGTGTGTATATGTGATGTGTGACACCAGAGGAGAAGGAGAGAAGGTGAGAGAGCAAATGGCCCTGTGTGGGCAGGTGGAGGTGTGACTGTGATACCTATGAGTCACGTGTCTGGCAGGTCTGAAGCCTGCGAGTACACATGATGCAAGTTACCCATTACCCTGGCATTTCCTTAGGTCTGACTTATACTAGCATCCAGCCTCCCACGCCTTTTTCTGTCCTAACTTAATCAGTAAAGTCCTGAATAAGGGGCTCTTTTGAGGTACAGAGTCTTTAGGGAGTAGAACACAAAAGATAACAGTGTAGGTGTCATTTTAGCCAACAGTGGGAATTTGGTAATTGATTTAAAAGCAAGTTAACATTCAAGATCGTGCCAAAGTCCCCAACGCCATAGGTCACATTCCAAACAGGGTTTCCATGGCTATTCACGAAGGTCCTGATTCTGCTTCCTCCCTGTTTCCTCAGGGAATAGGCATTAATTGAGCACCTGTTTATGAATATGAAGGATACATGGATTAAGACAACCTGACCTCAGGTTGCAGACCACTTAGGGAGGCAACATAAACATGCCTTGGGCAGTAGATGCCTCTGTGAACTAATCTACGCTTACTGAAGAGCAGGCAAGATGTACCAGTAGGAAATTTGTCAGGTCCAGAGTAAGAATAAAAGTTTTTCTGAGGATTTGAGCTATGAACTTATTCTAAATACAAAGAGATGAATTGTTTCAGTTTTTTAAAGAGATTTGATGTTTTTAATTACAAAAGTAATAAATATTTATTATAGAGGATTAGAAAATAGAGGTTAGAAAAAAGGTTTAAATTCACAGCCACCACCACGAAATAACTTATAGGGCCTTATCCTGCCTTTTGAGTCCTGTGTTGTTCTACCCCATCCCCTCCTTTTCTATCACTCTGGTCTGATTTATTTCATACTTATAAAGTGTTCTTGACCTGTAATCCCAGCACTGGGAAGGCTGAGGCAGAAGGATTGCCGTGAGTTTGAGCCCATCCTGGGCTACACAGTGAGTTCAGGGCCAGCCTGAACTACAAAGGGAGACCCTGTCTCAAAACACCCTCCCCCCAAAAAGTGTTCTTGAGCCAGATATGATGGCACACACATATAATCCTAGCACTCTGAGAGGCTGAGGCAGGAGGATGGCAAGTTTGATCCTACTCTGGGCAACTTAGCAACTTGAATAGACCCTGTCTCAAAATAAAAACTAAAAAGGGGTTTGACTTTAGGGCTGTAGCTAAGTGTAAAGACAGTGGGTTCAATCTCCAGTACTGGGGAAAAAAACGTAAGTTATCCTCATTAAATATCATTTTATTTCTCAAAATACTTCTACTGCTAAAGCAAGTTTAAAACCTATTGTTAAACACCTGTGCCAGGTAAATCACCCTGAATTCTGCTTTCCTTCCATCACTTCAATTTTGATAAGCCTCAGTGGCAAACTCCTCAGCTGGACCATTCAGGGAATCTTGGTTCAGACTGCTAAAACAAAATACCAGAAACTGTGTAATTTATAAAAAACAGAAACTTGTTTCTCATAGTTCTAGACAGAAGCTGGCAAGTCCACAATCAAGTTGAATTTGGTATCTGGAGAGGGCCTATCTTCTTGCTGTAACATCACAAATTGTAAAAAGCAGGAGAGCTTCCCTGGGCCTCTTTTGTGAGAACACTAATTCCATTCACGAGGGTTTCATCCTCATGACTTACACCTTCCTAAAGGCCCCACTTCCTAACACATCACCTTGGGGGAAGGATTCAACACAAGCATCGTACCATGGCAAATGTCACAATCTATCTTTACGTCTTGATTTCCCACTACCGCCTTACACGACTGTGTCTCTGGAATGCATTGTGCATGCTTTTCTTGACAACATTTTGCTTACACCTTTGCGTCACAGTATGTGTCCAACTCTTCAGACATCTCCATTCAAACTCGACCTGAGTTTGTCTATTTTCATTGGCCTATGAATCACAGGAATAGAAGCTCCCTGCATTGCACCTGAGTGATGCAGAACCTCTGGGCCCCTCCAAGTCACAGTCAGATATTTCACCTCAGGGGATGTTTGACATGTACTCAGAACATACCACAAACATGTGTCCCTTGCCACATTCTTCCTCTCCTGATCCAGCTACCTTCCCCACCATGTGTATGTTTCCAGCAGAGGTAGGCACTCCTGCCCAGGCCATCCATGAACACCCTGAGGTTCATTCTACCCATGGCTACATTCCTCCAGGTAATAGCACTGTGGCTTCTGGTATCCTCAAGGTACTAGGGACTTTAGGAAATGATACTCACCACCCTACAGCTCAGATCCCTCAGGAAAGGGGCTCCTTTGGCTTCTGTCAAATAGGAAATTGGCTCAAATCAGTCTCTTAATGGGACAAAGGCTTTCCAGACCCTATGCTTTCCTTCCTGTTCTCCTGTCCCTGACCCCCATGACCCCCATGGAGGAACCATTGACAACTGACTTATGCAGGTGGACACCTGAGAGCTATCTGCCTGGTTATTTCATCCAACGTGCTTAAAAATATTGTAATCTTGACATTGGACACAATTCAGATTCAAATGAGGAATCCTACTACCTACACTTCAGGACTCTGAGACTCAGTGCCAACCTTCTTAAAATTTGTCCTATCTCTGGCTAAATTCACAAGCCTCTGGAGCAGTCATGGTTGTAAAATTAATTTTGTAATTAATCATGCATTTCCTGTGACAACTCCTGTTCTTTTTGCAAATTGGTGCTAAAATTTTTTATCATACTAAAAATATGTATTTTAAGGGATTTTTTTTTATTCTGAGCATATTCAGCAAAAATTTAAAAATCAAGAAAGTCTTCTTTCCTGTCAATCCTTAAGAACACATGGATAACACCAACAATTTTTTTTCATTAAGCTTATTGGTACATTTTAGGTATACAATACAGTTTCATTGATCATTGGGATCTTGTACCTTTACATGATGAATCTTGGTTCTTATTTTTTCCCCATTCCCCTGCCCTCCCTTCACCCCCTCCACCCTTCCCTATTTACAAAGACTTTGTTTCCATTTTTTTCTTTTCCCATATTATTTTCTTTTCCCATATTATCTTCTTTTCCCTTCTTTCCTTTCCACACCCCTCCCACTTCCCCTACTCCTTTAGTCATTTTCTTCCTATTTCACAATATCAATTATACACTTTGATCCTTATTTACACTTTTAGTTTTTCACACCAGAGAGACTATTCGGTATTTACACGTTTGTCCTATTTATTTCAGTTAAGAGTATGGCCTCGGGCCTGGGATTTAGCTCAGTGGTTCCGAAGCCTGCTCCGCAAGTGCAAGGACCTGAGTTCAATCCCCGGTACCAAAAAAAAAAAAAAAGAGTATGGCCTCAATGTCAATAAATGTCTCTAGTTTCTCATTCTTTATGGCTGAGTAGCACTCCATTTTACAAAAAAAACCAAACAAACATATCTTCTTTATCCAGTCTCTAGTTGATGGGCAATTGGGCTGCTTCCAGGTTTTAGCTATTACAAACTTAGCACCAACAATTTTAAAGTATTAACATTTCATGTTTACCTCATCACTTATATAAGGATCATGCTGTTTACAACTTTGTAACAGTGTCTGATATTCAGTAGGCTTTTCCAGTTAGTTTTTTAAATTTTATTTTAAGGTTGTTGAAGGCCATTATTTGTATCTTGATCAAGATGGTGGAAGTGGGGAGTGGGGGTGGGCAAGAAAAAAGTTAAATGGAACAGAAAAAGAAGTATACAAAAAAAAATTTCCAGTAAAAGTACTTCTATGACTTGAGTGTCTCCCCCAGATTTCATTTACTAGGAATTTAATACTCAAATTCCTATGCTAATGATTGATAGATTTCACTCTGATTTAGGGAGGCTGCTATATATAATAGCTACCTTCTTCTTCCCAACATGACCCTATTCCCACCAAAAGCATAACCTAATACTTGCTGTCCTCCTAACAGCTAGTGACATCACAGGCTCCTCCAGTCCCTAGCCACTACCTCACTCAGCCCCACCCCAGCTCCTACAAGGCCCACCCCAGCTCCTATAAGAAGCACTCCCCATCCTGGCTGTATTGCTTTTGTCTCGACTTTGTTCAGAGACAGCCCAGCTGAGCGTCCCTGCAATAAAGGCTTGTTGTGGCCTGGTCTGGTCTTGGTTTTGGGCTTCTTTTTTACCTGACAATGATATATGGAGGTGGGGCCCTTGTGAATTGGATTAATCCATTCACTGGTTAATGGGTTATTGAGGGCTTGCTGTGTCTGTCAGTATATGGTGCCCTCAATCATGCTATAAAGCAACAAAAAAGCCCTTATCAGAAGCTGAAAAGATGCTGGCGCCATCCTCTAGGATTTCCAGAACCATGAAATAACCCTCTTTCCTTTATAAATAACTCTGGCTTGGGTATTCTATTTTAGCAACAGAAAATAGACTATAATAATACCTATGAAAGCAAGTTTAGTTTATCTTTTTGGTGACGGAATAAAAGATTCCTAAAATAATCACCCAGTTTTAGTAGATTGTTTTGAATGCACATACTGAATATCAAATCAACTCATTTCAAAAAAATACTTATGAAGTACCTATTATGTATTAATCAGGCTTGTAACAAGATTGACAACATTGCTGCTTTCTAGAGACCCAGTTTGTTATAGAGACACAGAAACTGAACTACATTAGTTTAGACTATAAGTATCATTTAAAAAGTGAATTAAGTAATTAAGGAGTAAGCATGTGACTCCTTTGGATGTCCTGGTCAGGAGGCCTGTTTGAAAAGCTAATGGCTGAAAAAGATGAATGATAAGACAGCATCCACACACAAAGGGAGGAGAAGAATGTCCCTAACAATGCTACACACAAGTTATGAACTGCACATGAATTCCATTTACAAGGACAACAATGGTGCCCTCTAGAGTTGTGCAGTATATTAGCACAGAGTGTTCCAGGCGTGTATAAGCCAATTTACTTGTATAATTAATTTACTGTTAATTTGCACATCTATTGACATGCATTTAGTCCATCTGGATACAATGACAATCAAGTTAGTCATGTGGTAATTCGGACCAGTAAAAAAAATGAATCTCAGCAAATTGCAGTCTGGAGTCGATTGAGCAGTTTGTAACTATGTTTTCCACTTTTGAAGACATGGGAGACAAGCCTAGAAATTGACATAGTTTAAGTAGGAAAAGCTTGAAATTATTTTTGGAACCAATCCATTGTCTATTACTATGGCCCTAATGCCAGGAAAAGGAAATATGACTAATAGCTGCCCAATCTTAAAGCTGTTTTTCATGGCGAGCTATCTTCCTTCCCTGGGAATGATCATACTCAGGATTTTGAAAGTGGCTTTTATAATTATAGAGTGTACTATTAAAGCTATGTCACTCAATTAACCATTTGACTCCATGGCGTAGGGAGATCCCATAATGACAGGTTAATGGATTCCATGCTTAATAAAAGCAAAGGGGACCATTAGACTTCTAGTAAAATCAACAAAGTAACTCTTTGCTGGCCACAGGTTCCTTGTTAAACAGGCCTCAAAAGCAAATGCATGTGAATCCCTTAGGATTCCAAACTGGTTTAATGGGTCTCACTGAGGTGTTCAAAGGAAGCATTCTCATCAATTTACAGTTGAAGCTTAAACAGAAGTCATATGTTGACCTCAGGTCACTCTGGAATGGGATACCCAGAACTTTAACCCAGTTTCCCTAAAACTCTCAGCTGATCCTACTTCCTCTCAGAACTTGGTTCATCAGTATTTAAATCCATTCGAGTGAGTTCTGAGGGGAAGATTCATTCAGTTCTCCTCACATAGTCTGGCATGTAGAACCTCAAAGGAGTTCAAAGAGGAAGGGAGCTGGCAGGAACACTGGACAGGTATGGGGCAGAAGTAGTATTCTTGGGGAGAGGGTGGGAATAGTCATGAACCCTCAGGGAAAGGAAAACTGCTGGCCAGTTTAGGAGATGAGGATATTTAGGAGATGGGGATATTCAAGATTGAGTGTTATCCACTGGTGCGAGGGGGAGTGGTGTTATTCTGGGATATCCAACTCGAAATAGGAACAAAGATGGGTCAGGGCTCAGGACCTAAAACATAAAAGTAGAAGGATCAGTAGGCTTCAGATAGCTTCCTATTGCATGTTTTCCAAACTTAAATGTGCATATGAATCTCCTGGAATCTTGCTAAAAATTCAGCTTCAGATTCAGTTAGTCTAGGGTTCTGCATTTCCAACAAGTTCTTAGGTGATGACAGATGCTGCTGATTTATGCATATCAAGGGACTAGAGTACAAGGCAAGACCCCTCTCTTCCTGTTCTTTAAGTACTGTGGTCCCTAGAGAAAGCGAAAGCCTAGTCCTCTAGAGCTTGAGCAATAACACCACTACTGCGAAATAAAATTGCTGGGAAGGCACATTAGCTTGTGGGCTGGGAGCAATCAAAGCTCTTTGATTAATTCCAGGACAGAGGTTGAGAAACTGGCTGTTGAGTGAGGCTTTCTGTATTCAGATCACTGACAGTAGTCTGTAGGAAGAAGAAAGGAGTTCATGTACAAACCTTGGAGAAAAGCATACTTTTAGAGGGAAAGTTTTTCTTTTAGTTCATATTCAGGAACATGAAATGGATGTTCATGTTCATGAAGAAATTTGGATGTTACTCCATCTTCCTGATACAGTAAGAAGTAGACTAGACTAGGTAACAACTAGGATGCTTTTCAGCATTTGTAATGTAATTTGGGTGATGAGTCTCAAATTACTTTTCCAATGTAAACCAATCAAGAATATTCCAATGTGAGCATCTTCACCAAAAATAAACTTCTTTATGAATGCATTAAAAAATAATTAGACTGTCTCTAAGGCATTGGGCCTATTACCCATGGTGGAGAGAAGCCAGCCTGTCTGAGTGAAATGAAGGCATCGATTCAAGGAGCCCACACCCCTCCTTCCCCAACCCTAGTGGTCAGTTTTAGTCTTCTCAGAGGTTGTGGTTATGACTCTAGCTTGCCTAGGCCACAGCTGCAAGCTTCATTCCTAATTCTAAATTTGTTGTCCTCTGTGTTACACTGACTGTCACAGGAAGGTCTGTGCAAGACAGAGTAATGCCTTAGCTCAAAGCCCACACACCTCTGAACCACCCAAACTCACGCCCTTGCAGGGTCAGCAGCCCAGCTTTGAAGATGGGATGCAGGTTTCCCCATGTGCCTGTGCAACATCCAAGTGAGACTTGAAAAAGATTACAAATAATGCTCTTTTGGGCCAGGGATTTAGCTTAGTGGTTCCGGCACCTGCCTCACAAGCGCAAGGTCCTGAGTTTGATCCCCGGTACCAAAAAAATAAATAATGCTGTTTTTACTTCAAGAATATGTCACGACTAAGAATAAGCACCATGCATAAACCAGCACTGATCCTGAAATAAAATGCTCTCTGGACAAAAAAGGAAAAAGCTTCTTTACAACACAGCTTCTAGGAAATCAGAACACCATTCACTTCTCAGACCATCCACAATGTAATTCAAGTGTCAAAAAGTGTTCAACACAAATAGAGGAAAGAGAGTGTAATGTAGTTTGAAATTTATTTGTATCCAGAAGAATTTCTCTTTTAATGGCTAGCAACTTCCATGACATGAATAGAACTCTAAGCTGTTAAATAGTAGAAAGGCAGCCACCTTGTGCTATGACTATTAAATTGATATACTAAGCAAAATTAAAGTGAGTGAAAAAAGGTGTACCATTCCACTCAAGAATTATAGAAATATATGAAGTAAACAAACTGGTTGAGACAAATAATCTCAACCTAGAAAAACATGTCTAAATGGCTTAACAGGACTGCTCTTATGAAGTTTGACTTTGTTTATTTAACAGAGCTAAGGCTCAAACCCAGGGCTGTACCCATGCTAGACAAGTGCTTTACCACTGAGCTCCATCTCCAGCCCTGGTTATGGGGATCCATGATGGTTCTGCCAGGTACTAAGTGCTCGCACCTTCCTCTTTCTTCCTCTACATTCAGCTGCTTGTCACCTTTGACAGGATTCAATGGAGTCAGAGGTTGGTAAACTATGGTCCATGGACCTAAAGCACCTAACTTGTGCTGTCATAAATAATATTTTATACAAACAAGCCAGGTTTATCTGTCTCTATACCAATAACCCATGGCTGCCTTTCACCTTGCAGTGACAGAGTTGAATAATCACAAGAGAGACTTTACCGGCCCATAATGCCTAAAATATTTATTAACATCAGATCAAAGCTTCCCAGCCCCTGAATCAAGCTCTTCACATTAAAGTATGACAGTTTTAATATGTTACTCCTCTAGGGATTCCTTGAATTTTAATAGGGAGATAATTTCTTCATCTGAAGGAATTAATGGCTAATAACAGGACTTCAGTCATTACCAATGGGATACTCAGGAGATTGATGGGGTGGGGGATTTCTTAAGCTCTATTACTACATAATGCACCTATCATCAGCCAAGTTGTAGGTCCACCTACGAAGGATATGAATAATAGTTGAGAGGATTATATTAAGGATAAAGACTCAAAGGAGGTTGGTCTGAAAGGATTTGGGGATTCCTGCAGGTGACATCCTGGATTCAAACTGACACAACCGAACTGACTATGATCTGTCTTAATCTCACTCAAATGTGGGGTTTTATTTTGTTTTGTGGTGCTGGGGTTGAAAGTCAGGGCCTCACACATGTTAAGTATGTGCTGTATCCCTGTGTCGCACTTCTAGCCCCTAAATGTTTATTCTTACCATTTATAAACCAACAAAAAATAGTTTGAGGTCTATCTAAGGAGTCAGATTCCCAACTTTGGCTGTCCCTTCATCTTTTCCCTTTTTTACTTTTTCCAGATATTCAATTTCATGAAAATAAACCTCCTTTTATGATACAGAGATTTTTTTCTCTCTGAAGTTCCCACAAGCAGCATTATTATGTCTTCTACAACAAACAGCAGCAGAGAGATCACAGTGCAGACTCACCTTTGGAACACTGGACTGCTACAACCAGCATCTTTGAGCAGATGCAGACCTAGCAAGACTGTGAGGTAGTCACCTCACACAAGGAAACAAAAACATCTGGTTTCCCCTCCTGAGGTGAATCAGAGGCTAAGAGTGCTTGGAAAGGAATGCTGACTCCTAATGTTTGCATTTGTTCAGGATATTACAGGTCATAAAATATTCTCCAGAATATTCTTTTTAATCCTCAGGATAGATAATTCCTTGATGTGAAAAATTGTCATCTCCATTTTACAGATAAGGAAATGAAGAGATAAGTGGATCTACTCTAGATCTAACAACTTTGAGAGAAGGACTCAGATAAAAAATTCAGGTGTTCTGAGTTTTCTCTGGGTAGAGGGTTCATTCCCTAAGCCCATACTGGAAGGACTCTTGGGCCTCACTTGGAGCAGTTAGACCAGTCATTAATTCAATTTCTGAAGGCTCAGGTTTTGTCATTCTTCAGGTACAAGAGTGATCAGTGGAAATCTAAAGAAGAACAAACTCCATTCAAAGGTGCACAGGAGCTACCCATGCTGAGTACCAGAAGGCACTGTACGTAGCTCCTGGGCTCTCCTGGGATGGTAATCATATACCGCTAGTACCTGAAGGGATCTTTTTGCAAACTAGAAAAAAGGATGGGTGCTTCTTCTCCAGCTGACCCAGCCCTGCATGGCACAACTCAGCAAACCAAGAAGGCTAGATCCATCCGCTGCTTCATCCCCTCAACCCAGACAAGGCACCTCTGCCCAGGCATAGCCAAAACAAGCCTCCTGTGCCCACTCACACTTCCCAAAAGAATGAAAAGATGATTGAGAAGAACTGAATTCATACAGTATAATGGACGCTACACTGTTTACAAGAAGGTAAAGGTCACAATCTAAACTCAGTATGGTTTGCACAGAGATGGCAGCCCTCTGGTCTGGAGATCAGACACTATTTGTGGTCCATCTCCTTCCCACCTGATTCTTCCTCTTGGGTGAGCTTCTTTCTGTACCCAATTCAAGGCATTTTCCCCATTAACTCGGGTGTGGCCACATTTAAGAAGAACATCCTTGAATCAAAAGGGACAGCTATAGCTGAGGGATGGAATTATTCTGTGTGTGCAAGTGGGCAGTTATCTCCCATTGTATGTCTTTGTCATGCTGGGACAGGGCATCCTGCTGGCATAGAGCACCTCCTTCAAGCTGAGACAGGTCCAAGAAGCCAACTGCCATCAGAGCATTCCAGTCTTTTCCCAGTCCTCTACATATTCTGGGGAGCCCACACCATTCCTTAGGCAATAGGGCAAGGTCCAGCTGAGCTCATTAATTACATTAGGTTCACCCTTTCTGCTCAGATATCAAAGTCAACTGGAGATCACTATCCCCTTTTGAGTTGCTTTTTCAGAGGATTTGAAGAAAATATGAATCCAAAAGAAAAACAACTCTAATTAGCCTTGGAAGATGTTGGGGGATGTGGGGGTTAGGGAAGTGTCTCCTCAGAGTGCAGCTATTGAGAATGCAAGAGCAGAGTTAGCTAGGAGCATAGCTAATCCCAGCCACTCCTTCATTTGCCTTGACCAAGCAACACTGTAAACACTACATGGCAGGCAGAAATGGACCTTCCAACCCATTAAATGTACTCAATTTACAATTGCAAGATATCCCCCATCTATTTATACAGCATGCCCTAAGTCTTTCCAGTTTTACTGAGCAAGTTATTTTTGCCTTTAATAACTTCCCACTACCTTTTCTATTCCCTTTTTTTTAAAGATCCATTTGCTCCCATATTCAGATTTGGGTTTTAATCACTTTGTTCCAGGGTTTGAGATTTAGTTACTATTTTCAGTATCACACAGTTTATATGGTGGCTGTGGGTCCTTAACCATCAACTTTTGATAAATAATGAGGTGTTTTGCTGTATGATAGAAGAAATAAAGATAGGCAGAAAATAAATTGTACTTTAAAGCAAAACTGCAGCTTCAGGCCTTTTCCCTTCTAGGAAACTCAAAAGAAAAAAATTCTAAAAGTCTTAAAGGCACAATAAGTCTGAGTCCATGCTTTTCATCAGTAAATCATCATGCTTCTCCCCTGTAGAATGGTCCATTACCTTTCCACCTGCAGATAGCTCATCCCCTTCCTCCTGTACAATGAGTCTTTCACCTGCAAATGGGCCATCACCTTTCACCTGTAGGAAGGCCCATTGCCTTAATAAACTGCCTCTCCTGGATTTCCACCCCTAAAATTACAAATTCAGCTCTAGGCCACAATACACCTCTCTCTCTCTCTCTCTCTCTCTCTCTCTCTCTCTCTCCTCTCTGTCTCTGGCTTAGACTCTATTCTCTTTGACTGTATACTTTTAAATTTTTTGCCTAATAAACTTCGTTATGTCTCTAACTGATTCATCTTGGAAATTCTTCTCCTGTGATGGAAGACAGCAAGTGTGCAACATGCTTTGTGGATGGCAGGCTGGGGTGAGCAGAGGTTCCCCTTTTCCACTTTGGAGAACATCCTCAGACCCTGTCTAGTGACAGTGTCAAGACAACTTTGACCTTCTATAGAATTTTCAGGAGAATATCCCACTCCAGGCGAGGTTGTACCTTGTGGTATTTACTTGCATCAATTCAGTCAGTTATATAGGTAAAATAGGTACGTCAAAGTTATGTTTTATGATTACATAAGAGTTTGTTGAAACAATTAGTAACAGGCTTATGGTTTTTGAAAATGATTATACAAAAAACAGACCTTTGAGATTTTGTATAAACAATGCAGTTGCTACTGTGGAGAGTAAACTCTACTCTCCTTTCTATGGTAAATGATACTAGCTACCATAATAACTTTGCTAAGATTGTAGACAAACTGGTAGTGCTCAAACAATCCAGTACTATACTATAAAATGAAGACTGTGTTAGAAAACAAACCATTTCTAGAAAATTACAGATTTCCTTAGAGCCAAAATGCAGAACAGAGAATCTTGGCAAGCTTGTTGCTTTACAACCAACTAAAGCTAAACTGGAATTTATTGACATGCTTTTGCTCATCACAAAATCCCAGGAGAGAAAATGGATAGATATGTGGTTCTGGAAAATAGAGTTCACACTCTAAGGGGTCATCCAGGAGTATTAAATATGGCAAGAAAGGTTTAATCTATTCCTAGCACACTGCTGACATAGAGTTAGTGCTTAGAAAATAGATATCAAACTAATTTATTTTTTGTAAATGGTGTAGTTATGCTTCTAAAATCAAGTAATTTGTGATTTGGAGGTAGGTCATATTCTGCTGTCAATTCTCTTCAAAATATGTTAGTAAATGTTCTTAACCAATATGCCCTTTCCTGAAGAATGGGTTTATACCACAAAAAATGACAACACTACAAAATTATTTAATTTTTACTCACCAAGAAAGAGGCTTTTAATTTCCCACAACAGAAATATTAAGGAAAAAACTCATCCAGGAAACTTTTGGACTTAAGGAGAAGTCACAGGGTAAAGACTGGAGAGCCTTGCCCCAGCTTTGCCTCTGTGAATTTACTTCCTGTAAGTCACAGTTCAGACTCCTCTCCTACAGAGAAATAGCACAACCACAGCTCAATTGATTGCATGGGAGGCCTGCTGGGTTCCAGGAGGGGCTCTGGGCTGTGACCCCATGGCTGTGTGTCCCATGCTGACAAGGCAGTGCACAAAAGCTGTGAGGACTCCACTTCTGCTTTTCAGGACCAAACTGGGGGAAAATGCTGACAGGTGTCACTACTTCTCTTCCTGTCTGTGTCTTCTTGTTGATTTGTGTGCACTTTCATAACCTCATCACTTAGGCCTCTTTCCAAAAGAATAAAGGAAATGAGCGATGAATTCAGATAACCTGTTAGTCCCAATTCGGGAGAACCTGTCCTAGGGTAGTATAGAGCAAAAGCTCCTCATTTAAAAAGCTGTTGGATACATTAAGAATAATTATTCAATCTACAGAAAAGCTCTTAGAACCCAGAAGGATAAAGCGACAATTCACCTTGTAATTTTGTGGATATGAAAACTGAGCCCTCAGAGGGAAAATGGCTAAGCCAAGCCAATAGCCCTCTCATGCCTAACTCATACTTTACAGAAAGGAAATTTTTGCCACAAAAATTTTAATTTTGGGCCAGGGATTTGGCTCAGTGGTTTCGCCGCCTGCTGTGCAAGCACAAGGGCCTGAGTTCGATCCCCAGTACCAAAAAAAAAAAAAAAAAATTTTAATTTTTTACAGTAATCAATTTATAATTTTATTTTTAAAATATTTAACTTATATACACACTTCTGAGACTACACTATTACATACAGTGAAGGACAATGGCTTGTGAAATGGAGAGTGAAATTACGTGATATTACATTTCAAATATGTGATCTGTACCACAGAATAATGGGACTTACTGCGCATCCAAATCAGTTTTAGTACTTCTTACTAACTACTTGTGTTTGAAATAAATACATATTGTGGAAAGACTCATCCAGTTAGACAATTAACATTCTTGGATTATTTGTTGAAACAAATATATTTTTAAACCTCAAAAGGAAACAAGTTATTAACAAAGCCAATGCTACTTCCTTTCTTCTTGAAAAGCTTGTAGATGACCATTCAGTTGCCCACTTAACACTCTAGGTTCAAGTTCTGCAGCTTGCTTGTGTGACTTTTCAGGCAGCAGCTATGGAAGCTACTAGTTTGTGTGTATGTCTGTACACACACACACACACACACACACACACACACAATGTACCTAGGAACAAAAGCTGGCACAGAACCTAATTCAATAGAAAAGAAAGTGCATTTCTTTCCTTTTTGTTTTTAAGTCTGGTTACAGACACCCTTCATAGGAGCACACTGTCAGCATGGGCTTTTGTCCTGCCTGGCTCCTAATTTTTCAATGCACGCTAAAAACACCACTCCTGCACACACACTCCACGGAGGCCACTTTGGCTTGCTGCCACCTACCCTCCTTGTATTAAAAAATGTGGATCCATTCCTATTATGGAGCCTGAAGCACAGCCAAGACAAAATCTCAGAGGGCCCTCTCCCCAGACATGTGTGAGTCGAATAGAAATGAGACACAAATGATAGCACAAAGCCTCCAGCACCAGAGGGGTAAAGTGAGGGCTGTGTTGTAGGCCGGGAGAATGTTCTGGTTCTTGGAAAAGAAATAGAATTAAAACATTTTATTTTTTACATGTGAAGTTCTTTTAGACCTGTCATCAACAAGAGGAGTCTTCTTTTATTGTCATCTAGGAAAACAATAAATATTGGAATTTCTTACAAGAAAAGTGTACATACAAGGCTGGCCAGGGTTTGGTTGAGTGATGTCTCCATGGTCTTCTAAATTCCCAGGGTCCAATCCTGCTGATCAGATAACAAAGGAAGCAATCTAATATGCTCAATTATACTAAAGTATTAAGGGACTTGATATGTTACTTCACCCAGAGGTATCTGCACTCCAGAGGAAGTTGCATTCCAGAGGCCCCTGGAGAGCAAACAACATTTAATCTAAAGGAATTTACAGAACTAATAGCAGAATTTCAAGCACCAGAGTTTTAAATCATCCCACTGAGGAAACCACTTATTAATTCAAGAGTGGGTCTAAATATATCTGTCTGATGAGGTGACAGGGGAAAAAGGGAGTGTCATACTAGCCAAGCTTGAAGGATAAGTCATCGCGTCTGCTGTTTTTTTTCTTCCTCCTTCCCTTGCTCGGTCCAGCCTTCCTGATGTTTCCTGAAACTTCAGGTCTCTGATTCCACTGTCCCATGTGACTAAAGCAGTTGTGAAGACTCAGCAAAGTATGTTTCACGTGCTTCATTGGTAAAGATAAAACCAGGGCTAAAAAAAAAAAATCAAACAACAAAAACCCCCCAAAACCAGTGCTGAGTTCAGTGCAACATGAAATAAAAGGTCAAACACAATGCTGCTGAATAGAACAAATTGGCAAACACTCAAGTGGAAATGTTAGGCCACATAAGAGCTAGCACAAATAACATGCAAAGCCACAGGAATCACTAATGTTTTTATGAGAAAGAAGGACACTTAAGCTAATGATGCTCAATTTTTTTTCCTTCCCCACTTCTTTTATGACAGTAAGAAAAGAAAAATAATCTATTTGGTTGTGTCACAGTCAGATAATTTACCAGATATTTGCTGACCAGCCACATCTTGGTGTCTCTGTCATTCCGTACATTGTTGCCTTTTACTCCACTCTCTGACACCAGAAAGACTCAAGGCCAGTGATTCTATGTAGTGTGGTCCCAAGGGCAGGGAAGCAGGAGGAGCCCATGGCCTAGCAGACAATTAAGGGGTGCACAGTCTGGAAAAGACTTAAACCCGTAATAAAACCCATGGAAAGCCAGTCTGCTTTTTAGTATCACTACAGCAAGCAATTCTAAATAATGTTAGTGATAAACTGTTCTCTCCTCATTTAAAAATGAATTTGTTGATCTAAGGTCTAAACAATCACTGACGTTGCAGTTTAGTTTTAACGTCAATATAAGCTTCAATTTAGCATATTTATTATTGCTTCTCCTAGAGCAAACATTGAGATCTAAGTGGAAGTTGAATCAAAGAATTAACTCTATGCATTTATTTTGAGAGCACGTGCCTAACAGGGCTTGCTTTGGGTACAATTCTTGTCTCAGCCTTCCTGTTACTACATATTCTGGTGTTCCAACAATCTATTCGAAATAAACAATGATGGCACAGTGACTGTGAAAACAGTCAGAACTTCAATTCTGTCATTCTACAAGACTGCCTGGAGTTTTTGGTTGTGTTTACATTTTCTGGAGTTTATTGTGAAATGTGATTTTTATGCAGCTCTGCCATATATGCTTATATTTAAAACTTTTTCCTATTCATTTAATGTTTCTTCACTTTTCAAAATTAAAATTATTAAAAAATATTCTGCAATCAAAGATGATCAACACTTCATGAATATGGGAAGAAAAACAACTCTGAAAAAGTCTTTGACAAATTTGTGGATGTTAATCACAAAAACAGAAATCATAAAAGAACTAACTATTCATTACTCTAAAAAACCATATGGAGGTATAAATTTTCATTCCTTTTTCAAAGAAAAATTGATGGAAAATAAAAATTATTCTATAACTTTTTTTCTATTAGGGACTGTTGCATTTATTTTAGTTTTTCTTGATAAGCTACAAAATTTAATCTAAGAACATTTCTTTTCTTGCCATTATTATTTGCTTCATTTTGTGTTTATAACTAAAAATTATTTTTTCCCATAGAGGAAAGGAGTGTTTACAATGATCTGCTCTGGGTGTTAAATATTAGTCTCAAACCTGTAATCCAACACCAGCTTTGTTTTGTGGCTTTCTGAGTCTCCCTTCCACACAGCCTTGTGCTTCCCCTGTCCCCAATGCCAATAGCACTTAAAATAATCCATCCCTCCTCCTATGATCTTCTTCCATTTTTCTCCCACTTTTCTTGTAGGAAAGTTAGATTATGATGGGTTAAAACAGTCCTCCACCCTGAATAGAAACCCGGCTAGCCAGGACCCACCTGTCCACCTCAAGAAGCTGATCCATGGTGGAGACAGGGTGGGAGAAAGAATTCAGAAAACACAAACCCTATTTTGACTCTAACTCTACTCTAGCCAAGAGCACCAGCAACTTTCCTTTTTGGAGAAGCTTCTGAGAACACGTTGTTCTGAGGTGCAGAATTAACCAGCACTGCCAGGAGTCTGCATGCCTCCTGTCCTCTGCACCCAGACCCAGAACGCCCTTAGTGCCCCAGAGAGAAAGGAGTTTACATTCCAGTCCATATCCCATCCCAGCAGCCCCTCTCAACTCTGAGGCTCCCCACTCTGGTCAGCCCAATGCCCTTAACTTTGAACAATCAACTCGAAGCAAGAAAATATTTCCCACCCAAATTTGGCATAGAATTATCATCATTCTTGAGTCTTCTGAAATATTCTATGTCATCTAATGATGATCCATTATGTCATCGAGTGTCACATTTTCTTCACATTGGTGAAGAGGAAAAGTTACGATATTTTAAAAAATTTTTTATTTAGCATAATATAATGAATTCCACTGATGGCCTATTTCTGAAATCCACCAATCAAAGGAAATTGTAAAGTTCACCATAGTAACGGCTCTGTGTCAGTGGCACATGTGAGAACCACACAGCATAGGAAGCATGGGCCAATCATGGGACAGAGTAAGTTCCCATCTCATAGCAACCAACGGATCTGCATGGCAACACCAGTTGCTATATAAAAGAAAAATTAGAAACAATATTCTGTTAGGGAGAAATAAAGATATTAACTGTTAAGTCATACTTGAGTCACAGTTGTGAGGACCTATCTTAAAATAGCTATCTAAACATGGCTCAGATAATACCTGCCAGATATAAGACTCCACCTTCTAGCAACACTTTCCTTGCCACCAAGTAGAACCACCTGTGGAGCAGAAAGAGAATGTCCATGGTATAGATTGCTTCTGAACAGGAAAGGAGAATACTAGTAACAGAAAAGCATATTTGCAGGGTAAATTGCACATTAGTCATCACATTTAATTCTGTGAGGGAGGCAGAGCAAATATTATCATCACTAAATTCTGCATCTTCCCTCTTCCCTCTCTGTGGTTCCTATCTCATTGGTTAATGGCAGCACAATTCTTCCAATTGCTCTGGACAAAAACCTCAGAGTTTTCCTGGTTCACTCACTTCTTTCAAGTGTTTGCTCAAAATGTCACTTTCTCTGAACTACTTTGAAACAGGACTTTGTATACCCACAGCCTCTCACCCCCTTCCCTGGCACTAGGGGGCACCTAGGACAACGGCATATAACAAGTACTCACTAGCTATCTGATGATGAACAAAGGGAGCACTGTTTTACGGGTAATCAGGCTAAAAAAGGAATCAATTTACTCAGAGGTCATAGCCAGAACATATTAGAATCTAGACTTGAACTCAGGTTTACTAATGATCTCAAACTGTGTTCTGCTCACTCTACCACAGTTTGGTTTCCTTTTCTGCATCTGCCACCTCTTTGTGTTAATCCCATGAAACATTTATTCTCCTGGAAGGAGAGAGAGGCCATTAGGCTGTGGGGGTGGCTGTGGGCATGGCCACTGAAGGATTAGAGAGAGGGTGAGATGGCTCTGAGTGGAGTGACTCTTCTAGGGCAGTTGGAAAAGTGGTAGAAGTCAAGTTAGTTAGTGTGACTTGGTAGTAACTTCTCCCACTCCTCCCAGGCCATTTTTCTGGGGTGTTAGATATTTGAATCGTTTTGTTGGTTTTTTTGGTACCGGGGATTGAACTCGGGTCCTTGGCTTGGGAGGCAGGTGGCGGAACCACTGAGCTAAATCTCCAGCTGCCCTGAATCCTTTTGACCATTCTGCATTCCTACCCTTTTGCTTAAAAGTTTAAAAACAATGATTTACATGGATTTTTTTTAAGTCTGGAAAGTGTTTCCTCAGTGTTCTTCTTACTTTTTTTTTTGAGACAAGATCTTATTAATTTGCCCAGACTGTGCTAGAACTTGTAACCACCCTGCCTCAGCCTTCCAGTGTTGGAATGAAAGGTGTGGGTCACCACAAAGAACTCTTGTTTTGTTTCAAGATATTACATTACATTTAGCCTAATCTGCTTTGTTTTATTTTTATTTTTTGTTAATATAATCATTAACACATATCAATTGTACAAATTAATGAGGTTCACTGTGGCATTTCCATATAGGTATATATTGTGCGTTGCTCCTGTCCACATTTCTTTCTCCCACCTTCCTCCTTTTTCCCCTCTGTATCCCTAAAAGTCACTCTTCTACTTTCAGGTCTTATTTTTTTAAGTTTCCAAGTACAAGAGAAAATATGGGGTATTTGTTTTCTATCTTTTAGTCCAAATCATTTTAATTAATACATGGTGTCCTGGCAGAAAATAATTCCTATAAAATTCAATGACTAGAAACTGGAAAAGCATTTGTTTATTTAAGATTTTTAAAAAGACACCCCTCCCTCCAAAAAGTCGAGAAACTAGTATACCTTCAGGCAAACCAGTCCTTTGTTGGGGAAAAAAACAAACAATTAAACAACTCTGAATGAGACCCTGGGTTGCACAAACGTAAATACCCACTCCTTGTCTGAAGAAGGTTGAAATAACCTTTAGTGAACTCAAGCAACCTTACATATATTAGCTGTAGGCTTTCACCTAATAAACTAGGTAGTATTCAGTTTAGTTGGGTTAAAGCTATGTATAGGCTGACTTTGCTGCTTTGGGGATAGTTATGAATAGAAAATGGGGGTTTCTTTTAAATGAATGAATACTCCTGGGAAAAGACAGCTCTTAGGACAGGAAATGGGAGATTGTGAGGAAAATCTTAGCTCTCCTTGAGGGTAGGGATTCTTCTTTCTCTCCCACCATTGAATTTCAGGTAATAAGAGAAGTTTAAGAGATTCCAAGCAGAGGGCATGAGCTGGGGCTAAACTGGTGCTTGCCACAGGAAACAGACTGACCATTCCCAGTTCCATGAGGCTAGACTTGGGTCTCCTAGTCTAAGAGCAGTCCTATTTAGCAGCAATAATTAGGATCTCCACTGGGTTGTACTTCCCCTGCTCTAAACTTTCAAGCAAATCTTAACTAAAACTGCAGCCTAGCTCTGCTGTATTAATGGGAATTTAAGGAAAGGACCTTAAGCCAAGCTTGGGGTGGAGTAGCAAAGAGGAAAAACAACAATGTGTCTCCCAATGCCATAGGCAGTGTCTGGCTATTGTGAAGTGGGGAGAAATGGTTGACTTACAAAAGTTAGCAGCACAGTCAATGTGGTGGTTCAACACTGCCAAGGGAAGAAGCTATTGGTCCTATTCCTGAATACACACGAGCCTTCACTCTAGGGACCCCTAAGGAATACACCGTGGAATGTGACTGGGGTTAACTTCCTGTAGAGACAGGCAGAGTTTCAAAAACTAATCATAGAAAAGTATTAAATATGACTTAATTTTGTAGTCCCAGACTACTGAGGTATAATGATTGTTTCTATTCTTATTGAATTGCTTGAGTTCATTTAGCCATTCACAGGTATTTATGGAGCCCATCCTCTGTTCCAGGCAGTGGAGATACAAGATTTAAGGAAACACAGCTCTAACCTCATGAGATTCCCTGCCTTCATAGGGGAAAATACATTGAAAGATACACCTTACTGTGTATCTTCTAAAACTTTATGAGGAGTAGAGAAAATTTTCTGCATTTTAATTTTAAGGTTGTAATTTAAATATGGTTTTGCTATGTGACAAGGAAATCAGATTTGGTCCTTGAAAATGGTAGGAATTGATTTGGTGTGGCTCATCAGGGAGATTTAGAGGAGCACATCTCTACATGGAATAGCTTTCTGAAAAGAGAAAGGACCCTATTAAGATTTTTGGCTCTTCTGTACCCCGATCCTAGGGATACCCTAGAGATTCCCTGTTGACTCATAGCCCAAATCTAAATACTCTCTTGGACATTCACATCTGAAAAAACAGAACAATAAAGACCTTAGAAACAGACAGCTTTTGATATTTCTTTTGGAAAGAGCAATAGAATAGAGGTTCTAAATCTTCTAATTGCCATTGCTGATGTACCCAGTTGTAGAAATACAATAGTGAATAGGCAAGGACTGAAGGTTCCAAACTGCCAAACCTCAGAGAGGTACTGCACATCATATTTCTCCAAAAATATGGCTGTCAGAGCCTGCAATTTGATTCTAAAGACATCTATGACTAAATAATGCTGGTTACGGAAATTGCTGAAAAGTTATAAATAAAATGTTAAATAATACAGTACAGCTAATTCCCCAGGTGTTGTTTCTATTCTCAAGTAAGGATTTACATGAACCAAGTGACAGCACACAGCTTTCCTGTGGGTGTAAATCTCTAGAGATATTGTTCACTCACATTTGCTTATGTCCTTTTCCTCTAATAGTTTCAATAACATTATTTCTTGCTTTGTTATTTCTACTCTCCAATCCACATCAATAGCCTATTCTTATAAATAATTCAGCATCCGTCTGGGCTTTTGTTTGCAATATTATCTTACATGATGTTATGTAGGAAGAGGGAGAAACATGCAAAGCATTTTTTGAAAGACTAGTAATGCTTAAATATAAGAAAATAATGTTTCTTCAATCTTTCATGTTTGCAAAGTGGTTCTGCCACAATTGCCTCTGAACTTACACTAGAACTTTCTCTTCCAGAGACTCAAGCCTGCTGCAAAATTTGATCTAAATGGAACCTGATAAGAGGGTCTAGTCCAATCATATGCACTTACAGAAAGATCTAACACCACTCTCGTAATTTCTGGGGAGCTACATCTATATGTATGTTCAAATAGGCTTCAAAGGAGGCAAGTCTGATCATCTTGCAATAGGGACATACTATAGAGACAAGCAGAGGGGTTTTTTCAACAATAATTTTAGGATAGCATTGTTAAAATTTCCAGGGCAATTCAGGACTCAGAGCTAGGAGTATGAATTTGAGATACATTGTTGAAACGTTGCTGCCTTACTTCCCACAATACATCCTACATATCGTTGGTGTTGCTGGAAAGCTCACCACAATTACAACAGACATCCAATCTTCTAGTTTCTAAACAGAGGAAGACAAACTGAACACTGAACGGAGTCCATTTTGGAAGCATTTACTTACACCTCTCTTAACAACCAATGACTAAGAATATAACTTTTCTAAATTAGGAAAACCCACAAGAACCTAGGTCAGGTGTTGACTCAGAGCCTTGCTCTATTCCCTCTGCTTGAAATGCTGTTTCCTCTCCACCTACTCCAATCCCAACTTCAAATCTAATTTTAACCCACCTTTAGGGTCTCAGCTTCCCTGACAACTACAAAAAGGCAGGGCACTCAATAATGCTCTCGGGGTGCTCTCTATCTCTACTTTGTGGCACCATCTGTGTGTGTGTGTGTGTGTGTGTGTGTGTGTGTGTGTGTGAGTGATAGTGGTTCATTGTTGTCTAAAAAACCATAGAACAGCATCACTGGTGAGCCAGGTTCAAGGAAGTCATTCAGAAAATATCTGAATGCATAAAATAATACATGTGAGTGAAAATAAGAGTTAACAGCTACATGTTTGTTTACTACATGCTAGGCTCTGTGCAGAATGTTTTACACATGAGAATGAATGAAAGGATGACCACAAAAGCAAGCACTAAGAAAATTAAAAACATCTGAAATAACAGTAGATCTCATCTTAGAGTTATGCATCTAGCCTTTCTGTTTACATAAAATTTAAGGTAAAGTCTCAAAGTTCAATGTAGTGTTATTTACCTAATTTGTAGACCAGGAAGAAATGAAAACTTTATAGGTAAACTGCCATCCTGAATGAAGCAGTAATGTGTTACAACATCTAACAGTGGCCAGAAAAAAAATAGGAGATAAAAGGCCCAAGATAAATGTAATTTTTACTCAGATTCTCATAAAAGTTTTATGACCCAAAAGGTTATAAATTAAAGCTGTCCGTTCTATTTTGCAAATTGTATTTTCCATTCAATATATTTTGTACTCTTATTTTATTATCAAATACTCTCTGCAACATCCTTTTAAATGGCTTTGAGAATTCTATTATATGCGTGTGTCCTTATTTATCTAAAAATTCCCCTAATATTGGACATTTAGGTTTCTTTCAAGTTTTGGGCTATTATCAACTTGTAGCTACATCTCCACATAGGTCATTGATTATTGGCTTTAATATATTGAAGAGATGAATTCTATTTGAGGAAAACACAACTTCACACAAGAGTATTCTACTCAGGCCTGAGATGAGAGGCTTTAATTCAAAGAGCACGAAGCTAACAAATTTGAAAAATTATCATTTAACTGCATTTTTATTTACTTGCATTGAATTGCTTCATCTCTTATTTTGCTTCAATCAAAGCAGCAAAATGTTATCAATGCTAAATTGAAAGAAATGTGAACATACCATCTGGAATGGCAGAATCTTGCTTCTACGAAAGTAAATAGTCTTGACTAAATATTTAAAATGCTCATCATGGCATTTCGTCTAATTCTGGGGAGTTTTTAAATGTATGCAATTGACTGACACTCTTTTTTTTGTATTAAATTCTTTTATTGGTACATTGTAGGTATACAACACAATTACATTTCTCATTGAGAATTGTACCTCTACATAATGCATCTTGGTTCTTATTTTTTCCCCATTCCTAGCCCTCCCTTCACGCCCTCCACCCTTCCCTATTTACAAAGACTTTATTTCCATTTTTTCCATTTCTCATCATTTTTCCTTTCCCTTCTTTCCTTTCCCCTGCCCCTCCCACTACCCCTACCCCTTTGGACCTTTTCTTCCTATTTTGCACTATCGATTATTCATTCTAATCAATGGTACATTTTAGGTATACAATATAATGACATTCATCATTGGAAATTTGCACCTTTACATAGTCTCTCTTGGTTCTTATTTTTCACCCTTGCCCAGCCCTCCCTTCAACCCCTCCAGTCCTCCCTATTTAGAAAGATTTTGTTCCTATTTTTCCATTTTCTCATATTAATCCCATTCCCTTCTATCCTTTCCCCTAGCCCTCCCACTTCCTTCCCCTTTGCCCCTTTTCTTCCTATTTCACATTACCTATTATACATTTAATCCTTATTTACACTTTCAGTTTCTCACATCAGAGAAACTATTTGGTATTTATACATGTGTGTCCTATTTATTTCACTTAAGAGTATTGCCTCAATGTGCATCCACTTAGCTATAAATGTCTCTAATTTCTCATTTTTTATGGCTGAGTAGTACTCCATTTTATTTAAAAACCCCACATTTTCTTTATCCAGTCTCCAGTTGATGGGCATTTGGGCTGTTTCCAAGTTTTAGCTGTTACAAACTGTGCTGCTATGAACATGGGTGCACATATATCACTGTGGTATGATTCTTTTAATTCTTTGGAGAAGATCCCCAGCAGTGGAATAGTGGGGTCAAATGGGACTTCCAGTCCTAGTTCTTTGAGGTATCTCCATACTGATTTCCACAGTGCTTACACCAGTCTACACTCCCACCAGCAGTGGAGCAGGGTTCCTCTTTCCCCACAGCCCCGCCAGCCTCTGTTATTGGTTGAGTTCATGATCGCAGCCATTCTTTCTGGAGTGAAGTGGAATCTCAGCATTGTTTTCATTTGCATCTCTCAAATGACCAGTGATGTTGAACATTTTTTCATGTATTTATTTTCTATTTCTACTTCTTTGTCTGAGAAATGTCTGTTCATTTCAGATGCCCATTTTTGGATTGGGTCTTTAAATTTGAGAGCTCTGATCTTTTTAAGTTCTTTATAGATTCGAGATAGTAGACCTTTATCTGAGGAAGAGCAGGTGAAGATTTTTTCCCACATTGTGGGTTGTCTCTTCACACTGCTGGTGGTTTCTCTTGCTGTGCAGAAGTCTTTTAATAAGAAGAGATCCCACTTGTTGATGCTTTGTGCTAGTTCACGGGCAACTGAGGTTTTGTTCATAAAATCTTTTCCTACACCAATGTCTTCAAGGGTTCTACCTAACCTCTATTCCAACTGGTTCAGAGTTTCTATTTTAATATTTAGATCTTTCATCCATTTTGATTTTAGTTTAGTGCACGGTGAGAGATACAGGTCTAGTTTTAATCTTTGGCAAGTTGAAGCCTAATTTTTCCAGCACCATTTATTAAAGAGGCTATCTTTCCTCCAGTGAGGGTGTTTGGCTCCTTTGTCGAAGATGAGATGGCTGAGTGTGTCTGGCATTGTTTCTGCATCTTCTAATCTGTTCCACTGGTCCTCACGTCTGTTTCTTTGCCAGTACCATGCTGTTTTTATCACAGTAGCTTTGTAGTAGAGTTGCAGGTTGGGGATTGTGATACCCCCTGCCATGTCTCTGTTACCTAGAATTGCTTTTGCTATTCTGGGTCTCTTCTTGCACCAAATGAATGTTTGGATTGTTTTCTCAAGGTCCATGAAGTATGCTGCTGGGATCTCAATTGGAATTGCATTAAATCTATATAGTAGTTTTGGAAGGATGGCCATTTTCACTATATTAATCCTTCCTACCCAGGAACAGGGGATGTCTGTCCATTTTCTGATATCATCTTCAATCTCTCTTTTCAGAGTGCCATAGTTTTCAGAGAAGAGGTCTTTGATTTCTTTTCTTAGGATGATTTCTAGGTATTTCAGTTTTTTGGATGCTATTGTGAAAGGAATTATTTGCCCTATTTCTCTCTCAGTGAGTCACTGACACTCTTATAAAGCAGTTGTGTGCCTCTCTGCTAAGTTTCCAAGAAAAATCTCAAATTTTCTACATTAGTAAGAATTTGTAAATGTCATATCTAAGTATTTCTTATTTATTACCTCCAGAAAGGTAAACCAGGCCATTTACTGGCTTTCCTGGGAAAAAGAGAAAAGTTCTTCTAAAATTAGCCTACACAGGTCTGCCCATGCCCTACCGAGTTCCTGAGTCACACAGAACACGCCAAATCAGCCCGCTGTAGACAGGCAGGTCTGCCCATGCCCTACCAAGGACCCCAGTCACATGGAATATGCTGAATCAACCCACTGCACACAGGAAGGTCTGTACACGCCCTACTGAGGTCCCGAGTTGCACAGAAGACACCAAATCACCCCGCTGCAGACAGGCAGCCACCTGGTTCCACACTACAAAGATGCACAGGACACCAGACCACCAGATCAAGGTACTGAGTCCCGTTGTTCCAGGCCCAGAGGTAGGGGCTTCTGAGCCGTTGTCCCACTGCTCCTGGTCCAGAGGAAGGGGCTTCCTGGTCACCATCCCTCCCACTGCTCCCAGCCCAGAGGAAAGGGCTTTTGGGCCACCTTCTGTCCTGCTGCTCCTGGCCCAGAGGAAGGGGCTTCCAGGCCACCATCCCTCCCACAGCTCCTGGCCCAGAGGGAGGGGCTTCTGAGCTGCCATCCCACTGTTCCTGGTCCAGAGGAAGGGGCTTCCAGGTCACTATCCCTCCCGCTGCTCCCAGCCCACAGGAAAGGGCTTTTGGGTCACCATCCCTACTGCTGCTCCTGGCCCCTGTCCCACCTCTCCCAGCTCAGAGGAGGTAATCCATGCAGGTGCTAACAGCCCCCCCCCCAGTCAAAATGAGAAAACACGTAAATAAGTCTCAAAACCAGACTCCCAGATCACCTACAGCAACCCCAAAGGGAAATGAGATGGAACACTCTGATACTCAATCACCTGGACCCACTGAACTGGTACCAAAAGGGATCTGGAAAAAATGAAATCAGAAATAATTTCTCAGATAACAGGAGAAATTGTGCCCCTAGTGCAAGACATGATTAATAAATCTAGAGAGGAGCTCAGGAACGTGATGGAATCCCAACATAAGAAAAAATGGAATCCATAAAACAGATGGAAATAGATTTCCAGGACATGAAAAACTCCACTGAAAGTCTACACAGCAGAATGAGCCAATGTGAGGACAGAATTTCAGATATAGAAGATAAGATTGCAATCAGTGACCAGGAAAAGAAAAATTGCTTCAAAATTATAAGGGAACATGAGAAATCAATCCAGCAGCTGCTAGATGATGCAAAGAAGAATAACATAAGACTCATTGGGCTCAATGAAGAAACAGGGGAGAGTGCAGATGACATAAAAAATCTCTTCACAGAAATAATGGCAGAAAACTTCCCAGGCAGGGGAAAAGAGCTTGACATACAGATAAGTGAGGCATATAGGACTCCAAATAGCCTTGATCAAAAAAAATCTACACATAGGCATATAATTGTTAAGATTCCAGAAACACAACAGAAGAACAAAGTTCTCCAAGCAGTCAGAGAAAAGAAACAAATCACACACAAAGGAAAGCCCATCAGAATCACAGCAGACTTCTCAACACAAACCATCAAGGCAAGAAGAGCTTGGAGTGACATATTCCAAACCCTAAAAGAAAACAGCCTCCAACCCAGATTGATGTACCCTGCAAAACTATCTTTCAAAATGGATGGAGAAATAAGATACTTTCATGACAAAGAGCACCTTAAGAACTTCGTGAAAACCAAACCAGCACTCCAAAGAATTTTACACAATATTCTAGGAACAGACATTGAGGATCACAACCCCAGGAAGCAAAGCAGAATGAACCCATCTGGCATGACAAGAAACTAAATGTAAAGGGGGAGAACCTAACAAAAAGAAAAAGTCATGGCAATGACAAGTCAATACATTTCAGTTATAACCATCAATGTTAATGGTCTCAATTCACCAATCAAAAGAAATAGACTGGCAGAATGAGTCAAGAAGCAAAATCCAACAATATGCTGCATACAAGGAACACACTTAATTGAAAAGGAAACTCATAGACTGAAAGTTAAAGGATGGACAATAATACTCCATGCGACGGGAACCCGAAAAAAAGCAGGAGTAGCTATCCTATTTGCAGATCAAGTAGATTTTAAACCAACTCTGATTAAGAGAGACAAAGAAGGACACTACATCCTTGTAAAGGGAAGAATCCAAGAGGAAGAGATGACAATCATAAATATCTACACACCAAACACTAGTGCACCCAACTATATAAAACAAATACTAACGGACATGAAAAGTCATATATGCACTAATACAATTGTAGTGGGGGACCTCAACACCCCACTGTCACAAATAGATAGATCCCTAGAATAAAAGTAAGTAATGAAATACTAGAACTCAATCGAACTCTTGAACAAAAGAACTTAACAGATGTTTACAGAGTCTTCCACCCGACAAAATCACAATACACTTTCTTCTCAGCTGCACATGGGTCATTCTCCAAAATAGACCACAGACTCACACATAGAACATGTTTAAGTAAGTGCAAAGGAATTGAAGTTATCCCCTATATACTATCAGACCATAGTGCAATGAAATTGGAGATTCATAGCAAAAGAAATTCAAAAAATTTCATAAACACATGGAAATTGAACAACACACTTCTGAATAACCAATGGGTCACAGAGGACATTAAAGAAGAAATCAGACAGTTCCTTCAATTAAATGACAATGACAATATAACATATCAGAATCTATGGGACACAATGAAAGCAGTCTTACGAGGGAAATTCATAGCAGTGAATACACATATTAGGAAAACAGAATGAGCCCAATTAAAAAATCTGATGCTGAACCTCAAGCTTCTAGAAAAAGAAGAGCAGGACAACCCCAAAGCTCATACAAGGGAGGAAATTATAAAGGTCAGAGGAGAAACCAATGCAATGGAGACTAAGAGAATGATACAAAAAATCAATGAAGCCAAGAGTTGGTTCTTCAAAAGAATCAACAAAATTCACAAACCTTTAGCCAACCTTGTCAGCAAAAGGAAAGAAAAGGCCCAAATCCATGCAATTAGGAATGAAAAGGGTGAAATTACAACAGACCCAGCAGAAATCAAGAGTATCATCAATACCTGCTTCCAGAACCTATACACCAATAAGATGGACAACACAGAAGAAATGGACAGATTCCTAGATACATATGAATTACCAAAGTTGAATGAAGAAGACCCAAAACTTCTGAACAACCCAATATCAACCAATGAAATTAAAAATGTAATTAAAAACTTATCAACTAAGAAAAGCCTGGGCCCTGATGGCTTCACTGCTGAATTCTACAAGACATTTAGAGAGGAACTGCTGCCACTACTGTTTAAACTCTTCAATGAAATTGAAAGGGAAGCAATACTCCCAAATTCATTCTTGGAAGCAAGCATCACCTTGATCCCCAACGCAGAGAAAGACTCAACTGCAAAAGAGAACTATAGGCCAATCTCACTAATGAACATAGATGCAAAAATCCCTAAGAAGATACTGGCAAACAGAATGCAGAAGATCATCAAGAAGATCATACACCCTGATCAAGTGGGATTCATCCCAGTGATACAAGGATGGTTCAACATACGCAAATCAATCAGTGTAATACACTATATCAATAGAGCCAAGGACAAAAACCATATGATTCTCTCCGTAGATGCAGAAGGAACATTTGACAAAATCCAACATGCATTTATGATAAAAACCTTACAAAACATTGGAATAGATGGTCTCTACCTCAAACTGATAGAAGCCATCTATGAAAAACCAACAGCCAATATCATACTAAATGGTCAAAAACTGAAATCCTTCACACTAAAATCAGGAACAAGACAAGGATGTCCACTATCACCACTCTTGTTCAATATAGTTCTGGAAACATTAGCCACGGCAATTAGACAAGAGAAAGAAATAAAAGGAATAAAGATAAGTAATGAAGAAGTCAAATGGTCATTATTTGCAGATGACATGATACTCTATATAGAAGACCCCAAGAACTCCACCAAAAGTCTTCTAGACTTAATAACCAAATTCAATCAAGTAGCTGGTTACAAGGTCAACATACAAAAATCAATAGCTTTCCTCTGTACCAATGACAGACTCACTGAGAGAGGAATAGGGCAAATAATTCCTTTCACAATAGCATCCAAAAAACTGAAATACCTAGAAATCATCCTAAGAAAAGAAATCAAAGACCTCTTCTCTGAAAACTGTGGCACTCTGAAAAGAGAGATTGAAGGTGATATCAGAAAATGGACAGACATCCCCTGCTCCTGGGTAGGAAGGATTAATATAGTGAAAATGGCCATAGTCCCAAAACTGCTATATAGATTTAATGCAATTCCAATTGAGATCCCAGCAGCATACTTCATAGACCTTGAGAAAACAATCTAAAAATTCATTTGGAACAAGAAGAGACCCAGAATAGCAAAAGCAATTCTAGGTAACAGAGACATGGCAGGGGGTATCACAATCCCCAACCTGCAACTCTACTACAAAGCTACTGTGATAAAAACAGCATGGTACTGGCAAAGAAATAGATGTGAGGACCAGTGGAACAGATTAGAAGATGCAGAAACAATGCCAGACACACTCAGCCATCTCATCTTCGACAAAGGAGCCAAACACCCTCACTGGAGGAAAGATAGCCTCTTTAATAAATGGTGCTGGAAAAATTGAGCTTCAACTTGCCAAAGATTAAAACTAGACCTGTATCTCTCACCGTGCACTAAACTAAAATCAAAATGGATGAAAGATCTAAATATTAAAATAGAAACTCTGAACCAGTTGGAATAGAGGTTAGGTAGAACCCTTGAAGACATTGGTGTAGGAAAAGATTTTATGAACAAAACCTCAGTTGCCCGTGAACTAGCACAAAGCATCAACAAGTGGGATCTCTTCTTATTAAAAGACTTCTGCACAGCAAGAGAAACCACCAGCAGTGTGAAGAGACAACCCACAATGTGGGAAAAAATCTTCACCTGCTCTTCCTCAGATAAAGGTCTACTATCTCGAATCTATAAAGAACTTAAAAAGATCAGAGCTCTCAAATTTAAAGACCCAATCCAAAAATGGGCATCTGAAATGAACAGACATTTCTCAGACAAAGAAGTAGAAATAGCAAATAAATACACGAAAAAATGTTCAACATCACTGGTCATTTGAGAGATGCAAATGAAAACAATGCTGAGATTCCACTTCACTCCAGAAAGAATGGCTGCGATCATGAACTCAACCAATAACAGAGGCTGGCGGGGCTGTGGGGAAAGAGGAACCCTGCTCCACTGCTGGTGGGAGTGTAGACTGGTGCAAGCACTGTGGAAATCAGTATGGAGATACCTCAAAGAACTAGGACTGGAAGTCCCATTTGACCCCGCTATTCCACTGCTGGGGATCTTCTCCAAAGAATTAAAAGAATCATACCACAGTGATATATGTGCACCCATGTTCATAGCAGCACAGTTTGTAATAGCTAAAACTTGGAAACAGCCCAAATGCCCATCAACTGGAGACTGGATAAAGAAAATGTGGTTTTTTAAATAAAATGGAGTACTACTCAGCCATAAAAAAATGAGAAATTAGAGACATTTATAGCTAAGTGGATGCACATTGAGGCAATACTTTTAAGTGAGATAAATAGGACACACATGTATAAATACCAAATAGTTTCTCTGGTGTGAGAAACTGAAAGTGTAAGTAAGGACTAAATGTACAATAGGCAATGTGAAATAGGAAGAAAAAGGGGCAAAGGGGAAGGAAGTGGGAGGGCTAGGGGAAAGGATAGAAGGGAATGGGATTAATATGAGAAAATGGAAAAATAGGAACAAAATCTTTGTAAATAGGGAGGACTGGAGGGGTTGAAGGGAGGGCTGGGCAAGGGTGAAAAATAAGAACCAAGAGAGACTATGTAAAGGTGCAAATTTCCAATGATGAATGTCATTATATTGTATACCTAAAATGTACCATTGATTAGAATGAATAACCGAAAATGTAAAATAGGAAGAAAAGGTCCAAAGGGGTAGGGGTAGTGGGAGGGGCAGGGGAAAGGAAAGAAGGGAAAGGAAAAATGATGAGAAATGGAAAAAATGGAAATAAAGTCTTTGTAAATAGGGAAGGGTGGAGGGCGTGAAGGGAGGGCTAGGAATGGGGAAAAAATAAGAACCAAGATGCATTATGTAGAGGTACAATTCTCAATGAGAAATGTAATTGTGTTGTATACCTACAATGTACCAATAAAAGAATTTAATACAAAAAAATAAAAAAATTTAAAAAATAAATAAAAAAATAAAAAAAATAAAATTAGCCTACAGCAAGATCTACTATAACTTAAAGATGAAAAAAAAAATCACTGATTCTGTAGACACAGGATTCCAGGGCTCTATTAAGGTCAGTTCTGCTGCTTTTCCTGGAGGAGAGAAAGTTCCTCCAAATTTAATGGTATAAATAAAAACTGAAAAGCCACTATCATTCTAAAAAAATCTTAATGTGCAGGATGAATTTCAAGAGCCTCCATTTTTCAAATGCAACTGTATCTCAGGACATCTAATGAGCTGTACTGAGCTTGGTCTAGGATTGCTATTTGTGATTATCAGGCCTCTGTCAGGTTGGTCATCACATGAAAACTTTATTTTAAAAAGTGATCCTAAGCTCAGAAAACACTAGTCATCCCCAGCCTTTAAACACTCCCTACCGCATTCACCTTCAAATCTACGTGTTTGTCAGGTGAATTATTTAATGGATGTGACAAAGTTCGTAAGGTTGCATTTGGATCCCTTATAACAGAGCTCTGACAATCGAAGGATCCTGAAAGAAAAAGCTCAGTAGACAAGAGTTTGTCTCCCATTTTTAAATTTTGGATGACCTTAAAAGAAGCAGAGAAATAGGTTTAATAATCTCTCTCTGTGTGTGGCTGTCTCTCTCTCTCTCTCTCTGTCTCAAAAGTTCAAGAATTTGCCGTTGTTCCAAAAACAGTAGTTCTCTTCCCTTTAGTCCACTGTTTAAAGTCCCTGGATCATGTTTTCAACAAAACATAGTACCAGCCAAATGCTTTATGAAGAGGCTATTGCTCAGACTTGATGAGGAAAGCATGAAGACCTACCCTGCCCTTTTCCTTGAGGACTGATGTTCTCTACCAGTGCTTTTCAGCAGCACTGCTCACTCTTCCCAGCACACACTATTTAGGCTTCTTTTACTGTGGTACAGACTCTTTGAGGACCTTCCCTTTATATCCCTAAGATAACTAAGTATCTGAAACATTATTGCAGACTTCCAGCCAAATGGAGGCCCTTTCCCTTAGTAGGACACACACACACACACACACACACACAAACACACACAGTAACACAAGCAAATCCACACACATGTAAAAGTACCTATTGACTCTAGGGCTACTCACAACAGAGTCTCAGGAAGCTGCTTTCCTACCAAGTGGGGTGGGGAGGATTCTAAAGTGAAAATATAAGCCAAGGAGCTCAATAGAATGAGATAACATTTCACTTTTGGAGAGCTGATTCTAGGCAGGGTAAACTTGACTCTGGCTTTGTTCATAGCATGTAGTTATACCATGGATGGGCACAGAGACCAAGAAAGATTAGACTTTCTATATTTCAAGTTCCTGAATGCATTTATTGACAGCCCCAGAGAGACACACAGGGTAAGGAGAGGTGGCCAGGCCATCCTGAACGCTGCTGGGAAAAGACTGGCCCACACATCTAGAGCCATGATCACCCCTCCACCCAGCATTCATCCTACTGCTGCCTTGGCGGGGTTACCCAGCAGACATCTGGGCTCTGACTTGGACACTACCACAGAACTGTGGGCACCAGAGTAGTGTATTACTAAGTTGCACTGGCAAGACAAAAACTTGTGGTCCACCTGTTCAGCCTCCCTCACAGCACTTGGGTTAATTTTATATAATATGTATTAATGAATATATTATGTTCATATATTTATTTTATATATATTCATCTATTTATTTTAATATAATATTTGTGTTTGAGAAAGGGGCATTTATCTTGAAACTCTGACCCATTGTCTTCATTATTTTAATCAAGAATTTCAGAATTTTCAAAAGAAAAGGCGCACTGTGCCTTCTTGATTTTAGAAAGATGCTAATTTTAAAAAGAATAACCTCAAGAAGAAATGATTATTACTTCAGAGAAATCATAGTAAATTTGGTCACAGTGAAGCAGATAATCCATAACATTGCATAATATCTTCTAAAATATAAAATTATGGGATGCTTTTCATTATTGACAAATAAATATGGAAGTAACAATAATCATTCTATTCTTCTTTAGGAAAACCATGTCAGGTGCTCATTTTTGTATAAGACTCAGTGTGCAAAATCAAGACAGATTCACCTGGTATGAGTGCTACAATATAAAAATAGCTTACTGTTCTTTAGCTACAAGGTGGGAACATTCATGCTGGAAAATAATTCAAGAGAAACTTTGGGGATTTTGATCAATTCAATTTTTATCACATTTAAATGTGTCAAGCCACAAGTAAAATCACCTTCCTTAAATTTTCATACATGAATATTATGTTACTCATCCCAATGAGATTAAATAAAGGTGATATTTTTGTTTTTGAGAGCCCCAAATACATTAAAGTTCTCTAATCACTATTGTTATTCCACTGTGGGAAGACTCACTGTTAGGTCAGATGCTATGTTTAATCAAGATGTTTAAAAAGTATGCTTCTCCAAGCTAATAGTGTAGATCTGTATGTGACCTTAACACATTCCAAGCCAGAGAGTGAAACATTACTAGCCTAGAAGAGCAGTAACAGGTTATTTCAGTATTGGTTGAATTCTAGTAGCATATTCTAAAGGCCAAGATGAAACTGTACTATGTTTCAATACAAAGAAAGTAGAATAGGCTAGGTGGGGTTGCACAGAGGTGCAACATATGAAGGAAATGTTTGGAATAGAGCATCCACAGATCAGGACCACCTGTCCTGTCCTAGAATTCTGTGCACTGCAGATACTTAATAAATGTTAACTGACTGAATTAATATCCTTCACCATTCCAACATACAGTCCTATGCCTAGACAGCTCATGCAAGCCCTCAGGAATGGAAAGAGGTCATCCTTAATATACCTCCATTTTATATTGAGAAAACCAAAGACATAAACTAGGTAAGTGACATCCTCAGGTACCTGATGAGTTATAGCCACAATCAAGGCAAGAATCCAGATGCCCAAACATCTACCAGCCACCGCTGACCTGGCCCATCATTGATGAGCCAGGAGTTGAGGAGGTGAAACCCAAAGATAAATGGATTTTGCAGTCTCAGCTCTGAGAATTTTCAGTTCCCTCAACTTACAGACAAAAGAACTTGAAAGTAACCCATTAAATTCCCCCAAGGGCTGACTTGGGAAGTGGGAGCTTCCAAGTTCAAGTAAGAAGCTGTAGAGGAAGAACTCTAAGATGGTCCAAGGAATGCTCTGAGAAGTGGTGAGGCCTCAAAGAAAGGGCACAAAGTCAGGAGGCAGACAGCCTGACTTTGAATCTAATTCTGTCACTCAACAGTTGAGACCTGCAGCAATTTAACCTCTCCAAAACTCAATTTCCTTATCTATAAAGTGACAAGGATAATGATCTTCTTGAAGAGTCGGTGGGTGGAAACTGAAGATATGATTTAAGCCCCCAACAAGACAACAAGTCCCTAATTAGCACTCAGAGACAAATCTACAAACAAAATCCTGGTTACAACAATAATTCTACTAAGAACAGCAGAGAATCAGACAGAGGTCATGTGAAGGTTTCCGTCAATTTGATGAAAGAAAGTCCAAACCAATTAATAACATACAGGGCATTCAATCTGCTCATCATAAAGACAATATTTTTCAGTATTAAAAAAAAAATGCTGTCCAGCAGCTCAAAAGCAGATGTCACCCTGGAGCATTGCACTTGACACAGGAGGCTGGTCCCTCACTTTCTCTCCTCTCCCACCCCAGCTTTTAATATATGATCTTCAACAAATACACCACATACTGCACCATGGTATATCATATACTACATAGACTGCATTTTCATAATGGACTCTTGAGATTGACAGCAGATATGATATGGTCTTATATTTGCCCAAAGATTTAAGACAGATTTAAGTTACATAATGCTACCTGCATCCAGTGGTATGATCCATGACAGAATGGACTACTGAAAATGCGTTTAGGGATCCTCACCTTCCAACCCAAACTACTTTAAACCAGGATAGTAAGCCATACAGGAATTTTATTTGAAAATATAACAATTGATAATATCTATATGTCTGTATCAAAGGGAAACTGTCCCATATTTAACAATAAGCTAATTTAAAAAGGAATTATACTTCTGAATGATAAATACTCCAAAGATCTGGACCTGTAAGTCTCAAGACTGCAGATGCTGAAAAATCTCAGTGGTCTTCTGATGGCCTTGAACTATAGAACAATCACCTGTCTTGACCCATCATGGCTGCCCAAGTGCTATCTAAAGACCTGTGGTAAAACAGTGACCATTTAGAACACTATAAGAATTACTTCCAAAGAGAATCACATGAAGAAAATAAGCAAAACAAAATAAATAAACTAAAACTTGAAATTCCACTTGACCCAGCTATTCATCCTTCTAGGTGTCTTTCCAAAAGAATTAATGACAGCATATTAAAGAGATACATGAATACCCATGTTTTTAGCAGCACAATTCATAATAGCTAAATCTTAGAAGCAGCTCCTATGTCCATTAACAGTTGAATGGATTAAAAAAATGTGGTATTTACACACCATGGGGTATTACTCTGGCATAAAGACTTGAGTCATTTGTAGGAAAATGGATGCACCTTGAGACCATAATATTAAGTGAAATAAATCAGCCACACAAGCTTAAATATCACATTGTTTCTTTTATATGAGAAACCCAGAGTAAAAATAAAGAGCAAAATAAAAGATAATATGAAGTAGGAAGATAGGTAGTTCTCAAAGGAGAAGGGGATCAGGAGATGGAGGAGAGGAATAAGGGATTTTTAAAAGAGAAATTGGGATGTGTCATATGCATATGCTAACTCCACACAAGGAGTATAAACATTACGTACTGCAAACATATACCAAAGAAGGAAGGAAACCAAGAGACTGGTGAAGAGGGGAAGGAAGGACAGGAAATGGATGAAAAAACCAATAAGATGTGTTATGTACATACTCCTACTTCCCACAAGGCGTGTAAACATACATTACACTCTGTACTAATAAACTAAAATAATTTTAAAATGGAGGCTCATAAAGGCAATTGAGTCCTTTAGCAAATATAAAACCCTTGAAACTTTCTCACTGCTTTAGGTTGATATAAGTCAGAAGACTTCAGGTTGAGAAAAGCCAGGAATATAAAAGCCATGATAGGATTCTAAATTAAATTTACCAATTTATGGTTTACATTAACATGATCAAAGCTAAACTTTTTTTTTTCAGAGGATCGAACTCGGGACCTCGTGCTTGCAAGGCAGGCTCTGGAACCACTGAGCTAAATCCCCAGCCCAAAGCTAAACTTTTGCAGGGAATTTTTCTGAATAACACAGGCAAGCAATTCCACCTTCAGATATTTGCAGATCTACTTAAAAGCTTTGGTTGCCCAATATCCTGTTTTCTTCAAAATTAAATTTCACATTTGTACATGGTGATCAACAAAGTAATCCTGCGTTCCTAGATTTCATACTAACTCCTGACTGGCCTATAGGGACACTAAAACTGAAGTTTGTAAGGTCTCTGTTTCCTCTGCCTTCCCTTGAATGCTGCTATTTCATTAAAATCTATTTTCCACACCTTCTTGTTTTCCTTTACATATTTCCTTGCGTACTCTTGCTGACTTCTCTAGATCCTGATGACTTTCAACTCTTTACCTATCTCTACCCCATGCCCCTCTCCTGAGCTTTAGACCTGTTTTGCCAAATACAACCACCTACAGGTCCCATTCTCAAACTCATCATGCACATTATAGAGCTCTTCTCTGCAACATGTACTCCTTTTCCTCCATTCTTATTTTTCTTGCTGCTGCCAAGATCCATCCAATAACTCAAGCCAAAAACTGAGCACAGTGCTGTAAAAGCACAGAAGAGACTTCAAAGACAGTAGCAATTTGCTATGGGGTAAGAAGGCAGGGAATGATTCCAAGTGACATGAAGTAATTACAGAGGCACCAAAATGAGAAAAGCATAGTATATGCATTATTAGTCAGAACAGGATAGGCTATGCTAAGATAAAACTCAATCTCAGTGGCTTTTTTTCTCATTTAAAATAAAACAAAACAAAATGATGCCAGTTGGTTGGCATTCCTACAACAGAAACTCAGGATCCAGACAGCTTCTATCTTGCAACCCTCTGTCTTAAAGTTTTCCACATTCTGGCATATGGAGGACTCAGAGCCACCCTTTGTTTCCTTGAACCAGAAGTGTTATATCTTCTGCTCACTTTTCTGTCATTAAGAATTCAGTCACTTATTGGAGGCCAATCAGTCCTCAGATCTGCCTAGAGAGGGTGGCTTTGAGGGCTAAAGAAAGAAAGATAATAGAGACATAATTTTGAACTACATAGGGGACTGAGAGGTCAGTGCCAGAGTGGGCAAAGGCAAAGACACGCCGAGTTAGCCATTATTTATTGGGTATACACAATAGTTGGAGGGAGTATTGGGTGACTCAGAAGGCAGCGGTGATCTTATGTTGATGAGGAGGACAGTGAGAAGGGCAAAGCATTCTTACAATAGTAGGTGGGATGAGATAGCAGGCTAATACGGACTTCATCCTTTTCCCAGGTGAAACTTTTCTCTCTCTCTCTCTCTCTCTCTTTATAGTACTACTCGGTTCTCAAAGAACCAGGATGTAAAAAAAAAAAAAAGAAAGAAAAAAAAAAAAGAACCAGGATGTCTTTAGCTGATGTAATCTTGCTCTTCAGCACCACAGCCTCACGGAACCATTAAGGCCTCAGCATGTGACCAGAGGTATATGGAGTTATGTTTACACATACCATAGCCCGCTTGGGGGCAAGGTGACATGGGGCCTTAGAGAGCCCTAATCATAGATTATGAAATGAGTTTCCCCAAAATTATATAGAGTGGCTCTCAATAGTCACTGTCACAATCTAACTACAAAAGAAACAAGGACATGTCCTCGCATCTACTCAAGAAAGTGAAATGAGGCAGTGAATATATCTCATTTTTTCTACTGCAACATGTTTAGGGAGTTGTAAGAAAACTGACATACCTGGAAACCAGTGGGGATTCTGGGACATAAAATGTGTTGCAGAGAGAGGGTGGGTAGACAGTGCTAAAAAGACGGTAAATAAAACCAAAGCCACCGACAACCCAGAAGGACTGGGTGGGGATCAGGAGCCTGAGTGCCATGCTGAGGATAGTATGCCAGCTCAGTGGAAGTTTAAAGATGGAACAGGGCACCAGGTGTGGTGGTGCACACCTGGAATTCCAGCACTTGGGAAGCTGAAACAGGAGGATCTCCACAAGTTTGATGCCAGCCAGGGGTACATAGTGAGTTCAAGGCCAGCCTGAACTTCATAGGAAGAGGCTGTCTAAAAAAAAAAAAAAAAAGGGAAAAGGGGAAACAGAAGGATATATGATTAACGGAAAATCTTACAGCTCAAGCTTCTCAACCTGAAAGTCCCAAATAAACAGCCAGCTCCTACCCCCAAGACCAGCAGGAGTTTCCTATTGCTCTCAGAATTAGTGCAATTTAGACTAGGATCCAGGACAGACCTTAAACCAAACTAAAAAGCTCACTATGCTTCTGGGATCGCTTCCTCTCCCTTTCAGGCTGCATCCCAGCCCCATCTGCAGGCTCGCCTCCCTTTCTTTCTGGATACAGCCTTCCTCCTCGATTTTGGTGAATGCCATTTCTTGTTCTGTCACTTCTGATAAGGCTCCGCCTCCAGCAGTGTGTGCCCCAGCCCACTTCAACTCTCCTTTGTTCTTAGCCTGTCTTCCACCAGGCTTGTCCAATCAAAAGGTAAAAGAACAACAACAATAAGCAATACTGAGTGCTCACTACATGCCAGGCACTGTTCAAGCTTTTTACATAGATGGCTTGTTTCACTCTCAGACCAAATCCATGAGGCAGGTGGTATGCTCTTCATTTTCATAATGAAAACAAGAGATTTAATCTGCCATATAAATAGAGCTTGTAAGGGATCAAACTGGAATCTGAAGCTGGAATATCTGGTTTTTAACCACTATGCTATACGACTAAATACAGGATGAAGGGAGGAGGACAGAAACAAAATGGCTTTATGATCTTTTTTTTTTTTTAATGTGAGTAGCAGTTATAATCACGAAGAAGAAAGAAGAGTCTAGCGAAGGAGGAGATGCCACCAAGGATAAAAGGCCTCCTATTATTCACACAGTGGGTATCCGTTTCTTTAAAAGGGTCAAACTCCTGGAGAGAACATCCCAGGATTTTTCTCGTTGGAATTTCACTCGCGCTGGCAGGGAGATGCAGGTCTTCCAATCACAGCTTCTACGCCCATCCTCAGAAAAGCCTTGGCAAAGTCCCTCCTGCACAGGCACAATGAAACTGTCTGGAGCCGCGCTGGACGTGTAGTCAGCAGAGCACACAGAATAAGAACTATTTTTCTTGCGCAGCTGGTGCAAACTTTCCGCGGCTCCCAGCTGCCGGGGGTCTGGCCGCAGGCGGGGCCACGCCTCTTGATGAATATTCATGAGCGCCTGGGGCTCCGCGTCCAGGGTTTCAAAATTTCTAAAGGGATTATTGAGGCCCAAGGGTTCCTCCTAGGGAGTTAGAAGGAAGGAAGGAGTGGGATTTTTTCAGAGCTTGCTTTTGAGGACTACAAAGAAGTGGGGCACAAGGAAAAGGGAAGCTCATGGTTGCTAATCCAGGAGAGGCCAAGTTTATAAAGTTGCTCCCTGCTCCTTTAGTTTATCCAGCCTTTCAATGTCCGTCCAACACAGACAAGGTGCCATTACTGGTGTTTCTCAGACCTCCTTTTCAAGCACTGGGAAGCATGAAAATAACCAGAACAAGGACTTCTCTAAGAATTAAGTGTTGTCTTCATAAGTCTTAGTTAAACATCTGCGTTGACAACCGCACCTCTCACACACATTCCTGGGCATGGTGTTTTTAATTTTTGTTTTGTTTTGGTTTGGGTGTTTTTGTTTTTGTACTGGAGATTAAACCCAGGGCCTTCACACTGAGCTACACCCCTAGCCTTCTGTATTTTGAGACAGGGTTTCTCTAAATCGCTAAATTGCACAGGCTGGGCTCAAACTTGGAATCCTGCCTCAGCCTCCCAGTGTACTGGGATTGTGTGTGCGCCGCCATGCCTAGACTGTTTATGTATTTTAAATTGCACACTTTTTAAATGAATCTATGATTTTCCTATCTGTGTCAGTCTATGTTATGGGCCAGCAACTTTTAATTTAAAAATACATATAATCTTATATCCAGTTGAGATATAATCAGGGGAGTAACCATACATATTTGGCTCTATAATTTTTATTAATGCTATATATCCCAGCATAGATCTCTGAAAGAGTAAATAAGCCCCAAATGCATTTCATTGATTTGTAACATAAGGTGGGCTTTTTGGTAGATCCACTGTCTATTGTTGCCATAAAAAGTCCATTTTAGAAGTCACTTAACAAAAATTACTGGAAACTTTGCTGAGTGCATCTATTCCATTAATCTGTTCATTAAGAGAAAGGCTCTATTTCTTACCTACAACCCAGAAATGGAAGAAATAACATTATTGGGAAGAAACCAAAGAAAAAAGAAATATAGTGTGAAAAGTATTTAGACACCTTAAAGGAAGACAAGGAAGACTGCCCCCTTGTCAGATAATGAACAAATGTGCAGATTTAAGGGTCTAACCACTATGAGCAGCCTATGAGATCTTATGGGACACAGGCGTGGATAAAACAAAGGACGTAAACAAATGTCCCAGTGAACATGGATTCTAGAAACTATAGACAAATAAATTTGCTATTAATTCCCACCAGAGTTGTATATTGAATAGTTAAGGGACTAGTTAATACTTTAAGAAGATGATCACTAGTAACCAATGAGAGTTCAGTAGGAACTGATCAGGCCAACTTCAGGGGTGTTTTTGTTTTTGTTTGTTTTTAATAAAGTGCTTGACTTCCTCACATTGCAAAAAACAAAGAACATCTTTCTAAAAGGACATGCCTATCTACCCGCTCTGCTTTTTTTTTTTTTTTCCTATGCTGGATTCAGTATCCAAAATCATTTAGCTGAACTTTTGGCAGCCAAAAGAAAGTAGGCTTTAGAGCAAGAAGGAACTGGATTTTATTACAGGCACTGCAATTTACTAGCTATGTGACTCTATCTGGACATCTCTATGTCTCAGTTTTTATGACTGTAAAATGGGAATGGAATACTTCACAGATATTTAAGAAAAAATGAATAGGGTACGAATAGGGTGAGGATTATTAAGATACAGTTTAAAAGGTAAAAATTCAAATATAAACTCAAGAAAGAAAAGAACTGAATAGTTTAATAAAAAGAAATTTTTGTATTTACTGAAAGCTTAATGTGAAATAACTAAGTAATATGTTTCAGGTATAAACTAAAGTTCAATAATAAAATAGGTATATGTAAGCCAAGAAGAGTCTCTATTAATTCTAGTTGGTCAGATCCTCTCTGAAATTCTAGCCCCTTCTAGTAGTACACTTGAGAGGAGGTAGGAAAGAAATAAACAACATTCACATGGGGCAAGACCCAGAAACAACAATAACTGAGAAATAGTTGAAAGAAATTGTGTTTTTTTAAATCTTGGAGAAGGTATTACAAAATGCCTATCTTCTAAAATTTGAAGAGCTATGATATGAAATATGAAGCGTGATCACAAATATTATGATTAATGTTTAAATTTTTTTAAATTATTACATTAAAAGACACATTGCTATTAAGCTCCCTTCTAATCTTTCCTCTTGCTCTCAATACACATATCCCATCATTCTTGTCACTTTCTGAAGTCGTTCTGGAAATCTCCTTTTGAGAGTATCATTAGTAGTGCTGTTGTGGTTGCCTCAATGTCCTGAATATGCTCAAAACATTTATCTTTCACGGTCATTTGACTTTGAGGAAGATTCAGAAGTCACATGATGCCAGATCTGGAGAATAAGGTAGATGAAGACACACCACAATGTTTTTATAAGCCTGCCTTTCCATTGGATGGCACTTGGCAGCACTATTTGCTGAATTTTTTTTATCATATCTCATGAAGACACTCACAAAAGAGGACTTCAGAACTGCTTTAGAAAGTGGCAAGAATGATGGGTTAAGTATGTCCAAAGAGAGGGAGAGTCTTTTGAGGGAGATTAATGAAAATGTGTTTTTTAATGTAATAAAAATTTTAAGCTTAAACATTCATCATATATTTCAATCATGCCTCATATAGTGTAAACTTACTCTGCACAGCTCCACAGGGTAGAATTAGGACAAATGATTAGAAGTTTCTATGAGATAGATTTTGAACTCAATATGCAGAAGAGGTATTCAACAATGCAATGAACATTCTTGAAAAATAACAAGCTCACAATTACCCAAAGGAGTATAATCTGGCTGTCGAGAAAAGTGGTGCATTGATAAAAAGAGTGACTTAATCTTGGATTAGACTTAGTCATACACCATGAACACTCCAGCACCTCTAGCCATAGCAGGCATGATGAATCAATGACAACTCTTTTTCCTGATGAGCTAAGTTCAGCCTGGTCGTACTTTTCAATGCAGGGCTCTAAGCCATCACCACAAATTCATTTGGGTCTACAGCCTACCAAACCTAGATGATCCCTTAATATCTCTAAGATCCTATAACTTAGAAATTTCCCCCAATAACATAACTATAAAATGTCTGCAAATTAATTAGAAGGAAAATCAAAATTAAGTTCAAAAGTATTTCAAGGTATCTGTGTAAGTTTGTGTGTTCATGTCTGTATGAACATATATGCAGGCTAGTACATATATGGCTTGATTCTACCCTAAAATAGGAATCACATGAGGGAAATAATGCATTGGTCACAAGAACCTTTAAATAGTGAGTCCCCAACAGGGTTTAATGGATACTTAATTGCTTTATGGATACCCCCTCATTTCTCCCCTGCAAAATTCAGTTTTCCCACTCTTTATAAAATTTCAAACTTATTTTGTAACTTGTAACTTTTGGCAAATCAGAGAAGGTTGGCAGAAAAGGAGAACATGACCACTTGACAGAGAAAGTGGTAGGATACTTATAAATCTTCAAGAAAAGGGGAGGAATTGTTAATAAGCAGATATGACCAAAGAGCTATCAATAAGAGACTAAATTACCATGCCCAAATATATTAGCAAACTTAGAACCCAAGATAATGATTCTAAGCTAATGGATGGGCAGCAAGAACTACTTCTAAAAAGAATAGTAGTTAAAGAAAGTTGATGTAGCTCAGACCCTGGCTCTTGAGACAGCAATGAAGAGGAACAAAGAATCCAATCTAACTCCCAAGGAGAAGAACATAGATAAAAGACAATTCAGGGGAGAAAAGATAATCTCAGTAAATAATCCTGGAATTGTTGGATATTGAAGTGCAAAAATAAAACACCTTGATCCATACCTCTTACCATGTACAACGTTAATTCAAAATGAATTATAAACCTAAATATAAAACTTGAAAATAAAACTTCTTGAAGTCTTCTTCTTAAAAAAAGTTAAATATTTAAATTTTTAAAGTGAGCCTTTGGAAAGAAAAACCTAAGTAAATAAGAACATGTACAGTTCAAATACACATTAGCAAAAGTCATTAAGTTGGTGCCCCACCACTGCCTTTTGCCACAGTGCCTCCAATGGACAGAGCCCCTTCTAGGCAGGATGGTGTTTAGTACAGAGCTCTGGTCTCAGAAGGAACCCTATCATGTGGGTGTGGGAAACTGCCTGGGAAGAAGATGAGAGGAAGCTGCTATCTGCAGTCCAGCAATTCCCTAGAGTCCTTAATCTCCAGGGAGACAGGAACATGAATCCTTCTTGTCACTGGCCAACACTTGAGTGGCTACTTTCCAGCAGCCTGGCCTGAACAGACTGAACTCAGCTGGGCAGGCCAGAACCCAATAAAGGAAGATACTAGTAGCTGCAGCTGACAAAGCTAAGGGAAGAAGAAGGTGTGCACTGCACATCTCATGTCTTAAATTCTTGGACATTAAATTATGACACCAGTTACTGCATATTCTCTTATCAGGATGAAGTGCCAATACATCAAGAATTGTTAAAGATGGTATGTAACAAATCTTTTAAAGGTTTCCCCTATTGGTTGATTTTCCCAAAAAAAGTAACAAAACGCTTCTTCCTTCTTGACCCATCAAAGTCTTAGAAATATAAAGGTGATATGTTGTAAAAGCTTAAAATCGTTATCTATGATGTCAAGTTATCTAGGCTCAAATTCTCACTCCACCTTTTATTAGTTGTAAGCTTGGCCTGTTTTTTTTTTTTTTTTTAATTAGAAAACTGTAGTTAACTTTAATAAAATCACTTCAAGAGAATGAGTGTAAAAGCAACACGATGCACTCTAAAAACTCACAGTAAATCCTATAATAATCCTGTGTTCATAATCACAAAGTCAGAATGAAAAATAAATACATCTTTCCATTTCTAACCCTGACCTGGTTTTCTTAAGCTCTCTGAACCTTAGTTTTCTCTTCAATAAAATCAAGATGACCAAAAAAAAAAAAAAAAAAGGAAGTACCAGTATGCATTTAACACATGGTAAGCATATAGTGATACAGAACTTGGAGGAAACTCACTAGCAAGGTGAGGTCCAGAGACACTGGTGACCTATGCATTAACTCACGGCTAAATAAGACACAGAACTGCTTTTCAAAAACTGAAGTACCATCATTTCTCATTTTAGCTTTTTTCTTCTCTTGATAGTTGGGGTCATTTTTCTGTTACCTCCTCCTTTGTTTTAGTTAGTTTGTTTGTTTGTTTGTTTGTTTTGAGACAGAGTCTCACTTTGTAATTCAGACTGGCCTTGAACTCACTTGGTAGCTCAGGCTGACCTGAAATTCAAAGCAATCTTCCTGCCCCATCCTCCCAAGTGCTGAGATTATAGGCTGTATTATTGTATGATTTTCATAGCTTCACTGTGACCCCATATTCTTTTATCACTCCTACATTGTGAAAACTGAACACCTTCTGTCATTTGATCAGTGTGCAACATTCCCTCAAGAGCTTGGTAAATGTCTTTTCCGTGAAGCACCTTCCCTTTTAAGCAAACTTCAGTGTTATAATTTAACTTTCAAACTCCACTCAGGATAAAAGGAATGATAAGACAGGCCCATACATAACATCCCTCCCCACACACACAATGTGATTGTAAATATACCAAGATGTGCCCTTCTAGAGCTGACAACAAATTACTTAATGATCTTCCATTCCAGGCTCTTAAGAGCCTTTCTCTCAGAAAGAAAAAATAACGTGCTGGTTTCTATATCATCTCTTCAAATAATAGGCAGAAGCTATTATTCCCAAAAGATCTAGTCACACAAGCTAATCTAAGTGGAACTCTCCTTTGCCCTCCTCTTTTCCCAAAGTCTGTAAGGTAAAGTCAGAAACTAATGCAGGTTTCACTAATAACAGCTCCACCAGAAGGACAAGCTATTTGGAAATTAGGTTACATCTTAGGGCTTTTTGCCAGACTCATACACAGAATGGTAACCTCATTGCCAGAAGTATCTTTGAACACAAAGAAAAATGACAGATAATGTTCTTCTGCTGGAAAATGCTGAACAGCTAGATTCCTGGTGTGTAGGGTCTTCTGGAGTAAAACTTTCCTAACAAAAATAAACAGGGTGAGAGGGAATGCTTTCAATGTCTCCTTTCCAAAATAGACTATTTCTATATTGGTTTTCTTAATATAACTTATATTCCTTGTGCCTAAAAGACTTGGCATGGAGCAGGGAATTAAAAGGAACAGAATGACCATCTGTTTTATTTTCTTCCTCCTTTACCCTACACCACATTATATCAAAGATACACATACATAAGAATAAGCTTGAGCAATGAAAAGCTCCATTGCGCCTCTGTGGTTCTGTTCCTAATGTTTGTGGGTCATTTGATCAAGGCTTTGTGTCATCAAAGCCCTTTGCATGCTTAGCTCACTGCTCTTGTTACACCACCTTCTAGAGCAATCCTACTAAAGAAAAGGACAAGTTCCTTCAACAGGTAGCCACTGGGAAGCTTTTGGAAATGTAGATTCTCAGTACCCACCGCATTTTAATGAGGCCCCAAGAGAGCAGCTGTACAACATTCAAATTTGAAAAGCACTAGTTTAAGCCTGTTGGAAAGATGGAGCCTCCAAATCCTACTCACTGCCCTCTGTTCCCTGAAGATATAAATCCTAAATTTACATGGCCAGTTGACAATGGCTTTCAGAAAAGAATGAAAGACAAATGACAAGGAGCCCACCACACTTAAAAACCTTACAAATTAACCAAGCCTTCAGATCCATGGCAAGGCACAGAGCATCTGCTTCAGAGGTCAGAGGAACACTGTCAGCACAAACAGGCAAGTAAAATTTGCTTCTGTACATCTCAGCAAGACTTTGAAACTATCCAGGGTCCCTTGTTATTTTCCATAAAAACTGTTGCCAAACCATTTCAAAAGTTGAATCACAACTGGTTGCCTAGCTGTCTCTTAAAAGAATAAAGCTCCTTGGGGAGGACACAAATTCCCATTCTAGAAGAAATCAATAGAAAATGTTAATCTGTCAGTGATAAATTATTGTATGTATTGATTTCCACGGCTTTTAGAGCTCTTAGCAGCAAAAGGGAAAGGCTAATCATTTTTGGAATGTTTATGCCCTTAGAGCATAGCCCCAGGGAGCAAGGAGTTAGCCTGTTAGTCAAGAATACGTTATAAACAAATTATAGGCAAAAATTCTTTTAACATGATAGAATTCTCCATTTCAACTCCTCTTTAGCATTTATAAGGCAGACAATACCAAGGATGGAACAAACCTTTAAGAACCATCTGTGCTTTGCATGCAGAATTGGACAGTTCACATGCGGCATGCTACTTTAATCTTTCCTCTAAAATACTGCCACCAGCATTGTTCAATGAAACCCTCTTGTTTAGTGCAAACTCTAAAACACATGCCATGCCACTATTCTACTGGTTAAGCAGTATTTGTTATGAGGTTATGTTTTAAAAGATTACGTTATGTTTTAAGAGACTGACACAGGACAGATAAAGGAGAGAAAATATAGGAAGCATCTATGATACATGTTCCTTGGTAGATTGAATTTGTTCACAAGTTTCTCACTGCTTACATATTTTTCTGGTTAAATTCCTATTAATTCTTCATAGAGCTTCTCTGTGGAACCACCTCAGAATGCACATGCAGTTCTCTGCTTTCTCTGTGTTCTCATAACAAGTCATGTGATCTTTTAGTATACCATAGAACTCTTCCTATCTTACAGAACAGTTCATTTCTGTTGCTACACCAAATGCCTCTGTAGATCTGTTCCTTATTAATCTCTGTGGCTTTCCATCTAGTACAACGTTTGGCACATTGTGTACAGTCCACAGGTAGTTATTGATTTTAACAAACAAGGGTTTATTGAGTTCTCATTATCTATTATTTTGTATTCCAGTTTGACCAAAGAGCAATCGATATGAAAAAGCAAGTACTAGGGAGAAAGCACTGTGACTCCACTAAAGTTTAATTCTCTTGGTCAACCAGTCAACCGATATTTAGCATCCATTGTGTTCTTGCAAAAAGAAAATTATAAAACAAGGATGAAGAAGTTGCAATCAAGTTATGAAGACAAACTGTAGGGGCAAGTAAAAGGCAAAAATATGTAGCAGGCAGAGTTTTATCAATTGTTTTTTCTATACCATCTGTCTTCTTCACACTGATTTCCTGTTGTCTTCAATTTTGTAGCTCCTTTGTTATGTCTCTGTGCATGCATCTAGTATTGTTACTATCACTCTGTTGTAAATAAAAATATTAAGTTTGAGTCTAGGTGATAGTTGGGATTCAGGTTTGTTTCCCAGCAGTGACTTGAGGACCAGCCCTAAGTTCTTAGAGAAAGTTGCTGAGGGAAAATTTGGAAAAGGCTGTGATCATCAAGGACTTTGGAAGAAAAGGGGACGGGACCCAGAAAACAAAGTGTATGTAGCATGAATGAGAAGGGAGGCATTCTCTTCATTTCTGCAAGGAAGTTAGCTGGGTTGCAGTGAACTGTAGACTGAAAAACAAGCCATATTTTGACATTGTTGCATTCAGTGTTTATCTATGTATTGAGGAACTACAGGTGTCAGGCACTATTCTAGCCTCAATGAATACAACACTGAAGAAAACAGAAAAAGTTTCTGCATTGGTGAATCTTATTGCTGGTGTGTGATAAGCAGGAGACACTGTCTGCAACAGAATAAATGTGTTCTTTAAAAACTACACACCCATCAAAAAAGATGAAGCAACTGGTTGAGTTTGATAAGAACATGTGGTTTTAGTCATTCTGCTGGATTAAACTAGCCTCTTCCTTTTTGGAACAGATCAGTTTGGAAAAAAATACAAATTCTCCTTTTGAGCTGGTCTAGAGACATTGGCTGGCAGTTGGCTGCCTACTATACAGATTCCTCCCTTGTTAAAGTGTTTTCTATAACTTTTTGGAGACAATATGAAAAGCTTTAAACTAGCAAGCAGTATTGTTTTCCTCCACCATTAAATGAAATTTCTCATAGTAAGTAACTAACTAACTAAATAAGAAGTACCTAGCTTTAAAGTAGCAGCCATGTCAGGAAAGAGCTGGAATGGAAAAGCATAAGCAACCCTTGTTAGAGTCCACATGAAAAGCCTGGCAGAAGGCCAAGTCCGCACAATGTAAGTGGGACAAAGCCTGAAAACTCTGGGTTATTTCTCTCATGAGGATCATATTTATATGCTCAAGGACTGGTGAAACCTCAGCAAATTTGGGTTTATACTTATTTACTTATTTTCTTCCCTATTAAATTGTGAACACATTGATGATAGAGACTTTAATCTCAGCAGTTCCTGGAAGAGTGAATGGTATAGCTAGGTGTCTAATCATGATGTGAAGAAGGAAAGAAGAGGGAAATAAAAATACTCAATAATTGCAAATATTAACATGGATCTAGTTTTGGGCAAATGGCAGAAATTTATTCTGAGCCAAGCCTGGTGACAACATGATATATCTCCATTAATATCAAATGTTAAAATGAAGTGAGGATATTGGAGAAATTTCAAAGATACTTTGCTAAGTGGAAGCATTATTGGAATATAATTCCTAGTTGTGACTGCTTTTAAGGAAACACTTTGGATGTGTGAGCTGTGGCATGTGTGCTAAAATCTTTCTGATATTTTATAGTCACACCTCATGTGTCAAGCATAAGATTGTGTGTTATTGATCATAAAGCCTGCAGGAATTCAAAAAAAGAGTTCATTATCAGGGAAAGTTTTCATCTATCCAATTTTTAGAAGGATTGAAATTATACCCTGGCAGTGAAATACTAAACTAAAGAAATGGAGAGAAAAAAGAGTGTGTGGGGGGGGTGCTATTTGCTATTTTAAAAAACTGATCGGCATCTTACAAAACAACTGAGTAAAATCATTAAAGAAGTGCCCCAGAAGAAAATCTAAAAAGAACGGAGCGGATGATTTGTTTACAAATAATAGAAATAAACTTGCCTAGTTTAAGTAACAAAGAGGACTTGGAGGAATAACAGTAAAGTGGTATTTAGCTAACACACACCCATATGGTTATCCTACATGCTTATGGTTGGTTGGGATTTTTGCTATACTCTCTGTTAAATATTTTGGCCATCAAATCACTGGAATTTCTCATAGACACCAAGGGCAAGATGCACTTATGCCCAAATGGATGAAAAGTTATGTGTAATACACAGTAGTTTTGGGAAAGGTAACAGAAAACTGATTCAAACATGCTTTTTTTTTTTGGTACCAGGGATCGAACTCGGGTCCTTGCACTTGCAAGGCAGGTGGCAGAACCACTGAGCTAAATTCCTGGCCCGCAAACATGCTTATTATAGGAGTTGGCAGACAATAACCAGGTTGTTTGGTCACCTGTTTTATTGGAACACAGTCACATCCATTTATATACATATTATATGGGCCTGCTGCAGAGCTACAACAGCAGGTTTAACAAAGAACTTAGATCCTGCAATCATAAAATAGTTACTATCAGGCACTTTGTTATTTAATATATTTGATTCAGTGCCAACGTGGGCTGAAAAATGCCATTGAATGTCCAGGGATTTTAGAATTCTTGCTGCATTTTATATGTTGTCCTCATAGTCACCCTCATGATGGCAGGGGAGTTGATAATGACAATCAGGATTATATATTTCCTTCTTCATGGCTAGCAGAAGAAAGAATAGTTTTTCTGTGGGAATGAAATACAAATCTTCAATCAGACTGGACCAATTTAGGTGACATGCCCATCACTAGATCAGTACAGATGCCAAAGGACTGCCATGCACAGATTGTCTTAGACTCATCTGCAAACCCGCCCCAGGATGAGTGGATCCTAAACAACCACCACTGAGAAATGGAGAATGTATGCTAAGTAAGTGTGCAAAAATTTATAGACAACCAGACAGTGGAGGACTATGGGAAACCTAGGAATCGTCTTTCTCCTCCACCTCTAAATCTCTGCTGCTCTCTTTGACTCTAATTCATTGTTTTTATTCTCATCACAACCTGGTTTATTCCACTTCTCAATAACTGAATTACATTTACTAGTATAATTTTCAACTCAAAAAGCTTGGTCTCTTTTCTTCTTCATCTTATTTTCAATTTCCTGGGGAAAGATTTTGATTGGCTTAGTGAGGGTCAGGATTATCACTCTACCATAAGTGGGGTCAGTTTCTAGAGGTTGGAAATTCTATTACCATATGAACGGTAGCAAGGGGTGAGTTGATTCTAGAAAAAGCTGTTGGGCACAGATGCCAAAAGATGTCTGCTATGGTATCATTATTTCTTCATGTCAGATTAAATAGTTCAATATTTTCCACAACAGGTGATTGTGTAAATTAGGAATATTTTTATTTTGAGAAACATAGAAACAAAAAATAGCTGGTATGACAATTCTGCTGCCTCATTTGCAGTGTTGTCTTTGTCTTTAAGGTCAAAGATGGCAGGCAGAGCTCCTGCAAGCATGTCCCAAATGGTAGGCAGCAGTCAGAGGAAAGGATAAAGAGGGAAAGGGAGGTACACACCAACTGTCATTTGAGGAAAGTTGTAGAAGTTGCCATATCCAGGCTGAGCAAACCTAATTCAAAAATCCAAAATCTGAAATGCTCCAAAATCAGAAACTTTTTGAGCCCTGAAATGATACTACAATGGAAAATTCCAAATCACGAAACTTTGTGTAATGCCCAAAATTATTTAAAATATTACATAAAATTACTTTCAGGATATCTGTATAAAAACATAAATGAATTTTGTGTTTAGACTTGGGTCCCATTCCCAGAATATCTCATTATGTATATGCAAATATTCTAAAATCCAAAACAAATCTGAAATTCTAAATACTTCTGGTCCCACACTTTTTGGAGAAGGAATACTCAACCTGTATTTCTTTCTCATAGTCTTTTGCAAGGGAAACTAGAGAATCCCCTTTTCTTTTGCTTGCACATATACACACCCAGCTTAAAAATCAGGGTTCCTAATGCTACCAAAGAGAAGAGCACACATTATGGGAACTAATAGCAATCTCTGCATATTGGTCATTTATTTTTACAATATATCACAGGCTAAAACATTCTCTTTTTTTCTTAGTTTATTTTTCATTGATAATAATTGTATTTATTTATTAAGTACAATGTGATGATGTGATTTATTACAGAAAGATCCAGTTATGCTGATTAACTTTTACATCACTTCTACAACTTAATATTTTATGGTGAGGATGTTAAAAATCTATTCTCTTAAGCAATTTTGAAATATACAATACAATGCACTGCATACAGTTAGAAAGAATTTCTCCGTAACTCAGGAAGAAAAAAAGGTACTCGTGGAGGGAAGTAGGGGAGGAAGGAGGGAAAGGGGATAAAAAAGGAATTAAGGCATGTGTACATGTACCAACTCCGCAGAAGGAATGGAAACATACTGCAAACATGTACTAATAAAAGTATTTTTAAAAAATTAAAAAAAGAAACATATTAGACAGCTTAATCATACAATTCACATCTTGCAACTCTGTAATTAAAAGTTAAACACATTAAAGAAATGGAAAAGTACACAAAATAGTCATTGTTTACTTATATCACGTATAACCTTCTAATAGACAATGTTCTCTCCTAGCAAAGAATGATCTCCCAGTCTGTTACAACCATTTTAGATGAATTCTGTGTAAACCTGTAGGTGTTGTGGTATAAAAGGAGACAGATTAACATTGCTTAAATTCAGACTCAGTCAGAAGCAGCCTGCCTTTTTCATAGTGAGTTTCCTGTGGAAAGAGGAGTCATCTGATTTTTACCATTCTACTGAGGTCTGTCTTTAATGGTGACTGCCTTGAGCTTGACTCAGTCAATTTAGTTTTAGAAAAAAATTATAAAGCACACATCTCAAGCATGTGAATGAATAGGGAATAGAGATTTTTTTTTTTGGTACCTGAAAATTTCCAGCTAAAGTAAGCATCGCTGTTGAGGGTGTGCCAGCCATGTAGGGCAACACCCTTCCTGCAGTTAGGAGGTATAAAAGCAAGTGCGTCAAATATTATTTGATGACAAGAATAGAACATTATTCTAAGCAATAAAGTGTTACTCAAATTTTACCAAAGTACACAGATAATGTAACATGGTAATTATTCTAAGAAAGAGTGTTTAATTTAGAAATTACCTAACCTTTTTGGTTTCTATTTTTGATGACATTTGTAATCTAAATGAGCAACAAACCTGTTTCTCTCAGCCTTTCACATCAAACTCAAACCTTGATTTGCAATTTTATTTTAGGAGCAGCATTCCATTTTTTAGTGTTCAGTCGATGTGTCAGGATTTAAAGTCTTCCTAGGCCCACATGATATGGAGACAAAGAATGGAAAAGTAAAAGGAATTATCAGTGCTGTTGTTTTCAAGCAAGGAAAAAGATTAACCATGTCACAATTTGATTGTGCCTTTCCCTTCTGCACTTTCCTTAGAGGTCTGAACAGAAGAGCAAGTCACAGAATGGCTAATGTTTGTTGAGTGTTGAAACTTTGGCCTCTTCCTGTCAACCAACAAAGTAACCAAATCAGCATTTGTTGTACTTAATTAAGTTTTATATCCTCAGCATATCCACTTATTAATTCACTCCTCTAGCAAAAATTTCTCAAGCATCTGTCTATATCGAACTCTGTGCTAAACTATGAGTGAGTACACACCGAAAGGTCTAAGGAGAGCATTCCAAGGTAGGGGATCAAACTTGTCTGAGATGATGAAGAAGAGCAAAGACATCACCATGGCTGGAGTGGGATGAGTGAAGGTGAGGTTAGCAGGAGTTGAAGCCAAAGAAATGATGGAGAATAGGTCATGTGGGTTGTGTTGTAGATATTTGTAATCATTCATATTTACCCTGATGAAAAGGGATACCATTATGGTTTTTTGAACAGGAGCAAGATATGATTGACTTATATTTTTGAAGCAGCACTTTGACTGGATTCTTGAAACTAGATCATGCCATGGCAAAGGTAGAAGTGGGGAGACTTGTTGTTGGGAAGCTACTGTGATAATCCTAGAGAGAGATGATGATGTTTCAAACCACAGTGGCAGCAGTGGAGGTGATCAAAAGTAGATGGATTTGGTTATCTTTTGAAGGAGAAACTAATAAGATTTGGAAGTAAGGAAAAAGAAAAAGAGAGGAATGAATTAGGACTCCAAAGTTTTTGGGTGGAGTCACCATCAATGTGGGCAGTGTAAGCTATACACAGTGAGGTAGGAGCCCAGGTTTGGGTTTAAGTCTGATGTGCTGAGTAGGCATAAGATAAAGGTCTGCAATTCAGGAGAGTAGTCTGAGCCAGAGATGTACATTTGGTTGTTTCTACATGTTTAAGACCATGAAATTGGGTGAGATCACCCAGAGAGTGAGTAATGAGAAGAGACCCAAAGACTGAGCCCTTGGGCCTTTCACAATCATAAGGTCAAGGAGATGAGACGGCCCTGCTAAGGAGTCTGAGAGGAAATGTCCATGAGTAGGAGGAAGATGAAGAAAGGGTGTGTTCTGGAAACCAAGTAAATAAACTGGTTAGAAAAAACCAGAGTCATCAACCCAGTCAAATACTATGGACACACACTTAAGGTATGGCCTGAGAACTGATGGACAGACTAAGAACAGTGTAGGTCTTCAGTGGCTTTAAAAAGACAATTTGGATAGAGCATTCATGGGAGGAACATCTGTTTGGAGAGATATTAGGAGATAATAAGAAGAGAGAAACTATAGGCAGCAAATATAGGTAATCCTCTAGAAAAAAATGTTGCTTAAAAAAAGATGCAGAAGTGGAGCTGTAGCTAGCCCAATTTTTCTTATTTTTTAATTAATTTTATTGATACAATTTAAATATAAATATCACATTCATCAAAGGAAGTTTGCACCTGTACATGATATATATTGATTCCTCTTTTTCTCCCAATCCTCCTCCCTCCCTTCAACCTTCCTTCCCCCAAGCTCAATTTTACTTAAATGTTTTCTTTGTATATTAATGCAAAAATTCAATAATTGCCAAATTAATGCCTTTTTTTTTTTTTAGTACCAGGGATTGAACTCGGGACCTTGCACTTTCGAGACAGGTGCTGGAACCACCGAGCTAAATCCCCGGCCCTAATATCTTATTTTTTTCAAGCATGCAAGCATGTCTAATGCTTTATAAATATCTAATAAATACTATGTAATTACTAGAAAATTAATTCCTTACTATGGAATTACTTAAACTATAAGTACTCTTTCCTGTACAAGGTCAGTTCAGAGATTATAAAAATCATCTTAATTATAAAAACTCCTTTATGCGAAAAAGGCCTTCTCAAATTGATAAATCTTTTGAACATCATACTTTCATTCATCTCAACATGCTACCATTTATCTCAAAAGGAATATCACAGTAAACATAAGCTTGGCAATCTTTGCTACTTCCCTGGGACGATGCACCTCTTGTATCTGGTCCCTCCCTTTCAATAGCTCAAGGGGGAAGAGAGTGAGTCTGTGTGGACACTGTGGGTGTACGCAAGATGAAGGGAGAGGAAAAATTGTCTTAGATGCCAGAGTTAACTCCAGTGACTAATTCTGACTGTAACTCTAGTATTTCATTCTAATAACTTCAAATCCAAAAGTGTGTGTGCATTTGTTTTGTCTTAGCTTTGTGTCATTATAACAAAATATCTGAGAATAGCAACTGAGAGAAGGAAAGATATATTTTGACTCACAGTTTCAGAGGTTTCAATCTATGGTAAGCTGCTTTCATTGCATTTAGGCCTATGGTGGGGCAGAAACATCAGCATGGAAGGAAAGTGGCAAAAGAAAGCTGCTCTCCTCATGGCAACCAAGAAGCAGAAAGAGAGAGAGGAAGGGACTAGGGAGAATATATACCCTTCCAAGGCATACCCCTAGTGACCTTCTTTCTCCAACTTTGCCCTACTTCCTAATTGCCTATTCAGCTACAAATAATTAATTCACTGATGAAGTTAGTGCCCTCATGATCCTATCACCTCTCTAGGCCCCACCCATGGACACTGCTGCATTGGGGATCAGCTATCAGCACATGAGCCTTTGAGGATATTCCAGACCCAAACCACAACACGTTTGTTTTTAAGACTGTATTTCTTTGGCAGGGAGGAGCAAGCAGGGATAGCAAGAAGTTTTTGCTATTCTGTTTTTTATCACATTCAAACTAGGTCTAAGCCATATCATGGTATCTAAGTCACTGTTAACATTCTGAAACTCATTTTTTAAAAATCTGACTTAATTTAAATAGTTTTTGAAAATGCCTTCAAAAAGAGATATTAACTATTTCATCTGCAGAGATAAAGATCATTTGCAAGTAGGGCCGGGGATTTAGCTCAGTGGTTTCGCTGCCTGCTGCGCAAGCGCAAGGACCAGAGTTCGATCCCCAGTACCAAAAAAAAAAAAAAAAAAAAAAGATCATTTGCAAGTAAATAGAATGTTTTTATCTTACAGTTTTTCACTGATGCAGAACATGCTTCACCTAGTTTTATAAGTTGTTTCATTTTGTAAGAGTAAATGTTGAAAGGGCTGGGGATTTAGCTCAGTGGTTCCGCTGCCTGCCTTGCAACAGGAAGGACCTGAGTTTGATACCCAGTACCAAAAAAAAGATGTCAAGTGTAAATGTTGAAATCTCATTTAATATACTACAGAATATACTAATATACTAATGCAGTTGTAAACGTTACCAACTACTAATTTTCAGAATTGTAATAACCTATAAGATTAACACACTGTGAGGAAAACTCATTGCTATGTTAACAACTGCCAAGTTATATTACAGAAAAATGATCAAGAGCCCTAGCTCTGCTCTGGGACTGGAAATGAATGTGATGACCAAGGAAGTGGCAGTGAAGGAGTAGATTTGCTTTCCTGACTCCATGTGCACACTGGCAACATAGGCACAGCACAGGACTTTTGTTTAGAAGGTGGTAGAGAAGGGCCTAGTCAGACAGAACATCACTGGGATACAGGACCTTGTGTCTCCTCGAAGACCAGCTACTGCAGGGACAACTTGGCCTCTGGGCAGCAGAAGAAGCAATGCAGAGAGTGCCACATGTGAAAGCCCTGGTGACCTGCCAAGTAGAGAAGTTCTAGGAGCAGCCGGCCCAGAGCAAAGACAACAACAAAGACAATCATTGAGTGGATTCAGGGAGTGTGGATCTTTGTCCATGATCAAGAAGAGAAAAGGAAATCAGAATGCTTACCCATAGCCATGAGGGGTGGGAGCAAGAATCTCTAAAATGAAGGAGGTGTTTTATCTTTTAAATAAAATTAAGGTGTGAAGAAATGACCCCCAGTGCCAAGGAGAAGAGCCGCCCCCAGTGCCCAGGAGGAGTCTTCCAGGCCGCCCCCAGCAACGAGGAGGTGAGCCATGGGGGCATCAGCAGCACACACCCTGGCCCCCCAGGTCTCCCCCATTAAAATGAGAAGACACATAAACAAGTCTCAAAATCAAACTTCCAGGTCACCTAAAGCAACCTCAAAGGGAAACAAGATGGAACAATCTGATATTCAAACACCTGGACTCCCTGAACTGGCAACAAAAGAGGATCTGGAAAAAATGAAATCAGAAATAATTTCTCAGATAACAGCAGAGATTGTGCCCATAGTGCAAGACATGATTAATAAATCTAAACAGGACACAGATAAGTAATAGAGGAGCTGAGGAACATCATGGAAGGCCAAAATAGGAAACAAATAGAATCTATAAAACAGATGCAAACAGATTTCCAAGAGATTAAAAATTCCACTGAAAGTTTACACAACAGAATAAGCCGATATGAGGACAGAATTTCAGATATAGAAGATAAGATAGCAATTAGTGACTAGGAAAAGAAAAATTTCTTTAAAATAGTAAGGGACCATGAGAAATCAATCCAGCAGCTGCTAGACAATGCAAAGAAGAATAACATAAGACTGATCAGAGCCAATGAAGAAACAGGAGACAGTGCAGATGGCATTAAAAAAAACTGTTCACAGAAGTGATGGCAGAAAACTTTGCAAACAGGGGTAAAGAACTTGACATACAGATAAGTGAGGCATATAGGACTCCAACTAGCCTTGATCAAAAAAAAATCTACACAACATATAATAGTTAAGAGTCCAGAAACCAACAGAAGAACAAATTCTACAAGCAGTTAGAGAAAAGAAACAAATCACATACAAAGGAAAGCCCATCAGAATCACAGCAAACTTCTCAATGCAAACTCTCAAGGCAAGAAGAGCTTGGAGTGACATATTCCAAGCCCTAAAGGAAAACAGGCTCCAACCCATATTGATGTACCCTGCAAAACTATCTTTCAAAGTTGATGGAGAAATAATGACAAAGAACACCTTAGGAATTTCATGAATACCAAACCAGCACTCCAAAAAATTTTAGACAATATCCTAGGAAAAGACAATGAGGATCACAACCCCAGGAAGCCCAGCAGAATGAGTCCATCAGGAGGACAAGAAATTAAATGCAAAGAGGGAGAATCCAACAAAAAGAAAAAGTCATGACAATGATAAGTCAATATGAATCAGTTATAGCCATCAATGTGAATGGTCTCAATTCACCAATCAAAAGAAATAGACTGGCAGAATGGGTCAAGAAGCAAGATCCAACAATATGCTGCATACAAGAAACACACTTCATTCCAAAAGAAACTCATAGACTGAAAGTTAAAGGGTGGAAAACAATACTCCATGTGACAGGAACCAAAAAAAAAAGCAGGAGTAGCTACCCTCTTTGCAGATCAAGTGGATTTCAAATCAACACTGCTTAAGAGAGACAAAAAAGGACACTACATCCTTGTAAAGGGAACAATCCAACAGGAAGAGATGACAATCATAAACATATATGCACCAAATACTAGTGCACCCAACTATATAAAACAAATATTAACAGACATGAAATATCAAATAAGCACTAATACAATAGTAGTGGGAGACCACAATAACCCACTGTCACAGATAGATAGATCAGCTAGACAAAAAAAACCCGAAATACTAGACCTCAATCAAACTCTTGAACAAATGAACTTAACAGATGTTTACAGAGTCTTCCACCCCACAAAATCAGAATACACATTCTTTTCAGCTGCACATGGGTTGTTCTCCAAAATAGACCACATACTCACTCATAGAACATATTTAGGTAAGTGCAAAGGAATTGAAGTTATCCCCTGTATATTATCAGACCATAGTGGAATGAAATTGGAGATCAATAGTAAAAGAAACCACAAGAATTTCATAAACACATGGAAATTAAACAACACACTTCTGAACAACCAATGGGTCACAGAGGAAATTAAACAAGAAATCAGACAGTTTCTACAATTAAATGACAATGCCAGTACAACATATTGGATTCTATGGAACACAATGAAAGCAGTCTTCTGAGGGAAATTCATAGCAGTGAATACTCATATTAGGAAAACAGAGCGAGCCCAATTAAACAACCTGAGCCTGAACCTCAAGCTTCTAGAAAAAGAAGAGTAGGACAAACCCAAAACTCATACAAGGGAGGAAATTATAAAGATTAGAGCAGAAACCAATGCAATGGAGACTAAGAACAATACAAAAATATCAATGAAGCCAAGAGTTGGTTCTTTGAAAGAATAAACAAAATTGACAAACCCTTAGCCAACCTTATCAGAAAAAGGAAAGAAAAGGTCCAAATCCATGCAATTAGGAATGAAAAGGATGAAATTACAAGAGACTCAGCAGAAGTCCAGAGGATCAGCAGTACCTACTTTGAGAACCTATACACCAATAAGATGGAAAACACAGAAGAAATGGACAGATTCCTAGATAAGCATGAATTACCAAAGTTGAATGAAGAAGACCTAAAAATTCTAAACAACCCAATATTAATCAATGAAATTGAAAACGTAATGAAAAACTTACCAACTAAGAAAAGCCCGGGTCCTGATGGCTTCACCACTGAATTCTACAAGACTTTTAGAGAGGACCTACTGCCACTACTGTTTCACTTCAATGAAATTGAAAGGGAAGCAATACTCCCAAATTCATTCCTGGAAGCAAGCATCATCTTGCTCTCCAAAGCACAGAAAGACCCAACCAACTGAAAAAGAGAACTATAGGCCAATCTCACTAATGAACATAGATGCAAAAATCCTTCATAAGATACTGGCAAATAGAATGCAGAAGATCATCTAGAAGATCATACACCCTGACCAAGTAGGATTCATCCCAGGGATTCAAGGATGGTTCAACATATGCAAATCAATCAATATAATACACTATATCAACAGAGCTAAGGACAGAAACCATATGATTGTCTCCATAGATGCAGAAAAAGAATTTGACAAAATCCAACATGCATTTATGATTAAACCCCTACAAAAAATTGGAATAGACTGTCTCTACCTCAATCTGATAAAAGCCATCTATGAAAAAGCAACAGCCAATTATCATACTAAATAGTCAAATACTGAAATCCTTCACACTAAAATCAGGAACAAGACAAGAATGTCCACTATCACCACTCCTGTTTTATGTAGTCTTGGAAACATTAGCCTGGGCAATTAGGCAAGAGAAAGAAATAAAAGGAATAAAGATAGGAAATGAAGAAGTCAAATTGTCATTATTTGCAGATGACATGATACTCTATATAGAAGACCCCAAGGACTCCACCAAAAGTCTCCTAGACTTAATAACCAAATTCAGTAAAGTAGCTGGATACAAGGTCAACACATAAAAATCAATAGCTTTCCTCTACATGAACAACAGACTCACTAAGAGAGAAATAGGGCGAACAATTCCTTTCACACTAGCATCCAAAAAACTGAAATACCTGGGAATGGACCTAACAAAAGAAATCAAAGACTTCTTCTCTCAAAACCATAGCACTCTGAAAACAGAGATTGAAGATGATATCAGAAAATGGAATGACATCCCTTGCTACTGGGTTGGAAGAATCAACATAGAAAGCCAGGGATTTAGCTCAGTGGTTTTGCCTCCTGCTGCTCAAGCGCGAGGACCAGTTTGATCCCCGGTACAAAACAAAAAACAAAAAACAAACAACATAGTGAAAATGGCCATACTTCCAAAACTGCTATACAGATTCAATGCAATCCCAATTGAAATTTGAGCAGCATACTTCATGGACCTTGAGAAAACAATCCAGAAATTCATTTGGAACAAGAAGAGACCTAGAATAGCAAAAGCAATTCTAGGCAACAGAGACATTGCAGGGGCTATCACAACCCCCAATTTGAAACTATACTACAAAGCTACTGGGATAAAAACACCATGGTACTGGTGCAGAAACAGACCTGAGGACCAGTGGAACAGATTGGAAGATGCAGAAACAACTCCAGACACACTCAGCCACCTCATCTTTGACAAAGGAGCTAAACACCCTCACTGGAGGAAAGATAGCCTCTTTAATAAATGATGCTGAAAAAACTGGGCTTCAACTTACCAAAGATTAAAACTAGACCTATATCTCTCACCATACACTCAACTAAAATAAAAATGGATTAAAGATCTAAATATTAAAACAGGAACATGGAACCGGCTAGAAACAGAGGTTAGGTAGAACTCTTGAGGACATTGGTGTAGGAAAAGATTTTATGAACAAAAGCTCAGTTGCCCATGAACTAGCACAAACAATCAACAAGTAGAATCTCTTCTTATTAAAAAGCTTCTGCACAGCAAGAGAAACCACCAACAGTGTGAAGAGACAACACACAATGTGAGAAAAAATTTTCACCTGCTGTTCCTCAGATAAAGTTCTACTATCTCGAATCTATAAAGAACTCAAAAAAATCAGACCTCCAAAATTTAAAGACCCAATCCAAAAATGGGTACCTGAAATGAACAGACTTTTCTCAGACAAAGATGTAGAAATAGCAAAGAAACATGAAAAAATGTTCAACATCACTGGTCATTCGAGAGATGCAAATGAAAACAATGCTGAGATTCCACCTCACTCCAGAAAGAATGGCTGCTATCATGAAATCAACCATTAACAAATGCTGGTTGGGAGGGGCTGTGGGGAAAGAGGAACCCTGGTCCCCTGATGGTGGGAGTGTAGACTGGTGCAACCACTGTGGAAATCAGGATGGAGATACCTCAAAGAACTAGAACTGGAAGTCCCATTTGACCCCGGTATTCCCCTGCTGGGAATCTTCCCCAAAGAATTAAAAGAATCATATCACAGTCATATATGTGCACCCACATTCATAGCAGCAGTTTGTAATAGCTAAAACTTGGAAGCAGCCCAATTGCCCATTAACTGGAGACTGGATAAAGAAAATGCGGTTTTTTAATAAAATGGAGTACTACTCAGCCATAAAAAATGAGAGAATAGAGACATTTATAGCTAAATGGATGCACATTGAGGTGATACTCTTAAGTAAAATAAATAGGACACACGTGTAAATACCGAATAGTTTCTCTAGTGTGAGAAACTGAAAGTGTAAATAAGGACTAAAAGGTATAATAGATAATGTAAAATAGGAAGAAAAAGGACAAAGGGGAAGGGGAAGTGGGAGGGGTAGGGGAAAGGAAAGAAGGGAATGGAATTAATATGAAAAAATGGAAACAAAGTCTTTGTAGATAGGGAGGGATGGAGGGGTTGAAGGGAGGGCAGGGGAAGGGGGAAAATATAAGAACAAGAGAGATTATGTAAAGGTGCAAATTTCCAATGATGAATGTCATTATATGGTATACCTAGAATGTACCAATAAAGTTAATTTTTAAAATAAATAAATGCATAAAAGAAAAAAATTAGCTTCCAATCCTGCAGCCTTGTTATAATAAGAAAAATGATGTAAAGAAATGAAGAATTTCATAAAGTTTAAATAATATGTTAACTTTCCACTGAACAGTTTGCTCCATTTTGCATCTTCATCTATGGATATGGGAGAAAATTATGACACACTTTGGGTCAAAGCTAGCACAAGATTTTTCTATAGCACAGATTTCAGGCATTGAGAGCTTATTTGAGCAGTATGGGTCTTCTTTGTCATAGTAAGTCAGTGCCCTGCGAGGTACCGATTTTTCTTGGTATGCAGATAACAACAGGTTGACAGATTTTCCTATTCTGCATGTGATCTGGTGGAGTTTGAAGAGGTGTATTCTGTTTGTTGCCAACTTCCCATGTATCAGAAGTGCCAGCATATACCAGGAGCCCCAATGCACCATTTTCCATAGGTCATTAAGCAACAGCCTTTAGATCATTTTTAATTTAAAGAGAAAAAATACTTAGGGGAAGGTATTTTGGTTTGGTTTGCCTTTAAAATTCAAGAGCTTGAAATTGATTAAGATTTGGAGATGGGAGACAGTGGTCAAGATTAGAACTTTGAGGGCCGGGAATTTAGCTCAGTGGCACTGCACCTGCCTTGCAAGCGCCAGGTCCTGAGTTCCATCCCCAGTACTGCAAAAAAAATTAAAAAAAAGATTGGAACTTTGAGAGGCTCCAATAGATGTATCCTTCCTCCCACCAAGATCAGCTATGCTTCTCTTAAGGTTCTTGTTCATCACATCTTTTGGCTTGGACCTCATGCAATGCATGAGAGGCCCACAATGCACTGGGTATGGGCAACACAGCCTTCTTCTCAGCACCTTCCATGATGTCCCCTGCTCTTCTGCAGGAGAATAATGGGAAGAGCAGTGATGATACTCCGGCCTCAAAGGGAAAGGGAATTTTGGTGATAATGTATACCAGGCCCCTAGGAGTAAACAATGAAGATGAATTCTTGGCTGCTTAATTTGGAAGTTATGAAGTGCTGAATTTGGGAGGACCTGTTCTTCTCGCCAATAGAATAGGATGAAGGCCTAATCCTAGCATGGCTTACTTGGTGCCCTGAAGAGCCCCACTGAGAAGATGTTACGGCAATAGTGAAGATAAGGAAGTAGTGTTCACTTTAGCACCATGGAGGGGCAGTCCCTCTTACCAAATACCATGTTCCATCAAGCTGGGGCCCTCTGGGCCGTGCTTTGTTCTTCCCTGGCCTGGGTGGTATGCTGATTAGACCTTTGTTCTCTTGCTGCTACTTGATTACTTGACATGATAACACAGCCTACATGTCTACTGTTTCAAGGATGTGATATATTTTCCTAGTGGTTAAAAAATAAGGCTTTAGGGATAAGATGTAGCTCGGTGGTAGAGTACTTATATAGTAAGCATGAGAGCCTGGGTTTAATTCCCAGTGCTAAAAAGATAAAATAAGGTTGACCCCTACCAAGCCCCAAGCTCCACACTCTCAATAAAGCCAAACCATGCAAACACACAGACCAACCTCTGAATTCTAGCCCCTAGACTTACTAACTAGATGCCTTTGTGCCAATTGTTAACCCTCCAGAGCTTTAGTTTCTTCAGTGAATAAGAAATGGAGAGGAAATGTTATTTGGCCTACCTTCATGGATGAGGAGCAAGAGAGTTTATGCAGGTAAATCATGGCAACTAGTCAACTCTCACTCAGCAGTTGGTGGCTATCAGAGTTCATTGTGGCTAACGAGGATTCAGATAAGAGCCTCCTAGATGGATCCTGGAGAGGAAGAGCTATGGCAAAGTTGCAGGGGGCAAGATTCCTGGGAACTCCCAGGAATGGCTACTAGGACAGCTTCCAGCACCTCACATGTGCTGATTACTCCTCTGGTGGAACTGAAAATACTGAACCTTGCAAAGTTCAACTGCGTCTAAGAATCTATCCCCTTGAGAACCTCATATCGCAAAAACACACACAATTGGACCCCCACACACAGACACCAATCTAGTTCAAGAGCAACCAAAGTTCAAAGAAGTAGATCAATTCTAGAACATGATTTTCCCAGGATCTAAACCTCTATAGCAGGGGATCATAGAGATATAGGAACCTATCCCTCAGAGAATTATTTCTAAAAATCTGTATAAAACAAATAAAGCTAGGGTAGGAAGTACCAAGGTGGCAGCATTGTTTAGCTGGGAGAGTTCTCTAACAGAAAGAACTAATAATCTTATTTTGATTGAAGCTTCTTTTACATACTTATTCCTACCACCTTTCAGGTCATCAGCTCTTTCCAGGAGATGGAGCAAAAGGAGCTGGCAGATGCCTAGAGCTAAGCTAAGGAGTGACAGTATTGCTTTCAAAAATATTTTCACCTCTTGTTTTTGGTATCTGCTTCTTCTTGGAGTCCTTCCCATTACTTTGCTGATAATAACACCTCAAAGACCCATGAAACAAATCCCAAAGTGATACAAGTTTATAGCTGAATAAACATGAGCATAGACTTTTGAGATCCCACAGATTTGGGAGTCCCCTTAATATCAGCCAGGATATTTTGGCTGTTTCCTAACCTCCCAGAGTCTTAGTTTGCTCATGTGCTAAATGGATTATTTTACTGTTGTTATTTTTGTTGTTTTGCCATATTAGAGATTGAACCCAGGGCATGCAAGACCAAGAACTCTCCTACTGAGCTACATCCCCAGCTCACTGTTAATGGATTTATATAAGGCCTACTTCTCTAGGTTGCTGACAGGATAAATGAGAAATATATGCAAAGTCCCTAATGCCATCCATGCCACATAGGAAGCACTCAGTAGATGGTGGTGCATTATTACTAAGTAAAAGGGGTAATGATTCCTTTAGTGGTTCCTTTTTAACACAAGAGTTTCTGTCCATACCAAATCAGGAGAAATAATCTAATAAAACAATCATTTATGTTATCTGTGATGACACTGTAAAACCCAAATTCCTGTGGAATTCTTAGTGTAATCAGCCAGAAGCCCTCAGCAAAGTCTCTTCAAATTTGGTATCACTGTAGCAAAGAACTAAGGGAGGGAAAAAAGGGCCACTGTGCTAAATACATCCATCCTTCCCTATTTCATGCAGGCTGTTGTCCTCTTCTCTTGATAACTCTTCGGTTCCCAGGGAGCAGAGACTCTTGGGAAACAAGAAGTAGCTACATGCCAATGAGAAAATCCCCAGATGAATATCAGCAATAAATCTCTTTAGGCAACAGTTTGGTCCAAAGGGGGACGTTCCCCCGCCAACCCTCAAAAAGTCTCTCAAGAAAGCTTACAAAAGGTTAATTTGGGAAATCCTCTCAGAGGCAACAAAACAGAAATGGAAAGCTGCCTCTGAAAAGAAATCTGAATAAGTAAGCCAATTAGTGGCTGCCTGGGGAGCACTCTGGTAAAATTTTACTGCTGCTTCTGCCTGGCCTCACCCTTTCCATCTTGATCTGGAGGGTTACCCTGAGGGGACCCAGTTGCCAGAGCCACTTGACACCCACTTAGCCCAGTCTTCCAACCCAGAGAATTAATGCTTCATCTCCTGGCCTGTTGACATGAGCTGCTGCTAAGCCAGATTCACTTCCCATTAGGACCTCCTGTGACGCCACCTCCACCCCCCAACCCCCAACCCCCATCAGGCTGTCATTTTCCTTCACCTCCATGCTGCAGCAACCCCATCAGGTTTTACTGGGTTCTAATCTAAACGTGACCTTAGGGTCACATTTCTTAGCTGCTACTAAGCTCCAAGAGGCAGGGAGGAATCCTTCCCATGGGGAAGAATTTTTTTAAATCACTTAACCTTTTGCTACGAAGGACTTAGAATAGAATATCTATGGGTGAGTTGAAGCAGAGGAAGTACATAGATATGGTTGGAAAGGGGCCCCAGGTGGGGGCAGGGAAGTCCTGGCTCTGTGGATTCTTGATCTGAAGATGAAGGGAGGAGGCACGATTCACTGCTGCAACCAGCTCTCTGTGAACCACTCCCAATCACACAGAATTCTTTTTTTAATGTTTTGTTTTGTTTCTTTATATGTAGGTTAAAATAGCCATTTCAGGAAGATAACAAAAATGAAATTTTGGTACAACAGAAAAGAAAATAGACTCCTTTGTGACAGCTTACATTTCTTTTACTATATACTTATCCAAAATAAGTGTTGGAAGAGTTTTTAAAAGGAGAAAGTACTCTGAGTCTAAAATCCTATAAGAAAGTACATTCTACTACAGTGTGTGCCCTTTTGTGTAGTGAGACCCACCATTGTGTGACTCACAATGCCAGATTACACTTTCAATTTTCTTTTGACTCCCAGAAAACACCCTTGGCAAAACCACTTTTCTTACGTCTTCAGACAAACATGGTTCTTATTCACTTCAATTCCTGTGGCTTTGTTAAGATTTTTTTCCCAAAAATTTTAAAGATTTTCAGGCACCTACTTTTCCCTATGCTTGGAAAAAGCTAGAAGACTGGGTTTACATGTCTCCTAGAAATTAGAATAATCTTTAAATTCATTTTATATACACAAATAATAATTACAATGGTCTTCTGCTATATGGGGGATTGAATCCTGAGCTTTTACACTGAGCTACATCCCCAGCTCATATTTTTGTTTTATTTCTTATTTTGAGACAGAGTCTCAATAAGTTACTAAATTGCCCAAGCTGGGCTCCAATTTACAGTCCTCTTGCCTCAGCCTCCCAGACGATTGGGATTACAGGCATGTGCCACTGGCTCAAGTATTAAACTACTGTGAAAGTCTCCCACACTTGAAAATTCTAGGTAAATTGACAACATACTCTTGAAGGATATTATTTCCATTTCTCATCTGGGTACTATGTGACATTCAATTTTGAATTCCTAACAAGATCAAAAAATATTTCTGATTTCAAGGAAATTTTTTCATCTACTCTCATCACTACTGTAGCTCTGAATGTGAAATCAATTAAATGAAGATGAACATCAGCAAAAAATACTGCCTTTAATGGCACAGATGAGAAGAATTCCAATAAGAATCTGAGAGCAATAAATAAACTAATAAAAAGAGGAAAGCATGGAGCAACTTTGATAGAAGTAAGCTGTTTGCCTTTGCCCTGGAAAGTTTATAGTGCTTTAAACAATTGTAAACATGTCAGTATACGTAGATACTGTTTCCATAGCAGCATAGCAACAGTTAGGAGTTTCTCCAAACATATCCAAAAAGAAACTAAAAATAGCTTGTCTCCAATATCAAAATACGTACATATACATATTCAGGCAACAGTACACAAAATGATGTGTAATTAGAATTTCTGCAGGCACCAACCTTTCACAAAATCAAGTTAGCTTTAAAAAACAATGAATCTACTACCTTCAGAAATGTGGTAGAAACCAAGAAGTCCAGGAGGGAAAGGTAGATGGCATACTGAATTCTAAGATCAGAGCCTCTTACACAATGCCTCCAGTCTTTGCTTTGGCTGTTGTACCTGACATTTCCCTTGTTCTGAAGGGCCACTGTTTCCTATTCACCTTTGGCTCACATCAAACATGGAGTTGAATGTATGATATAAGCAAATATCTCCATTTACTGCAGTATTCTCTTGTCTTTTTAGATTTTCTAGTCCATTTATTTTATCCACCCTATGGAGACTGGACAGGACTTGCATTTTCTAAAATAATGTAAAACCATGTGTCACCCTTTCCCAATGAACTTACTTAAACTGATATTGAGTGACAGAAATAGTGATTCCAAAAGGAAGACTGTCAGTACATGTTTTTGAACCTCTACTGTTTGTACTTTCTATTTATATTCAAGAATTACAAATATTTCAAAAATATGGTCTACTAAGAAGTATTATTAGTAGGGTATACATAATTTATCATCCAAGCTGAGACATTTTTGAGAGTGAAAGGGGGTAATCATTCAACCAAGTACACCAAGACTGTCCTATCAGTCCCAGACAAATGGTCACACATCACACACAAAAGTATAAGTGTCTTGAAGGCAAAGGTGATATTTTATGTTTTTGTGTCTTTAACATCTATCTCCTGTGATGCTTTATGAGTAATTAATGAATTCAGTAGTGCTAGGTAGATGAATAAATTTATCATAGGATTGTGTTTTTATAAACTTTTTAAAGTATTTTTACATATATAACTAAGCTAAGCATAACGCTTTTTTTAAGTTTACAATCTCCATGTTAAGTTTAAATAAAATCTCACGTAGCACTACAGGGTGAATCTTCCTTCTTCATCATCCAGTCTTTTCCTAAAAATAAAAAAGATGAAAATAGAAATGTAAAATATATCCATGAGTCATAAAAAAGATAATTCTATCAGCTTGGGATGGCTTATAAAAGCACTGAGAAGGGTTAGAGTATAAATTCAGATAAGAAGTGATTTCATAATGCCTATAATGGTTGTTATCCTGGTTTCATTTTTCTTTGCCAAGAATGTTGGCCCCTAGGGAGAAATGCAGAACAAACATCAATTGAGTACACTGTGACATGGAAGAATGCTCTTTGTTTTTCATGATGTGGAGTTGAGAAGAGCACTAGCCCATTGATGAACTCCCAGGAATAAAGATATGATCGTCTTAACTTTCTGCCTGGATCTGCCAGAAGCACAAAGAATATCTTTTACCAGTCATTATCCCATCTGGTGGTCCACAGTTCCTGGTTTATAGCTTACATCAAAGAATTGCTGTGGGAAGTCATCGTTATTTCCAAAGGAAGAATTTATCGATCCTCATATGAAAAGTGCTGTCAATCTCCCTGTGCCTCAGTAGAGAGGCAGCAAAGTTTGAGAGGCCAATGATGTTGCCTGTCTTCATGTTCTCAGACCCAGCAGTCTCGCATTTATTTGGGTTGGAGCCAGGTTATTCTACAGGATGTTGTGTAAACTCCCAGGTACCCAGGTTTTTCATCTTTCAAAGTGGGAAGACAATAATTCTAGAGTTACTCATGAGGGTTAAATGATATTAGTGTAAAATATCTAGAACATGAATATATGTTACTAATATCGTCCAGCTTTATACTTCCTTGGACATTTGGCAACAGTGTTACTGGGAGAAAATTTTGTAATTAAAGGTAATATGATGCTTTTATGTTTCTAATTCAAATCAAACCAAGTGTTTAACTAAGACCAGAAGGAATCCGCTAAATCTTAGGTGACATACAAACTAGATCCTACTCTTATCCTCCTCCTCAGAATTCAGTTGTTTATTATTCTAACAAGGAGATTTTGCATTTCTTTATTATTATTCTTCATTAAGTTCCATCAAACTCAAGCCTGTTTGTGTTGGGCCCTAACCACTCCATTTCATAGAAAGATAAAGGGCTATGATAAAAGAATCATATCTTTTTTTAAAATATTTAATTTTGGGCTGGGGATTTAGCTCAGTGGTTTTGTCGCCTGCTGCACAAGTGCAAGGACCCAAGTTCGATCCCTGATACCAAAAAAAATAAATAAATAAATAAAATATTTAATTTAGAGATTAGGAAAGTTTCAGAGAAATGAATTTCTTCACAGATTATGTAAAACTTTATATTTAATGAATTTCTGATAGAGGTGAGGGCATAGGCTCTTTGTAAATATCAAATTATGTTGTTTTCTACAGAGAGCATGCCAGTTGGTTAAATAGAGCCAAATTCTATTTAGTTTGATAATTACTGAATTTGACATTCATAGAGGTTCTTTTATAATTCCGAGAATAAGAAATCCACAAACTCACTAAATTATGAAGTGTTTCAACCCTATTATCCTAATACAATTACCCCCACAGACTGCATTGCCACAGGAAGTCTTTGGGACAACTCCTGGTATTTAGAAAGATGGAATAACAGGGATTTAATTCATACAAATGCCATCACAGTGCAGTTTTTAAAAATGAAATTGAATATTAAACCTCCTAATCTAGAGTATGGTTAACGATTCTAAGGATATTATCACTCATGCCCAACACAAGTTCTTTTGTCCAATAAATCTACCCTGGCATTCAAAGTGAGGAAAGGTAAAGAAAATAAGATCTAAACTTGTGTACGAATATGGGGGGGATGACTCCTCCTAGCTTGTAGGGAGCCCTAGGTTCAATCCCCAGCACTAAAAAATGAAAAGAAAGGAATATTGGGCAACAGTAGACTTAGCCAGAACATCTGTTTCTTTTGACTAATAATAGCAATAATATACGTACCTAATGTGCTAATAGGGTCCACAGACGTGGGATAGAAATTTGTAGGTTGGAAACAGAGCAAGTCCTTTGGCAGCAAAGCATTGTCAGAGAACAAGAATATACATGGGCCCAAAATATCACCTCCCAGGTACCTTTTATTTACAGAGAAAGATAAACACAATGGAGAAATCTGGCAGATATCTCCTTAATCAAACATTGTTAACAATGGGCAAACTGTCATTATAGGAGGCCATCCACACCAAAAGCAGACATCATTAATGATTCTCAGCACAGGTTCCCATGATCCCAGGGCACAGCTTTAGAATCTTTCTTAAGATAGATGGCATCATCCTGGAGAAGAATATGAGAATCCAAACATGGTGCTGATGCTGTCTCACTTTGGCCTGCAGGAAATGGAGATGGCATCAAGCAGTGCTCACTTTTGCAGTAATGGGGGCCTCCCAGACATCTCCCAGGTGGCTCTGAGGTCCTCAGTAGAGGAAAAATGGAAGACCCAGGGGCCTACCAGACAGGACAGTCAAGATGGAGATACTCATATATGTGTAGGTGGGTGCATTTGAGCCAAAACAAGGGAAAATAAAAATCAACTGTTACTAATTAGGGCTGCCAAGAGAAGCAACTTACTTGTTACCCAATAGATTACTTGTGGTAATTGAGGCATCACTTCTCACACCTAGCTGAAGCCACCTAGCTGATTAGGGTCACACCCCCAGATTCTATAGAAAGAAAATTTGCTGTAGGAAGAGTGGGCTCTACCCAGTTGACTCTGGCTTCAAAATTGTCCTCCAAAATTAAAGTATATTCATTTGCATATTCCTAATGGTGACAAGTGTGCTTCCTTTAAAACTGAACTTGTGTTTTAATATCACTTTGTCCATCTAACAAACTAGTTTTTTCTTACTACTTCTCTAGCTTGGTCCTTCTTTTGTTTCCTTCATACTACTTATCCCAGTGTGCAATCATTATGTTAATTTGTTTGTCAGCATGGTGTTACAAAAGCAGTTTGGGTTGGTCTTTCTTATTACATCATTTAACAAAGCTGGACTGTTCCTGACTTTGGCATTTCAAAATCCCCAACAGCTAACACAGATCCTGGCACACCAGGCCACTCAGGGAATATTTATTAAATAAATTAACCAATGAATGAATGAGTAGGTGAGTAGATTTGATTCTTTTTAAAATCTGAAGCTACATGGAGTTAAATTCAAGAAGGACAAAAAGAATAATCAATCTGTGTCATGACTAAAAATTGAGATAAAACACTAAGTATTTCATCCCAAGTGCTTCACAGACCCTAACGTTTGTTCTGAAGGCCATCTAAGATAGAGTTGCACAATTCTTTGAGCAATGGTATCTTTACTAGGATACATATATGTCTCCTAATATAATTCATGGGATAAAAATGCTAATTTGAATGTGTAAGTTGTGTCACTTTTTTAGTTATATCATTTTTAAAAGCCAGTTTTATGCATTACCTCAGAGTCCTACATATTTCAAATATCTCCCTTAATGCACAGAGAGAAATGTTCTAATTATAACCCTTATTTTAGAAAACTCCCTAGTTGTCGCTGAACCCCACAAACAAAATGTTCTTTCAGAGTTAAGTGAACTACAGCTGAATGGCAGATAAGATGACTACAGGCCACCATGGGTATAATGATGTCACTGGAAACACAATAAACTTTTCTGAGAAAATAGATCAATATTTAGTTTCTTGTATCCTTAGTGGGCATTCCATCACTATTATGACCTCATATTTTGCCACTTCCCTCATCTCTAACATATTTTTCTGAGAAAAATAGAAAGGTTGATCTAGGAATAATAGTAATACAAATGTAAAAATACTTTCAACAAAATAAAGTCAACTTTGAATCACATGCCTGTTTAACAGCAAGATTTGGTGTTTTAAAAATGAATTTTTTTTGCTGCTATATTCTAAAACATTTCAATGCATTTTTTGGATACTAAGCAGAAGGACTTTACTCTTTTTTTTTTTTTTAACTTTACTCTTTATTAACTACCCTTCAGGTTAAGGAAAAGACAAAAATATTGCCTAATTATTTTCATGTTTATTTTTGTTCTCTAAAGTCTACAATACCAAGCATTGCACAGCTGATTCTTGGCCTTGTCCACTGTACATACTTTATATACTGCTGCCAAGGTTCCAACTCACACTGTACAACAACTTCCTAATTGTCACGTACTTAATTTAATTTCTTAATAAGACAAAGATTAAATTAAGACTTATCTGGGAATAATATAAGTTTAAACTTCTCACTGAATGTTTTGGTAGCCTAGTTCAGGATTGTTGCTGGTGATCAGCCTGAAGTGATGTATTCTGATGTATTGTGAAGATCTGTGCCTTGTCCTTGTTATCACTCACCTTTCCTATTTAGAATATTTCCAACATCACCAAGAAGTTGCCATTCTAGGGACAAATGTTCTAAGACCCCCGAAGATACTACCAAACCCCATATACAAACACTGATTCCTCAATAGTCAATCTGATAACTGAAATGGCCACTAAGTGACTGTGTGGGTAGTTTGTATAGCATGTGTACACTGGTCAACAGAATGATTCATGTTCTAGGTGGAACAGAGTGGGAAATTCAAGATGTCATCACACTACTCAGAATGGCATGTAATTTAAAACTTATGCATTGTTTAATTTCTAGAATTCTCCATATAATATTTTCAGATTATAGTTGACCACAGGTAACTGAAACCACAGAAAGCAAAACTGCTGATATAAGGGGGACTAATGTAATAGCAAAAAACTATCATTAGGGTAAAAATTGAAGTAATGTGTCAAATGGAATATGTTAATGAAAGAGTAATATTACTCAAGTGAGACCACAGCCAGAATATGATGTGACAGAACTGTTTTTTAAAATATTTTTTTTGGTACTGAGGATCGAACTCAGAACCTTGCGCTTGTGAGACAGGAGACAGAACCACTGAGCTAAATCCCTAGCCCTACCCAACCCCCCATATTTCTGTGATGAAAAACCTAGGAATGGCAGAGCTAATGGCTGCCTCCTAATGCCTTCTGCAACTCAGATGGCACCAAGGATCTTTTTATTTTCTAGTTTATCAATAATTAGTTGTTCTTGGGAATAACTATTTTCTATAAACTTACCTTTGTTTGTAATCAGTTTGATATCTTCTTCGATATTCCCTGATATTTCACGAAGGAGGAGAGGGCAGGCAGAGGCCAGTTACTCTGGGGTTGCGGGAACATAGGAACCTTTATAGAATCATCTCTATTTTCAGGCCTCTACCCACCTCTTCGAGTCTGCCAAGAGCTCTCAACTGGCAGGAGGCATCCAATAAAGCAAAGGGTAGCCCACTGGCTTAATGATTTGTTCTTCAATAACACAATCTACTAAATAATGTAATTTTTTCTCACTCCCATAATAGTTCTAGTGTTTTGGGTATGTAGGCAGCTTTCCCCCTTATCATTCAAAGACCCAGGCTATTTCCATCTTGTGGTTCTACCATCTGCATCCAGCCAGCAGATGGGGAAGATAAAATGAAGAAGTCCCACTCACTTTTTAAACATATCCATTCCATCATGTTTTAATGGTGACCATTTGGATGTAAGGAGCTAGGAGGTAGGACATGCTGAAAAATGTAACCTCTGCCTTAGAAGCCACACCTCAGCAACAACCCCACTATGGAAAGAGGAGAATTTTGGGTGATCCATTAGCCATATCTGTCATACAAATTTCAAGCTTACTATTCTGAGTGTACTTAGGGTTTATTTCTAGACCCACTTATCCTAAAACAGAATGGCCAACATAATATTTAATATCTTGTGATTTGGGTGAGGGTTTTTTTGTTCCTGTTGTTTTGCTATGTTATTTAACATAGATTCTACAGACTCAAATAATAGGCATCAGGTACTTGGAAAGTCGCCTCCACCCTCATCTAAGGAAATCTTCTACCCCATCTATCGTGTTCCAAAGACCAAGTACACAATTTCATTTCTTGGTAATTCAGAAGGAAAATATTAGTAATGGTTTTCACAGGTTGCCTATTAATTTTCCATTTCCAGTTTGGGGTTACACAACTACTTAATACAGTTGTGTTTGTCTCCAACCCCTTGAATTTGCACATGCAATAAGTGAATTGCTTAACCACCCAAGGGAGAAGAATAATTGGTCATCCACAAGCACAGATTTATGAGTAGGGAGGGGGACCTCACCAAAACTAGGCTTGCAAATACAGATTAAAATTAATTTCAATGATCATAAATGACTAGTTAGAAGTTTCTGCTTCCCAGTCAATCAGTAACCTGTTTATCACCAAATCTTCTAACTTCCACCCACTCCCTAGCACGGCTCCTTCACTTCTGTTTTCTCTAAGTCTTCTGATAGTGGCCCCAAACATGGGATATTGGACAATAGCTTGCTTGTAGCATAGCTCCAGGCTCCCAGAGAACTTTGTTTTTATCTAATAGCACAGATACAGTCTCAGTAATTTACATACTACTGAGCACATCTCCTTCTAGCTAACCATTTGAAAGCAGAATTTACATTATATTTATCTTTTTCCTACAACATTTGTCCAGCATAAAATCAATGCTTAGCATTTATTTTCTTATTTGAATTAAGTTATTACAGTTGAATCTGGGCCCTAGTCCTACAACTGAGGCTGAATCTAGATGATGCTTCTATGAAGTTAGCTTTAGGATGCCCACACTGAATTTGTTAGCTCAAGTAGGTACAGGCTTTTAATTTACTTCTCATGTACTTTCCATTTGTTTCCTTTTCACCAAAGATACTGATGTCACTCAGTCTTCCATTTACAATTTCATATGCTAAAAGAGGAACTTGAAAAGGAAAGGGAAATCTTGGTCTGCCCTCACCTTTAGCTTCCTTTTATCCTTTCTTGGCTTCTATGGTTATGTGGCAGCCATTGGAAGTGAGAACTATGAGGCTCCTGAAATTGTAAGGAAGCTGACCTAAACATCTGAGCCTCCTGTGTGGTCTCTCTTTGTCCTTACTTACATTTAGAGACCAAATGGTCATCTGTTCCTTTCAGTTTTTCAGAAAATGGAATCTAAACCCAACTTTCTCCATTATGAAACTTGACAAATTCACCAGTAATATCTCTGAAGGCAACAGAATCTTAGATTTACAATAAAGAAAGAGAAAGGAAACAAAGGAAATACCATGATATGGTGGAAAAAAACTATGTAAACAGGAATCAGATAACCTCAGATTTGAGGTCTGACTCTTTTCCTTTTCATCTGACTGATCTTGGACAAGTTAGGTAACTTCTTTGGATCTCATTCCTCATTATAGAATATGAAGTCTCAATTAGGGTATCTCTAATGTCTTTCCCAGGCCTGGAAATAGGACACATTAGTATGGCAGGGGACAATCATTCTAATGAAGCAGCTATCTCCAGTCTGCTAGAAATGTGGCTTTCAACCCAAGCATCTGCCATCTGTCTTCTTAAATCTTGGCTGTCCAACTGACCTGGACTAGATATAAAATATTATCCAATGAATTAAGTTATATTTCTTCCTTTTTGTAGTTAGAAAAACACAAAAATACATATTCCAATAAAACCGAGTTCTGTGTTTTTAAAATGTAGAACGATACTTTCCCAGCACCAGCACCTGCCATTATCTCTCCAGGGGCTTACTATGGGAGGATAACAAGGTTATCAAGGCCTAAGCTGCCCCTCTTCCACTTTAGAGCTCAGTAAAGGAAATTTGATGTCTCCAACTACAGAAACAGCTTTAGTTTCTGAGTTCTGGTTGGGGTAAAGTGCTCTGCTGTTTTCCAAGATGTTCTAATGGGCTTCTCACAGTAGGAGTAAGGGCATTATCTGGTAAAAGGAGAAAGGAGCTAATAGTGTTCTTTTTGCAGGGCTGGGCATTTAGCTCAGTCATTCCACAGCCTGCCTCAAAAGCACAAGGACCTGAATTCAATGCCCAGTACCCCCGCCCCCCAAAAAAGAAGTGTTCTGCATTAAAATTAGAATTAATTCTGTCTCTCCTATGAGCACAGGAATTTGGGTTGATATGTTGTTTTTAGGAGGGAAAAGGTTTCTTGCCTTTACTTTAGACTATTCAGTCTCTAAGAATTGTTGCTTTTTGTTTGTGCATATTTGTACATGTGTTTGTATATATATATGTGTGTTTGTGCTTGTGCTTATGTATGTGTGTGTGAGTCAGGGAAGAGTGAGAGGTAAATGAAAGATGTTATCATATTCACCCACCCAAAGCCTGCAGGGACAATTAGAAACATCTGCAAAGAAACCTTAGACTGGACCTTTTCAGAAGTGCTGGAGCTTGCATTTGACTGTCATACTAAAGTTCCCAGGGGGCTGTTCTTGATTGAATAACTCAGACTTTGAGAAATGATGTTGTGATGTCATTAGACTCCAAGTCACACAAAAGGAAGTATCTGGTATTGTTCTTACTAGATTTTCCCCTTCGGTGGAGAATTTTGTCCCTGGGCCCAGTTGGTAAGGAACTAAGAAGGGAAGCACAGAGTTACAGATCTCCTAGATACCTTGATTGTTCCTCTTTCTTTCTCCCACCCTCTAGACCCACTCCTAAAAAGAGCAGTAGTTGAACTGGGCATGGTGGTGCACACCAGTAATCCCAGCACTAGGGAGGCTGAGGCAGGAGGATCGCCATGAGTTTGAGGCCTTTCTGAACTACAAAGCAAAACCCTGTCTCAAAAAAAAACCAAAAAAAAAAAAAAAAAAGGAAGAAAGAAAGAAAAGAAAAGGAAAGAACAGAAAGGGAGGAAGAGAGAAAAGAAAAAGGGGTGGCTGAGAAGAGCAAGATACAAATCTAAGAGACTGAAGAGTGGACTCCTCTCAGTGAGAAGAGGGGATGGGAAGTCTTGTACATGCTGAAGCAAGGTTAGAACACAGGGTGCCTAGAGAGGGAACAATGAAATTGAATGATTTTGCCTCAATCTACTAAAACATGCATTTTTCAGTGGAGGTGACACCACTCCCAAAGGGGCAATAATTGGTCCTTGGTGAATGAAAATAGCTCTGAAATTATAATGGTTTTTAACCAGCCAAAAGACCACAGTAAATAAACAAATAGATTTTACACCTATGGTACTTAAATTTCATACGAAGGAGTGGGCGTTGGGTGGGGAAAATGTCTTTAAAATCTCCTTAAGGAAGTGATGCTTTAAAAACAAAAAAGTTGGAGGACATTATACTAGAACAATCAGTTTGTCTTCAGTTTCACAGTATTCACTCCTGTTTGTAATTCCCTCTTTTTATCTCTATTCTTCATTTTAAAAAACCATGTAGATTTTGGGCTGGGGACATAGCTCAGCAGTAAAGCATTTGCTTAGTATACAAAGGCCACTGGGTTCGATTACCAGTACTGCAGAAATGTGCGTGCGCACACACACAAACACACACACACACACTTTATATTAGAGGAGATGAATATGGGGAAGTTAGGGGATGAGTTGGGAAAGAGAGCAGCAAGTGGCCAGGAACTCAGATGGAAATAAATAGTGATGGAAACCCAAGCAGATGTGAAAGCTGTGGGAGGAACCACAGTCAAACAGGCAACTCAGAAATTGACAGGGTGCTGTCTGTAATCCCAGCACTTGTGAGGCTAAAACAGGAAGATCACAAATTTGAGCCTAACCTGGACAATTTAGAGAGAACTAGTCTCAAAATTTAAAATAAAGGCTAAGGATTTAGCTCAAGGGTAGAGTGTCCCTACCTGGGCTCAATCCTCAGTGGTGCTAAGGAAAAAAGAAAAGAAACTGACAGGGAACCAGTTTCCTTCCTAGATCTCTAACTGTGGTCCCAGAACCAGCCACACCAATATCACTGGGAATGTTCTAGAAACGTAAATTCTCAGGTTCCTGGACCTGCTAAATCAGAAACTCTGAGTTTGAGTCCTGGCTAACTGGTTTATAAAACTCCCTTGAGTTTGAGAGGTACTGGGCTGGAGGCACGTGACCCAAGGGGGATGGGGAGCCAATTTATATTTTTTTGTACCAAGGTTCGAACTCAGGACCTTGCGCTTGCGAGGCAGGCAGTGGCACCACTGAGCTAAATCCCCAGCTGCTGGCCAGTTTTTAAGGGATAGAAGGGAATAGAAAGTGGAGGCTCAGTAGACAAAAATTTTCCATTCTCAAGTTTTTAATCATCTTTCAAGTTTTTCTTTTAGATTTTAGTAATACAATACAAGCATTGCTTATTTTCACCAAGAAAGAAAACAACTTTGCAGCCAAATGTGCTGAGCACAAAGTGAAGAGAAAACTGCAATAAGGTGGCTAATTAAAACCATGTAAGTAATCAAGGCAAGCAAGTCAAGGACAGTCCGTCTCAGACTTGTCTTAGCTGGTTCTGCTATCTTCACTGATCATCTAAGTCAAATAATCAGCAATCACTTTATTTTGTGCTGTATAGTAATGGTAGAAATGTTCATAAAATATTACTGATCAATTCCAGAAAGATTAAGTTATTTACTCAAGTCCCTAAGCAAGGAAACAAAGTTACCTATTCAAGATCACACTATAGCTAAAGGGCAAGATTCAAATTCCAAGGTCTGACTCTAAACTTTAAAGTATCATGTTCAACTTTTTAAAAAAAATTCTTTTCTTCCTTATGAACTATGTATTTTGATTTGGAACTTTTGTTTTTTTACATTTGTCCTAAAAATATTTTACTTTGTGAATAAGAGGAAAACTTTAGTTGAATGCAAAGCAGGTGGTAGTAACTCACTTTGGTTTGTACCTCCTCCTTAGGCCACTGCCAAGTATGGATTTACCAAGCCCTAAATTAAGACCCAGGTTTCCTACAATATTTTTCTCAGAGTTGATTTTTCAGAGATCTATTATAACAGACTAAATGTAGAAGAAATCCTATATAATAATGACTTTCCAGAAACTTCAGTACTAGTCCTTCCCCTAGCTTACACTACAAAGTTGGCGCTCACTGAAAATACACTGAGGATTCTTTTCCCGACCCAAACTGTTGCCAACTCTCTAGGAAAACTTGTTTTCTGTCATTTATGCTCTGGATGTAATAATTATGTTTCCATGTTATTCCTATAACATCTGAAATGAGCTTGCGTTAATTAAGTGTTTTAACTATCAAAGCAAGGAGGTAGCTAAGATTAATCTAGGATTGTTGAGTTCTCTCCACCCCTAAGATTTCTCTAACTGTGCCAGTTAATGTATGATGTTTACAATAACTTTCATCCTGTGTTTTTCAAAAGCATGTTCTAGTCTTGATGACATGTCAAATTTCAAGTCTTGTAAATTTTGACTATGTGGTTATTTGGAAGCTCATAGCATCTTTTTGATTGTGGGCTTTTTAATCAGATCCTTTTGTAGATTTATAAGAGATTTGCCTCAAACCAACACTCTAGTTCCCAACCTCCAGATGCACACTGACCTGAGATTTAAAGGAAAAGTATTCCTATAAGAGAAAGGAGGGCCAGGGATTTAGCTCAGTGGCTCCAGCGCCTGCCTTGCTAGCGCAAGGACCCAAGTTTGATCCCTGGAACCAAATTTTAAAAAAGAAAGGAAATGCTCTGGAGATATGCATAGCCCAGTCCTCACCCCTGAAACCCCTCCCCCCAAGACTTAATATTTTGCGAATTTTTTTAAATTGCCTTTTGAGCAGGTGAAGGAATGAGACACTATTAATAGTGTCCTATTATTTTATAAAGTGAGTATAGATGTAAGTTTAACAAAATTTTTTGGTATTTGTAATACTGAATTAGCCAAATAATTCACACTTAGTATGTATGATTCTTCTTAAGGACATTTCTGAAGGATTTCCAAGCTTTCCCTGCACAGGTATACATTTTATTCATACTATGAAGTCACATCCAGCAGAGCCTGTATTCCAAAAGATCTCTCTTAGGATAGGCTGAACATAAGCTAATCTAACCATATCACTAAACCAAGCCTCAGCCACAAATAATAAAGGCTAATGTTTATTGAACACTTACTACTTGGCAGGCACAGACCTAAATGTTTTACATGTATTTACTTGAATTTCATAACAACCTGATGACATAGGTACTTTCATTATACTCATTTTACAAATGAGGAAAGTAAAGGTCAGAAAAATTAAATAAGTTACCCAAGGTCACCCAGCCGGTGTGTAGGCAAGCCAGTTAACCAGAGCCCTAACATATGACTTGGAAAAACCTCCTCCTCCCTTACTTTTTTTATCTCACTGTGTCCCATTCAGTCAGAGCCCTGGTTGCCTTTAAGCTCCTTTGTTTCCCTGAGCCCTGTCTTTTGGATAGTCACACTGCCTCTGGCTGGAGTCACACAGAAAGCCTGAACATCTGACACTCATTGGTCACGCCTCCTCCCATTGGGAACTAATTTCATGCTGGGCTTAGGGATGCATGCAAGAGCATTATCTCCTGCTACAGGCAGAAGCCCCAAGGGTATAAGTATGCTCTCCCTCCGTGGCTAAACTTGGGAAACTGAGGCCCTCTAACAAAGCAGAAGCAACTTCATTCTTCAGCTGCATACATTAAAGATGAGACAAAAGATAAATACATTTGGATTCATGTTTCAATCTGATGACTCATCTACCACATTGTCCCTGCTTTCAAAACTTTCTCTGAGGACCTCTTTGCGAGGTGCTACCCATCTCACACCAAAGCAGATTGGTCCCAAACAACATTTCTTTCTATTAGAGGCAGGTGGCTACTGCTCCTTCCTCTTTTCCATTATCTGAGGTGATCAGAAGTCCAGGTACAGGGCATTTGACCCACATGTGCAGCCTTGAGGGTTCTACACTATTAATTATCATTAGCCTACAAAATCTGCAGAGTGAGAGAGAGCCTGTTGATGAATACCAAATGCACTATCCTTCCCATTCCACCAAATACTTGTGTTCAGAGCAATTGCAGGCAGCAATTGTTCTGTTCAACATTTGTCCAGTTGAGACCATCTTGGAGTCTGCTTTGTCTCAGCCAGAGTTCAAATTCATGGGGTGTTTTACTATTTGGCAATACCAGAACAGGCTTATACTTCTACATATGACTTGGATAGTAAGAATCAAGGTTAGTATCTACAACTCATTTAAAGAATTTTCCTATAACATCCAGGGGTTTTGGAGCTTCTTTAGGGAGAACTCTAACTGTAAGAATAAGCACAAAGCCAGGCTCCTTGTATGGCTAAACTGTAGCATAAAAAAATACCCCCTCATTCCATAGTCACAGGCCTGCAGAGGTGAGTGCCACAGACAGACTTCTGTCCTCATGAGACTTCACAATGGCATTTTCAGAAAGATCCTTGGACACCAACTATTTATTTTCGAACGGTTCAGTGGGAATTATTTTAATTTAAGAAATACCTATGACAGCTGGTTTGGAGGCAACTTTTCCAAACATGCTGTAACAAACTTGGCAATTTTATCTAAATCACACCTTATTCTTCAGACACTTGATTCAAATTTTTCTTTACTATATTAAATCTGTATCTGGAACATGGAAACTTGTAGGGATTAGCCATGTCAGCCCAACCACAAAGACAGCTTCCTAGGCTGGTTTGCATTGTCTAGAAGAACAAATCTAAATACTTTTATTCAAAGAAAACAGTTAACAACAACATTCAATAGCCAACCTGAATATTTAATATGTAATGGAAGTTTTCTGGACTATTACAGTGGAATACCTAATGAAATAATAGATTTAAGAAATGCCAAACCCTTAAAAATAAGGAGAAAACACATAAAATACATACTCTCTTAATAATAGGCTACAATGTTTTCCTAAAAGTTAATCACTAGACACTGTCTCAGATTCTGAGTGACTTAGGATTTTATGCCTGATCCTTCATATTGTTCAACAAACAATTGTTCCATGTTTATTTTGTATCAGGCACTGTCCTAAATTTTTTTACTAATATTAACCTTTTCACTTAAAATCTTCAGAAAAATTTCCAAATTTCATAAATTTTTTACGTATTTGATGCTGTTATTTCTGTAGGTGCCTTATGGAAGTTGTGCCTTTAAGAATACTTTTCTTCTACATCACTAAAATTAATGTTAAAAATAAAGTCTGTACATTCTGCATCCCTGGAATAAATATACTACTTTTCTATCGGATCACTAGTCTTTGTGGTTTAAAATGAAAATGAATGTGGTCTTCAAATGTTCATCCTTCTATTATTAACTCTCCTACTTTGAAAAACTCCCTATTACTTAAAGCTGCATATTTTTCAGGTTCTGTTATATGTGATTACCCCCACAATAAGTGATTGAAAGAAAATATTTGCTTTAAGTTTTAAGAAAATTGTTTTTCTATGAAAAGTTTCACAGAAATTACAATAATATTAGGCAGCACAGTAGTGACAACAAGTTCTTCTTTTGAGATAGAAAGTTCAGCCATGTGACCTTTGGCAGTTAGCTAATTTTCTAGACCTCAGTCTCCTCATCAGTAAAACAAATATACATTATTGATGCCATCCTCAAAGTTACTGTGAGGACTAATTAAAACAATATTTGTGCTATGGTTTAAATATGATTTGTCTCCACCAAAAGTCATATTGAGGCCCAGCCCTCAATGTAACAATATGGAGAGGTGGTGGGGCCTTTACAAGGTGTTTGGGGTCAGGAGGGAATCTGCCCTCATGAATGGATTAATGTTTTTCTTGCAGAAATGTATTCACTTCTGCAGAGTTCAGCCCCTTTTCCACACATGCCTACTTGCCCTTCTGCTTTTTTCTGCCATGTTATGATGCAGCATGAGGTCCTCACCAGATGCCAACACCATGCACTTAAACTTCCAGAATTGTGAGGCAAAATAAACCTATTTTCTTTAATACATTTCCTGGTCTCACATATTTTGTTGTAGCAACAGAAAATGGACTGAGACAATCTATATCCTGCTTAATCCAGTGCCAGCATATAGTAAGCTATCAATACGTGGTTTCTAGTACTTTTACTAACACATAAGAGTGCCAACACTTATGACAGGCTGTTGAGAGATCTCACAGAGGCTATCTCATTTAATCCTTCATAATCATGTAGAACAAGAAAAAAATTCCCTCTCAATTTTATAGATTAAAAAAGTAAGGGTCAGAGAGGCTAGATAACTTCTTCAACGTCATATAAGCTAGCCAGTGGCAGGACAGAAATTTGCTGCTAGATTTGCAGAACTCCAAAGTTCATTTTCACATGGAAGCTTAAACTTTCCAAATTTCTTTTGCTATTATATGCAAATATGGATTGTCTCTTTCTTTCTCTTTCTCTTTCTTTCTTTCTTTTTTTCTTTCTTTCAAGACAAGTTCTCACTATGTACCTCAGGCTGGCTTTGAATTCACTCGGAAGCCCAGGCTGGCTTCAAACTAGAGGCAGTTCTCCTGCCTCAGCCTCCTGAGTGCTGGAATTATAGGCATGCACCACCATACCCAGCTAGATTGCCATTTTCAATTTGTATTATTTAATATCTAGCTGCATGCAACCACTTATTTTATCTTACATTCTCATAAATAACAAATGTGTCTTCCACCATGTTTAGCTCCTTCATCATTCAGTTCAAGATAAACACACACCTAAAGCTTTTATTGGCATTTGGAAGAAACTCATCTGTACTTCAGATCTATACACAGATGCCAGCTCAAATCACAGAGTGCAGCAATGCATGCTTCTTTGATTCCCAATGCTGGGTGTAGATCTATCTTGAAGTTGGATTTAAGTCATTATTAGCCATGTTGATACATTCTTTCATTCAAAAAAAAGATGTTGAATTCTGGGTGCATAACTCATAGATCCTGCCTTCAAGGAACTTAGGGTTTAATAAGAAAGAGAAAATGAATAAAAAGACCAAGGACAAGGTCCCAAGTTCCATCCCCGGTACCAAAAAAAAAAAAAAAAAAAAAAAAAAAATCAAGGAATGGTAGATGCTAGAAGAAAATCACGGAGTCTCAAGGATAATAGTTATTTTTTGCTGGAGAGAAGGATCAAAGAAGGCTTTGCAGGAGGGTAGCCTCTTCAATTAACTGTCCCACACATGTACAAACTATTATTAATTTGCTTCAAAGTGATACAGAAAGGGGTAAGTAGGCGAGGGTGTACGTGAAAGGAGACCGGCCAGGAGTCAGTCATATGGAAGCTGAGGGAGGAAAGTACATGGAGTTTCATTATACTACTGTGTCTGCTTTAAGACATTTTTTTAAATTTTGCATGATAAAACTGTAAAATAGTCTACAAGACAATTTGCCTGTATAGTAAACTTCACATAAAAGGCTATAGAATGCATAACGTAATGGTTTGGGTCTGTAGGATGGATTAGGCAGAGAGGACTTTAGTGACCACAATGAAATGAACTGAATTCTCCTCCCTACCTCATCCTCCACAGACATAAGCTCACTAAACGAGAATTCTTTAATAAAAAAATTAGGTTAGAAGAGACGAGGATAGGGTAACAACAACCCAGGGATTCCTCTAGTAGAAATGCCTACCTCCAGGATGGACTGAGCATATGCCCTGATAAAAATAATCTATATGGGTTTTACAGAAAACTGAATTCAGTGCAGTCAGTCAAGTTCAGAGGCTCTGGTGTATCTGCAGCCTTGGATTCTGGAGTAGCACCCTATCACTCCCATCACTCACAGAGATCCTAAAATAGGCTCAGGGAAGGATGTAGTGCCAATATTTACAAGATAAAAGTTTCCAAAGCTCTGATAACACACACCCCTAGAATGTTCTTTAGGTGTGTTGTGTAGTGATTTCTGTTAAGTAAATGAAATATAAGCTTGGTATAATTCTACATGTCACTTAATTCAGAAGTTCTCAGGTTTATCAGGAAAAGAAGGAAAGGGGGGTATGGAGCTCAGGTACTTGGCAGCATTCCATAAAACTGGGCAGATTCATGAAATACTGCTCTGGTAGAAATGCTACATACACTTCTGCACTCTTTTGAGGATGAGAAAATATCTTGGAAATTCTCCCTGGATGCTTTACAAGGAACAAGATGTTTTGAGGAGATCATACCACTCTGACTCCAAGCTCAAATTAAAGTTACAGCAGGTAAAATTCGAGAGTGTTGCATGCTACTTTAATTCTGTCCTGCCATACTTTAGTGGCTTCTCATTTGAGAGTACATAATTATTTTCAAATTATCATATATCATTTCACAGTTAAATTTGATTATGAGCTAGAACTTCCAGGGAGATTAGAATTCTACATACAAACTAGACTCCAATTTTTATTCATTATCCTTTTGGATTGTTTTGTTTTCTGAACCCTCAGATCAACTATTTCCCAGATAACCATCATAAGGCACTGGGAAATATTTAATGGAGAAGGTCAGTGCTGTTTTATATAGTATATTTACAGGAGATACAGTTTGTCTGTATGCTAAACCTATATGGTATTCAGTAGAGATATATTTTTCCAGTATCCTACAATGTTTAAGGAAATGTAATTCATCTGACATTCTTGCCTTTTACACCTAAGTGCATGTGTGTGCATATGTGCTTTCTATACTTTATATTAATGACAGAAAAAGAAACTCTCAAAGGGGCCTCTGCTTTATGTAATAAGAATCAAAATGACTAGGAAACTCCCTGGATATACGGTGATTAACTGTTCTACTTTCAGTTTTGACACATTTAATGCTTCTAAGCCACCAGGCTCCTGGTATTCTTCTTCTTCTTTCTACAAAGAAACAATGATTTTATTTACATACATAATCAGTATGATAGTTATCTAGATTTGTTTCCACCAACCCTGTTTGATCTCTGTAGTGTCAACTGATAAAATCCATGCTTTTCATAGGACCAAATGTTTTTCAGATCCTGGGTCACAGGCCATTTCCTTGGGGGACAACAGAAGACTTTAAAGAGATTGTAAAGCCTGGTTATCCTCACAAAATTGGCCACATGGGGTAATCTCATAACCTTCAGTTCTAATTCCCACCAGCTGTGTGATTATTTGATTGATGCCTATTGCATGAAACTATATAAATTCTACGAAGGTAGGGCCTCTGTCAGCATTGCTGACCATTATTTTCTCAGTGCCTGGAACAAAGAAAGAACTCAGTAAATATTTGTAGAAATAATAAATGAATATATAAAAATATATATATGAATTAAATTTCTCAAGAAGGCTTTATCAATAACACTCTAGAACTGCACGATTCAATGTAGTAGCCACTGGCTCATGTGGCTATTTAAACTTAACCTTAAATTACTTTAAACTGAAAAAATCCAGTTCCTTGATTGCACCAGCCACATTTCAAATGCTGAATAGTCACACAGGGCAAGTGGCTATCATACTAGGACAGTGCAGATTAGAGAGCATTTCCATCATTATAGAATCCTATTGGGCAGCACAGCTCAAATAATTCTGAAATTCTAGTTGAAGGACAATATTATTTTTCCAAGATCAATCAAATCATTATTATTGCTACCATTGTTAATATTAACTATGTGACTTAGATCTCTTTTCTATAAAACTATTCCCCACTCAGTGACTGAGTTTAATTCCAAATGTACAACAATCATTTAACTACTTTGATTTGTAAGAGTCCATGGGCCTATAACTCTATATACTTTCCAGAGCACTCAAAATAATCCTTGAAATCAGGAAAATACACTTGGGTAAAAGTACATTTATCATACAGACCAACCTTCTATGCACTGTTTTGGATAAAAATGAGAAAGATATAGTGTGCTTTAGAAGTCGTCATTAATGTATGAGGAATTGGAATTTGTATTAATTTACTTAATTATGTTAAATTCATGATTGCACACATTCTGAAATTGTAATTATGTGTTAAACTGATATAGTTTTCCAAATGAATAATATTCTATGTGTTTGGTGACACCTTTTTATTACAACAATTAAGCGTTTTTTTCTTTTTAAATCAAGGACTCACTGGGTATGGTGGCCCACGCCTATAATCCCAGCACTCGGGAGGCTGAGGCAGGAGGATTGCTGTGAGTTGAGGCCGGCTTGAGCTACATAGCAGTTCAAGGCCAGCCTGAACTAATACCAAGACCCTATCTCAAAAAACAAACAAACAAAAAGTAATAATACTAATAAAATCACGGCCTCATTATAGTTATCTTAGTCTATAAATTATAAAGGAATATTTTGTTTTTGACAGCAGAGTTTAGAAAGTTTCCAGCAGTTAGAACAAACATATCATTTATAATTAGTTAAAAGTAATATTTTGATTTATACGTTAAACAACTAAAAGCCTCTTTAGTGATATAAATTTTAGAGAGAGGAAAAGAGAGTAGTGGTGATGATATAAAGGATAGGACAGATGCCCAGATTAATGTACACAAACCAGAAAACAGTAAACCAGGAGAAATTTGCAAATGCAAATCACTACCAGATTCCTCTTAGAGAAAACAAGCTTCCATGTCTCCTTCTAGCAAGCTGGACTAATCCCACTTATCTCTATTTCTACAGAAAAAGATTCTATCCAGCAAATTTATTGTTACCTTATCTGTATCCATATTTTAAATTATATGTCACAAATTTTGTCAATTTTTATCACAAATACCAAATCTAGGTGGTTTTTTTTCTTTCTTTCTTTCTTTGTTATTAGGAATTGAACCCACAAAGTAATAGGTAACATCCCCAGATCTTTTTATTTTGAGACAAAGTCTCAGTAAGGCCCCTCCTAGCCTTAACTTGGAATCTTCTTGCCTCATTTCCCAGGTAGCTGGGATTAGAGGTTTGCCCCACCACACCCAACTCAAATCTAGTCCCCAGCCCCTTAGCTTTTGTTGTTGTTTGTTTGTTTGTGACAGGGTCTTGCTAGTTCAGGTTACACTTGAACTTATGATCCTTCTGCCTCAGCCTCCCAAGTGCTGGGGCCACAAGAGTGTACCACCATGCCCCACCCAAATGCAGCTTTTAAGTAAGTCATTTTACCACATCTTTCTGGTTTCGGTAAGTTAATCAAAGCAATGAATACCAGCCCTGTGTGTGACAGGTAACCTTCTCTGTGCCAAAAATACTTGTCAATATAGCTAAAACATTACCATTTATCATATTATAGTACCTTCAAATTTTCAAACTGTATATGTTCTAAACTATAGGAAATCAAGTATTTCCCTAATAGCACTTCAAATGAGAAGTTAGCAACCCTTTTAAAAGTGCATTTGCAGAGACTGCACCCATGTCCGCTTACAACTAAATCTAAGATTTCTTGCTTCACTCTTTCAGTGCCTAGTCAGCCTTTACATCTCAAGACTTTTCACTTACAAAATGCATGTCACATTTGACAAAGATGAAATTGTATCGTTCTATTCTACCACTTGGCTTTTTGAGCAATTCAATCTTGCTTCTTAGAAGGAAAATCTAGTTGTCAGAATGCCATCCAGCAAATGTATCCAAAAGGGACTTTAAGGAATGGGCTGGAGAGGAGAGGTTAGTTGAATACCAAATAGAATTAGAAGGCCCTTAGTCTCTGCTGCTTTCTGCATGGACACCCAAGACCTACCAACCCCTTTGCAATCTGTCCTCCCATAGACTATTACTTTGTGGGAGTTGGAAGCTTATCTGCCTTCTAGATTGAAGCAGGTTAACAATGAAATAAGGGTGGGAGAGAGAAAATAATGACAGATGAGTGGAAATTGTGATAAGCCCCATCTAAAAACACTGAATTTTTTTAAAAAGAATTTTTTAAAGACTGCACAATCCCACTTTATACAATCTCTGAAGTTGCAAATTTGGTGTTTTTGTTTTAGGAGACAGTTTGAACTTGGAGTATCAGCAGAAGTGTTACTGGCTAGAGTAAGTTAAGGAACTTTTTGTTCCAGTAAAAGTCACAAGGCCATGCTTTAAAAGGGGCCAGGGAGTCTCTAGAGCAAGTTTTTCATGTTTTAGGTTGTAAAGTTATATCTAACTATGAGCTACTTTAACCTTTCTTCAACTTTTCTCCATTTTCTTCCCCAAACACCTCAACTTTCTCTTCGCTTGATCAAAGTACTTTGCTTAAAAGCCCCCATACCAAGTTCTTTCTGACTATAATCTCAAGCCATGGAAGACACTAAAAATTTGCCCAAAATTTGTGTAAAACAATGACAACATAAAAGGAACTCTGAGCTATGTGTGGTGGCACACATCTGTAATCCTAGAACTGGGAGGTTGAGGCAGGAAGATCAGAAGTTCAAACCCATCCTGGGCAATTTTGTAACTTAGCAGACCTTGTCTCAAAATAATAAAATAAAACCAGGGAGGTACTGGGATATAGCTCAGTGTGAAAGCGTTGAGCTCAATCCCCAGAATTATTTTTTTTTTAAAGTAAAGAAAAGAAACTTTGAGTTGGATCCTTTGTTAGCTTTGAAGTTGATGTATTTCTGAAGATGATTTTTCTACAGGTAGTACTGCCGCTTTTAACGGAAAGAGGATTTAAAATGGTTGGGCTTACATTACTCTGGTGTAAACTGGTACTGTGTTTAAATTCTGTGATTTGGGGCAAGTAAATGATCTCTCTACTTTCATTTCTTTGTTAATGTGAAAGATGATGCTATACTTAGTTTATAGGTTATTAAAATTATATGTGTTGAGGCACAGAAAGATGTCCTGTGTGTCCCCTAGGAAATACTCAATAAATAATACCCAGTTTGCTATACTTTGCATGGTTATTTACTGATTATCCTGAACACTGGTGATAGAGTAGGAATGACAATGAGAAATTTGTTAAAGTAGTGCTTAGGGAAAAAAATAATACTTAGGTTAAAGAGTATACATGACAGAAGATGGATTAAAACAGATAAAAAATGACAATGGGAATTTTTTGGGTACTTATTATGTGTCAGACACTGTAATAAGTGCTTTCTTTGCATGTACTAAATCTCATTTACTTTTTCACAACATCTGCATGAGTTATGAACTCTAATAACTACATTTTGAAAATGACTAATATGGTGATTTTTTTATCCCCTCAACTAGCTGAACTAGACTTAGTTTCCTCAGAATCCCCTTTCCCATGTGATCTAGGTTTGATTTGACCACAGGTGACATCTGCATGAAATTGGGAAGTCACAAATGAAGCAGCAGCCACTACTCTCTGAAGGTGATCTTAGATTCAGTAACAAGCAAAGAGAGGTCCTGACAAATTCTAGCTGTATGCTCTCTTCCATTCCATATTGTGCTAGTTTTGGGGATCTCTGACGCTTCCCACTCCCCTGCACAGTGTCACCTGATGCTTGAACATAAACTTTCGGAGGCAACAGCTCCCCATAGTCATTCTTCTGTTGCATAAAATATGTGATTTCTCGACTTGTGGCTACTCTCTTTACCAGCTCCCTATTGCAGCCCCATTTCAGCAGTTGAACATGCCATCCTTCTCAGGTGGACTGATGGGTGGTGGCCCCTTTGGTCTTCCAACACCCTCCTAACTTTCCCAGTGTCTCCCGCAGTAATGGTTCTGTTTCCCCTGTTGACCCTTGGCTGATACAAGGTAGTGACAACATGGTGAGATTAAGTAGTTTACCCAACGTTACTCAGCAAGCCAGAATCAGAAGCCTTAATCTGTTTCCAGAGCCCATACTCTTAATAACTACTATGCTGCATTGTTGAGAGAGAGAGCGAGAGAGAGACAGGAGGAGGAAGAAGGAGATAAGCAAGAAAGAAAAGAGATCAAGCTTGCAGATTATAAATAAAAAGGGGGGAAGTAAGAGCCAGAAAGGCAAGGAGGAGGAGAAAGATGGAAACAGGAAGGGAGTCATAAGATAAGCAATGGGGAGAAAAGAAAAGTGAAAAGGAATCAAAGCTAAAAAGGGAAAGGATAGTAGCATGCTCAGTCTATTTGCTTTGCCAATACATTCTTTTTTGGACAAAAAGAGGACTTCAAGCATGGCTAATATATGCCATAGGACTCCAGAGTACTAGTGCTCAGTTGTTGAGGAACCAAAAGCCATTTTAGTTTTATTCTTCTATTAGAAACAAGTTCTAAATTTTCATAAAAGTTTGTTATTTTTTGGCAGAGGAACTAACAATTTCTGTAATTATTCCCTCTTTTTTCAGCCATTGTTAATCTAGTTTTTATAACCTTGCATAAGTCAGTGATAAAAAGCTTGTAAAGCAGCAACCTTTATTATAAATTTTACTCATGGGTTGAGAAATCACATATTTTATGCATCAGAACAATGACTAATAATTTAATTACATTTCATCATGTTCAACTAGAGTGATTATCAATTTAATTATGTGATATTCAACATAAAAGATGTGGTAAATTTTGCACATAATTCCAAAATAGAGGTGTGAAATATTGTTTTCCCATGTGACTGGTTTACTCTGGGTATTTACTATGTATAATATTACAGCTGCCAAGGAAACATGCAAGTTAAAAACAAGTTTAAAATCCTGTTGAGTTTTACTTTCTACTTTAAGGCAGTTAAGACTAAAAATATACTGTGGAGGGCACTGAAAGTGCTCTTCAAATGTCCTACTGTGCATGGAGGCAAGAAGACATCGTACCTGACTTTCAGGACAAAGTATCTCACCTTGCTGCCATCCTGCATGATTGCCCAAGCACTGCTCTTGACTTGCTTTTAAGCTTTGGTCAGCATGCTTTTGGCAAGAGTGTACCAGGGAAACAAGTTTTATGAGAAGACAGTGACAGAAGATGTGATCATCTTACCCTAAACCATTCTTTTCTTAAAGCCCTATCTCCTGAAAGCTCTACGATGCCACAGTCCTTAGTCAAGGTTCAGGATACAAAGGTATAAAGGGAACACCAAACTTGCTTTTATAACTAGTTGTCCTCTTTCTGTCCCAGGTGGGGTTGAGAATGGTAGGTTTCACTCAATATTTCCTTTAAAATGCATTTATTTTGAAAGACAACCTCTTGTCTGGATTTATTTCACTAGGTTAATTTGAGCTTTGCCCCTTAGGAAGACAATACAGGCTCAGAAAGATGTCAGAAGGCAAGAATTGGATCTATCATTACTGTATTAGGAATAATTAAAAATACTGTTACCAATTATATTAGAACTATTATAATAAATAATTGTCCAATGTTTATTATCACTGTGAATAAGAAGATGTAGTGTTAATGCTCTGAGACTTCTGAGGCTATCCTGGAAAATTATCATAAAATCTAATCCCCTGGCAGCTGTCACCACATGGAACTGAGCACACACAGCCCCAACACCCTCAGTCTTTGTGCTATGCCTTATTGTACACCCATTCTCAGGAATTTTTTCCCTACCAGTGTTCAATCCTGCCAGATTTAGCCTCCTGGTTATTTTCCTATCTGTAGCCTCAAACATAACCCATGTTATACTTCTAGAGCCCATGCCTTCCACTAACCCACTCTGCTGGAAAACTACCTTTGATTAGTGATAGTTAGGAGTTAGTGAAAACTCCTCATGAACTCTGTTAGGATTCTTATCTTCTACCCTAAGAAGAATGAAGGCTCCTCGAGCTCCAAACAAATCCCAGAACTACTTGGGGCAGAAATAAAACATGACAGCCATTTGCTGCTTCTTTAGCACTGATTCCACACCATCAGCTGCTTGTGAAAGGGATTCCAAAGAGAGGAACAACCTGCAATTATGATGATAATGCAGTACTGGTCACTATAGCTATGAGTCTGGCTATTTTGGGGGCCTTGAATTATTCTCTACTAATCTAATTTTGCCTTTGTTCGGAGCAGCCCTCTTATCATAGTTTCAGCCTCCAGTTATCAGCTAAGATCTTGTGAGAAGCTGGGTTGAAAGAGAATATCTTCAATACAAGAAGTAGCTCATGGAGAAAGGCCTTGGTGACAATTGAACATTATCAACATATGTATATCTGGGCCATCAACATATTCACTAAGCTCCCCTCTTTTGCCTCCTTGTCAAGTTCCTGATAGCTTAGACCACCACTTTGTCCACACCTTGTGATTCCTTTCCTGCCTTAGAATAGTCATGATCTTAGATACAAATAACTTAAATGAACTTTATCTTCAGCAGACAATAAATGTATTGGAATCTCCTAGAATTGATGGGAGGCCTGAAGAACCCGATTTCAGAAATGAGCCAGAACCAAGAGAAGATAAAGATCAGAGCAGCCAAACAAACATTTCATGTCTTGTTAGGGTATCTTATCATTATCACTGACTTAACCTCTACTTTGCAAGACATGGAAATGACACTGGAAACCCTTTGGACACTGCATCACTGGAACATGGATGCTGCTGCCACCATCACCCCTACCAAAATGAATTATTTCTTGGCTTTGTTTCTCCAGTCTCGAGTCCTTAGTGGTCTATATTACACAATATGCTCTTATTCCTAGAAATACGAAGCCGAGTCTCTGGCTTTGCACTTTAATGGTGGGAAGTGGGTCCTACATCTACCAATCAAAGGAAATTCCCACAACAGAAATGGGTTCAGTAAAACAAAACAAAACTAAAAACAAAGCTACTATGTACCTCTAATCAGACATGACATGAAATCTCCTAATTTGGCCCAATATAATTTCTAATCCCAGAGAACATCAGACTTCACTTTCATATTATAAGCTAGGTTCTGACTTTCCATGCTCCATGAAGTGCCAACCTACACCAATCCTAGTTTTCAGAGTTTACCACTCTGGCTAGACAATTACAGCTTATAATAATATCATTGTCCCGGTGGGTGTCCCAATTTAAGACAATTTTAATAACTACTTTTCTGCTTAATATAATCAGGTCAAATTCTGCCCCTAATGTATACATACTTAAAGTGTATTAAGGTGTTTGAGTATTTTGTACAATTATCCAGGGATTGAGAAATAATTTTCTTTTATGTTCTTGAATTTAAATAATAACATATTTATTAAAAGCTTTTTATGCGTAAGTGCATAAGTTCATTACAATAATCCGATAAATATTGTTATCACTTATTTTTAAAACGAGGAACCTGAAGCTCACTGTGGCTATGTGATTTGCCCTCAAGAGTAGTAAAGCCAAAATTTAAAATTATTGTGATTACTCAGCCTATATTTTCCCCACTAAGTCATGCAGCCTCAGAAAAGCTGAGAGTCCAATAGACAGGTATAATATTTTATCTGCAAAAGCACCATAAAAACAGGCACAGCTGACATTATGCCAACCAACTTTGATTCAGATTCTACATGCATGCTTATTATTTCTTGCTTGATGATTTACTTTGTATACTTGCCTAACAGAGGAGGTAACTGGTACAGAGTGTGAGAGGAAAACCAAAATGTGTCCTAATGCCAAAGTTAAAATTAACTTGAACAAGGGAGAAAAGTCAAAGAAGGGAATTTTCTTTATGATAAGGTTTATTTTAAACCACTCATCTTTCAATGACACTTTACAAATTACAAACAATACTTGGAATCTCCCCTTAAAAATTGCGTCTTTAATGAAAAAGCTTGCAAGTTTTTACAAGAATAGTTTAATACTTCTCACTGATTTGTTTATATCCCTTTCTTTCCCTACTTGACTGTGAACCATGGATACCACCATGACTTATTGGTCTTTTATCACTGCCTGACAAAAAGTAGGGAGGAAAAAAAGCTTTCTCTCCCAACCAGAGAGTTCTTCCTAGTATTCAATATCCTTAATAGTACAGCAACCTCTTCTCTTAAATCTGAAGGATGCGTAAAAGAAGATAAATTCAAATTCAGCTAACACCTGCCAAGCACCTGCTATATGTCAAGAGCTTTCATGTACAACACTCATATAAAATACCTAAGAGTTCTATACAACTATTATTGATTCCACTTTTCAGAAGTGAACACTTAATCTTAAAGAAGTTAAATGCTTTGCCCAAAGTTATACAGCTCATAAGGAAAAGAATTGGAAATTATATTAGTACATATTGTGTTTCCTATAACAAATACTTGAGGCTAGGTACTATACAAAGCTTATATTAGCTTATAGTTTGGAGGCTGAAAGTCAAAGATCAGGTGACCTTATCTGTTTACTTTTTTTGAGGGCCCATTTGAATGAGAATTTGGCTCAAAGGTATTATATGGCAGAGAAGTGGGAAGGGAAATGGCTGAGTGCAGAAGAAGGCAACATGTGGGGTGGCTTTGCTTTGTAACCACTCATTCTCATAAGAACTAACTTGGGTACTGAGAGAACCTCATTAATCCCTACTGAAGGGAATACCCAATGACCTAATTTCTTCCCACGAGGCTCCACCTCTTAAAGGTTCCATGACTTCCCAACCCTGACATATTGAGGACAAATACTGTGTACTTCTTCTTTTTTTGGGGGGTGGGGTGGGGTACAGGGAATCAAACTCAGGACCTTGTGCTTGCAAGGCAGGCCTGGTGCTACTGAGCTAAATCCCCAGCCCAATACTGTGTACTTCTTATTGGAAGAATTCCAATAACAGAAGTCAAACCTGGTCTCAGCATTCATTCCACTCTCTCACTGCTCCATCTCCACAGTACACCAACCCATATACCGTATTTCATCAGTAGATTCATGACACTCCTTTTTACATCTCTGAAAGAGGAGTGAATTTTATAAACTGCATCTTAAATTGCAAAAAATATGGTAATGGTTTTTCAAAAAAATATGAAATCCACCAGCCCTATCCTATATATCATTATCTCTGACGAGGAACTGGTATTGAAGATTTCTGTTGTGTTTGTATTGTCACAAGGAAAATTGAAACAACCTGTGATAATTTAAAGAACAGCAGGAAGACATTTCTAATTTGTTTGTTTGTTTTTTCAGAGAGGGCCTTGCTATGTAGTACAGGCTGATCTTAACTTCACAGCAATCCTCCTATCTCAGCCTCCTGAGTGCTAGGATTACAGGTGTGTGCCACCACATCTGGCAACATCTCTGATTTTAAAAAATGTCTGCATTGTTCTGATAGATAACTACCTGTAATCCGTAGTTAGTGTACAGTAGTTTAATTGGCTTGGTTTCTCTTAACTCTAAATTGCAATCTCTTCAGAGGCAATGAGAGTTTTGATTGGCAGCTAGGTGAAGAGCGATTAAAGTGTTTAAGCCATTTGTGAAGGCATTGAGGTACACGGGGGGGGGGGTGAATCTCGGGAAAGTTAAACAAAAAAAGACTATGTTAAGAAGTACAGTTTAAAATGAAAATAAAGATTTTAAGAGGAAAGTAATATACCCCAAACACTGATCACAATACATTAAAAGATTCTTCATAAGAGACTATGCCAAGTTGGATGGTGACATTAAAAGCAAAGAGAAGTTTTAATTTACATTTACGTGGAGGTTGACCAAATGCCCAAGTCAACCAAAGTAGTCCATAATTTATACTTCAACATCAAAACAAGTTCAAGTCACTGATTATTATGCTGCCCTAAAACAACTATTGACTTTTTTATGTATTATTATTTTAAAATTCTCAAAGTTGAATATCTAGTTCATGGCCAGGTGTGGTGGCACACACCTGTAATCCTGACACTCTGGGAGGCTCACACAGGTGGATTGCAAGTTCAAGCCCAGCCTGAGCAACTTAGGGAGATCCTATCTAAAAAATAAAACACACACACACACACACACACACACACAAACCCAGCAAGTATGAGAGACCAGAGCTCTGCTTTTAACCCTGGGTTGTTGAGTCTAGTTTTCCTAGGAAGATGTGTCAGCTCAACAAAAATTTTGTCCCAACTCAGAAGACCAAAGACATTTGTGTAACTAGTTCTATGCCCAGTGGGCACAGCAATGGAATAATAGCTTCTCTCTTTCTTACTTGGAGAGTCTTTATCTTTGTTTACTGGACAAGCCACCATGGTACCTATCACATAGAGAGTCCCTGTCTCACTGGACTCCCATGCTCCAGACTGGAGAAGAGGTCCACAATTTTCCTTAAGCAGAAGTGCCCCTGTTTTGTATCTCATGACTCAATAATGATCTAATCCCATGATTGTTGCTAACTGAACTGGGGAGATATCTCTGACTCAGAGAAAGCTGATTTTAGGCTCCCCTGTAGCTTATGAAGTGATCTCGTTCAAGAGCATTTCTAATGGGTATAAAAAGTGGACTAATTAGGCCTATCTCTTTCTAAAATTGTAGAAATATGATGATACAAGAATTCAAAGAAGTAGATAAGCAAAAAGAAGCAGACTCAGAAGGAGAAGCTAAGTCACATTAGTAATGGACTGGGAGAGATAGACAACAAGGAATCCTAAGCAATCTTAGAGTTATATTTTCTAAAACAACTGGCTATGGTTTCTGTTTTTCCTAAAAAGTCATATTTATTCAGAATATCCTGAGTTTTTCAGAGCTCCATGCATCTCCAGGAAAGACTAAATTTTGTGGTAGGAATAACTAACACAAGTATTTTTGAGTTTAACGCAAGAGGTTATTTCATTTTTTCAGACTCTTCAGTTCTAGGAGACATGTAGGGAATGTCTTTCTGCTAGCTGAGAAAAGATCACTGGCTCTTAAATACTTCTTTCTATTTGTGATATAATACTTCTACTCCTAGCCAGTTGATCAGAGGTTATCACATGGGCCACACTTCAGAGAGCTGAGAAACGTGATTTACTAAGAACTAAGAAAAGAACTGGAAATACAAGTGAATCTGATACTCAAATATGGGGTACTTTACTTTAACCTTACACTGGTGCCCTATATTAATCATTTTAGCCCCTCCTCTACGTCACTGAAACCCATAAGGTAATGTTATATTCATATCATTTACTCATCTTTGATTCACTCTGAGACACACCTAGCCACATCTCTTGCCACTGGCAAATTTGATACCTTAAAAATAAATAACAAAACTCGCCTCAAGCCAGTACTAGAATATTTGCATAGATGCTGTCAGTTGTGCTTCTAAAATAAGAATAGTAGGGGCCAGGGATTTAGCTCAGTGGTTCCACTGCCTGCCTTGAAAGCTCAAGGTTCTGAGTTCAATCCCTGGTACCAAAAAACAAAATAAGAATAGTAACAGTAACAATAAATTTTTGCATAAGGAGAGGGAAACAAAAGATAATGAAAGCTAATGAGATCATCTCAGGATAATCAAACTACTATAATCTATTTCTTTAAAAGTTATTAGAGGTCAGGCAAGGTGGCACATGCCTGTAATTCCAGCACTCCAGAAGTTGAGGCTGGAGGATGCCAGCAAGTTCAAGGGCAGCCTAGATACCTATAAGATTATTATCTTGAAAAATCAAAAATTAAGAAATAAATAAATGTAAGTTATTACAGAAGGTGAATTCAATCTAAATAGAAACAAAAGGAACTAAATTTTACTGAGTATGTACTATGTGCCATCACCTTACATAGACATTATTTTATTTATTTACTACCTAGTAATATCTATGAATTAAATGTTACTCTTTGCCTGTTCATTAAACTGTGACATGAAGAGATTATTTGATTTGCCCAGCTAATACATAGTACTGTGAAAATTCAAGCCAGGCTTCTAAAACCTGACCTCCAAATCCATGCTTCTCATAATTTCATGAAGCATGCAAAGCAGCAAACTTAAAATATATTCTAGGAAAGACAACCCAGATTTTCTGAGGCCATTCCAAAAAGAAATATGGTTCAAGAAGGGCTAAGTTGATTTTAGGAAAGTCTCCTAGGCTTACAAAGATGGCAATCTCTTACACATTCATTTACATATTCATTTATTCAAAAAGATTTAATGAGTCAGGATAAAAAGCAAATGAGGATAAAAAGACAAGATTGAAATCTCTGTTCTCAAGTTGCTCACTATATTTAGGCACAGATCCATGAGTAAACAGACAATTATGATATAGTGGCATAAGAGATGTGATAGAAATAAGCAAGTGGTGTTGAGAGTCCTCACCAAGTGTTGTTATTCAGTTTCCTGGGAAACAGATTTTAGGTGGAAATTTGTGTGCAGGAGGCCCCCTTTCAGGATCACCACCTGTAGGGTGAAGTGAAAGAAGCTGAATTGGGCAGTGGAAAAAGTTGGGTTATGACATAGTTGCAACAAAGCCCTCAGCCTTTCCATGGGCAAATTACAGAGTTAGAACAGCCTGCAGAGTTGCCTCGGATGCAGCAATGGGACCAGGCTTTTATACTTCTATATCAACTAGTCATTGCATGTGTCGTTGCTAGGAAGGAAAGCGTGACTTAAACTCTCTTCAAACAAGGGCAATCTTCAGAATAAAATAAAGAAGAGACCTATCAGTTATCAGCACTCAACAGTTAGAGGAATGAGGGTTTGGTCCTGAAGGAATAGAAGAATACAAGCAGCACTCCATAGCAACCACCACATCCACCCTCTGGGAAAATTTCCTAAAGGACTAGTAGGAGTCTGAGAAAATGGCACATACAAAGACATAGCAGGCCTGCATAGAAAGTGTGCTGGGAGGTCTGTCATGACAATAGGAATGAGTACTATATGAAGGAAAGCAAAAAGGCTAAGATGGAAAGGGTGAGTAGGGGCCAGATAAGCAGAACATGGCAGTTTATACTAAGGACTGTGGGCTTTTTCCTAGCGGCAATGGGAAGACGTTCAAAAATGTATTCAGAGAGTGTCATAAGCAGATTTTCTTTGTTGAAAGGTCATTCTGGCAACAGAGAATATGTCAGATGAGGATGAAATTTAAGGAAAGGAAGCAGACTCATTAGGAAGCTGTGACAGTAGTCCCAGAAAGAAGAATAATACTTGAATTGACAAGTGGCAATAGAGTAAAAAATGGAGGGAAGAGGATAGATCTCAGGGATATGAAGTGGGCAAAATTGAGAAAGCTTAAAAAATTTATTAAATGTTATGGGTAGGGCAAATTAAAGAGTCAAGAATGATTCAGAGAATTGGATAAAGAAGATGTGGGGTTTTTTTAATAAAATGGAGTACTGCTCAGCCATAAAGAATGCGAAACTAGAGACATTTATAGCTAAATGGATGCAGATTGAGGCCATACTCTTAAGTGAAATAAATAGGACACACATGTGTAAATACCAAATAGTTTCTCTAGTGTGAGAAACTGAAAGTGTAAATAAGGATTAAAATGATTAAAATGAATAATTGATAATTTGAAATAGGAGAAGGTCCAAAGGTGTAGGGGTGGTGGGAGGGGAAGGGGAAAGGAAAGAAGGGAAAGGAAAAATTATGAGAAAAGAAAAAAATGGAAACGAAATCTATGTAAATAGGGAAGAGTGGAGGGGGTGAAGGGTGCACAGGTAAGGGGGAAAAAATAAGAACCAAGATACAACATGTACAGGTACAAGCACCCAATGATAAATGTAAATGTATTGTATATCTAAAATGTACCAATAAAAGAATTTAAGGGAGAAAAAAAAGAATGATTCAAAGGAGCCAAGCATGGTAGTGCATGCCTGTCCTAGCACTCAGGAGGTTGAGGCAGGAGGATTATCCTGGGTTTGAGGCCAGTGTGGGATACACAGTAAGCTAAACTATATAGCAAGTCCCTGTCTCAAAAAACAAAACAAAACAAAAACACCAAACAAAGAATGATTTGGGGGATATTTACATCCATTTGTTGATATAAATCTGGGGGAAGATAATAAGTTTAGTTTTGAATACACTGTCTGTGAAACATGCAGATATCTCCAACTACAAATACTGGCTCTTTTCTGGAACTCAAGAGAAATCTGGTTTGGGAATAGAGTCAGATCAATACATATTTGGTAGGTAGAAGTCACGGAGCAGACAAGATCAGCTGAGAAGTATGTTCGCTGGAGTGTACAGAGATACAGAAGAAACACAGTATTTAAGGTGGAGGAAAGCCCATTAAAAAAAAAAGTACTAAAAATGTAGGAAGAAAATCAAGAAAGAAGGGTATCTTGAAAGTGAAAGGAAGAGAATATCAAGTGCAGTGGCCTGCCACTAAAAGAAAAAGAAAAACAATTTGCCAGAGTGTTGCAATGGAGGATCATGGGTGACCTTGGCAGCTAAGGATGTGAATGAAGACAGGGTTGGAATAAAGAGAATAAGGGAAACATGGATGAACTTTGTATATATTATGCTATGTGAAATAAACCAGCCACAAAAATAATCAAACACTGAACGATTTTACTTATATGGGGTACCTGCAGTTAGCAAACTCAGAGACAGAAAGTAAAGTGCTGGTTACCAAGGGTTGGGAGTTGGGAGAACAGAGAGGTAGTGTTTGATGGTCACAGAGGTTCCATTTGAGAAAATGAAAAAGTTCTGAAGATAGGTGACGGTGATGATTGCACAACAATGTGAATGTACTTACTGCCACAGAACTGCCCATTTTAAAACAGCAAATTTTTCCTTCTGCCTATTATACTATAAGAGAAAGAAAAAACAAAGGAATGAATGAAAGATGAGAAAATTAAAGGGCTAAATGTGACCCTTTCTCAAGAAGCTTGACAGGAAAGAGAAGAAATAGGGTAATAACTAAAAGAAGGAAATAGGATCAACGGTATTTTTAGGAGAGCCAGTGAAGCAAAAGATACCAATGGTACAGTAGAGAGACACACAGTACTTTGAACAAAGGAAGAAAAAATGGTGGTAAAATATCAGTCTCCAGAGCTGCTTCTGAATCTCATTCTGGCAAATACTGAAGTAAGTAGGGTGACATAATACAAGTAAGAATTGTGATCATATAGTATGGCAAAAAGTCTTGCTTTACCCAGATAATGGACTTAAATTGGAAAATTTAGGAAATTATTAATGCTCCCTTTAAGTTTAAAAGTCAACATCTAGTTTACTGTGACTGTTTTAAGCAACTAATTATGGCCCACAAAAGGCACTTACAGATTGAATTGATCAATCATACCAAATAGTACATCATGTACAATGAATAGATGAAATGATATATAGTGATATGTAAATTTTCATTTTCCAATTACATGTTGGGTAATGTTTTATTTAAGAAAGTGAAGGGCCGGGGATTTAGCTCAGTGGTTTCACCGCCTGCTGCGCAAGTGCAAGGACCTGAGTTTGATCCCTGGTACCAAAAAAAAAAAAGTGAAAATATTTATGAATTTTGAAGATCACTATTGAATTTGGTGAAAAAAAAATCTAAAAATTGCATTCTTAAATATTTCTCTAAATTTGAATTTATTATGTTATTTTTATAGCATGTTATTTAAAATACCTACAAGAAAATATGTATATGTCATGGGCTCCCTTGAACTAAAGGGTAAAAATAAGTAAAAGAGCAAATTATTTCCTCTAGAGTGAAAGAAAAAAAGGGGGAGAAGGAGGCTTTCTTTAGAAGTGCCATAACTAATTCATGTATTTTAGGTTTGTCTGAATGGTCTCTGCAAATTATCATCACACACATCAGAAGTAATGCTCAAACACTGCATTGTGTATTTTTTTTTCTGTCTAGACATAAGTTTACGAACTACAAAGATAGGGATCCTTAATACAACCACTCACCCACATACACATACACTCACTGGCGCTTGTAGAAGATTTGGCTGTTGGCCATGATTGTGTAAATTTGAATCATTTCCTAGTTATATAAAAATACAAGACCCAGAAAAGAAATACGAATAGAAATGTTCTCACAGAAGTGCCCTGACATAAACTGAGTCTAAGGCTTTCTATGACAACCTTTATAGTCAGTTTATATAAATGTATTGATGCTCATAAGCTCTTCTGTTCAATACATGTGTATAGCCTCATTGTTAAAAAATATCTTCAGGGTCATGAGCTGATAACAGTAACAATAATATACACATTTTTGTGTGAAAGTATGCATGTATCCCAGAGAATAGGTAAACTTAAAATCTTGATTTGATATATAAGAAGTACACCACAATCACAAAAATATGTAATAAAGTATAACATAATAGCAAATATGCCTAAAAAGCCTCCTAATATTGTACTCAATACATTGTATTAGCATAGGCATTAGAATATTGAAGATATACCCCATTAAAACGAAAGATGGCATTGTCTCCTGAGCTCTGGAAAATGAGCCAATTAAAAGTTGTAAGGAGAAAAAGGAGAGGAAATTAAAAGATTGATCCTATCTGAGAAGATGTCAAGCCAGTGAAAATAAAGTCTTTTTTTAACATTTTTGTTAATAAGAAAGAAGTAGATATGTCCTGTCTTTATGCTATTATTGCTTAAAAAAAGGCTTTCTTTCCTTTAAAGGACAAGAAAGCAGGACATTACTTTCTTTTAATGAGTCTGCTATTAGAAATGTGTCTAGGTGTGCAAGTACTATTCAAGATCAGTTATTCAAGTATTGCTTTGAGAAGCTCTGTCATATTGATTTAATATTTAAATAATTTATTTTAAAATATAGTAAAAGTCTTAAAGGAAAAACCTTCTCTTATACTGTAGAAATGCTGTTGTAGTTGTAGGTGATGGACTTTTTCTAACTTGCATATTAATCATTATGTACTATACAAAGGCTTAAGTTGGAAGAATTTTCAGGGTGTTTCTAGTATAATAAAGCTTCATAGATAGATCTCTTTATGGTTTTATAAACCCAGACCATATTTCATAATATTTCTGAAGCCAATTAGAAGACCTATTCAAAATCAATTACTTCTTATTAATTAAATGTTCTAATTTTTTTTTTTGTACCGGGGATGGAACTCAGGACCTTGCACTTGCAAGGCAGGCAGTGACACCACTGAGCTAAATCCCAGGCTGCAAATGTTCTAAATTTTTAATGTATGAGGAACTCACCTTTGAAAACTCTGTGGTAGTGTTAAAACCATTTGGAATTAAAGAAAAAGTAAAAGTTTTCTCAAGATATCAGACTATTGGGCCTGGGATTTAGCTCAGTGGCTCCACCGCCTGCCTTGAAAGCACAAGGTCCTGAGTTCAATCCCCGGTACCAAAAAACAACAACAAAAACAAAAAGATATCAGACTATTACCTTCTATGGTGTTCAAACATTTTAAAACAAAAATCAAAATGCTGGTTTAACATGGTTTCAAATAGAACATTAAAACTTGAACTGTCTTGGAAAAATCTGGAAAAAGTAATTGTAGCTACACAACCTCCATCTACTACATAAGTGCCAAGGAATAAAATAATATGTTTCTTTCTCCTATACTTTAAATTATATCTGGGTTTTTTTGATTTTTTTAAAAATTCACCATTAGCAAAGGGCTTGATCAAAACTAAGCCTTAGACCTAACTATGCTTTTGCCTTTGACATGAAGTGCCACTTTTAAGTGCATACATATCTATTACATATATGACCCAAATCAAGTAATTATCTTCTAAACAAAGTTTTTAATGACAGGAATAAATAATATGTACAATGTTATTCAGCAACAAATAATATTTTTGTTTATCTGAATGTTATTTCTGTATAATCATTAACCCCTTGAAAAATTTTTGTTATTTCTAAACAATTAAACTTTTTCATTAAAATATATCAAAGTTATAAATAACGAGAAACTAGAGACATTTATAGCTAAGTGGAAGCACAATGAGGCCAAACTCTTAAGTGAAACAAATAGGACACACACGTGTAAATACCAAATAGTTTCTCTGGTGTGAAAAACTAAAAGTGTAAATAAGGATCAAAATGTATAATTGATATTGTGAAATAGGAAGAAAATGTCTAAAGGAGTAGGGGAAGTGGGAGGGGTAGGGGAAAGGAAAGAAGGGAAAAGAAAAAATATGAGAAAAGGAAAAACATGGAAACAAAGTCTTTGTAAATAGGGAAGGGTGGAGGGGGTGAAGGGAGGGCAGGGGAATGGGGAAAAAACAAGAACCAAGATACATCATGTAAAGGTACAAGATCCTAATGATGAATGTAACTGTATTGTAAACCTAAAATATACCAATAAACTTATGGAAAAAATATATCAAAGTCATGAGGCATAGTGTCGCACACTTGTAATCAATCCCAGCTCTCCAGAGGCTGAGGCAGGAGAAACCTGCTTAGGCTACAAAGTGAGTTCCAGGCCAGTCTGAACTACATAGCAAGATCTTGTCTCAAACAAACAAATAAACAATAAAAAAACTATAGATAGATATATATCAAAGTCTTAGGCAGAACAGGGGACTTTAAAATTAAGTCTATAACAATAGATGAAAACATGTTTTTAAAATATTCTATAATTTTTTTCAAAAGTTCCCATGAATAGGTTGAGGAATGAAGTTTTCTAATTAATACAATGTTTGAGTGCTCTGAAAGTTACTAGATAAGCAATAGTTGACTCTTTTTTTTTTTTTTTTGGTACCAGGGATTGAACTCAGGTCCTTCCACTTGCAAGGCAGGCCCAAGAACCACTGAGCTAAATCTCCAGCCCAGTTGACTCGTTTTTTAAAAGATAGTGATCAAAACTGTATATTATTCTCAAGTTGCATTGAATTCAGTTTATCCCTTTTTCCTTTTTGTAGCTCAGAAGCAGAGCACTATAGATAGGAAAAGTACAGAAAATTGAATTAAGTATGTATTTAAAACATACCAATTACATTGTTCTTTAAAGTGTACCCTTTGTTTACCTGGCACAGAATACCTGAATTTTAAGTTCAAAGATTTTTTTTTTTTTGAAGAATATCTGTATCCTTTCTTTATCAAGAAATTAATCACCCTGCTTTCTTAAAGAATAGTCAACACGAAGTAACAATTTCTTGATTATTTGTGTTAATATTCAACCATTTATGCATTCAACAAAGACCTCAAGTTCTAGTATACTGTCTTAGTCACTTTCTCATCACTGGGACATAATATCTCCAATTTAAAAGAGGAGAGGTTTATTTTGAATCATGTTTTAAATCCATAGTTGGCCAGTTCCAAGGCAGGAAGGCATAGCGGGAGGGACTGTCAGAGGAAAGCTGCTCACATCATGGTGGCCAGGAAGCAGGGCAAGAGCCAGGGAGATATACCATTCCAGGTTACACTCACAATAACCTGTCTCTTCTTACCAGATCCCACCTCCACTAAGTATAGCACCCCCATAATGCAGTCACCCTCACAAGCTCCACAAGCTCCCTCGTGTGAATGCATGAGGCCTCTGGGGAACATTCTTCATCTAAACCATAACAATGTAGTGTATTCAGGAATGTTGCCTTCTCTTTGGAGTGGCCCAGAGAGATGCATTTTAAATTCTTGTGTTTGTGGGATTTTGTTAGAATAGAGGGAGTTAGGGTGAAAAATTAAGCTTTGGTGCCATTCCAACCTTAGATCAACTACTTACTAACTGAGCACTCTAGAGAAATGTATTCAACTTTTTAAAACAGTTTCTTCTTCTGGAAAGTGATGTGTGACTTGCAGAATGGTTGTAGAGAGTAAACCAAACAATCAATAATTACCAAGGGTCTGAGGCTCCTCAGCCTTCAGTTCCCTTTCCTGTGTTCTACCTTCAGTGTCAGTTCTTGCTCCTGCCAGCTCCTGATTCTCTCACTGTGACCTGTTACTTCTTGACTAGTGAAGCAGGAACCACTTTGACCCTCATTACTGTGTTTACAGCCTTGGGTCTTGCCCTTCATACTTGAAAATGTGGGCTCTAGTGAAAGACTTCTGTTTGAATCCTGACTCTACCACTTTTTACTATGTGATCTTGGACAAATTACTCAAGCTCTTTTCATTTTCATTTTCTCATCTGAAAAATGAGGAGGATCATAATACCTATCTCAGGAGTTTAAATTAGCTGTCTGTGTAATTATTCCTCACACATAGTTAACATATAATGTTAGTGTATATAAGAACTGGCAAAACTTTTATTGTTTCTGGTCTTCTGTGGCCAGGGGGATGAAATAATCAAATGTACAAGTATTTACATGAGTTGAAAATATGAGAAATTTTTGTATTAAGGTTTGTGAGTGTGATAGCTAATCTTGATTGCCTTGAGAATCACCTAGAGGATTAGTAAAGAATACTTTTGGGTGTGTCCACTTTTGGGTGGGTCATAGAGGTGTGGCCTTAGGGACGATATCTGGTCCCTGGCCCCTTCCACTCCTAGCTCTTCCTCCTGCACTCTGTTTCCTGGCTTTCATGAGTTGAGCAACTTTCCTCCACCACACCCTTCTGTCATGTTTCTGACTTGAAGCTAGTCAACCATGGACTGAAATCTCTGAAACCCTAAACCAAAAATAAACATTTCCTCCTTTTAGCTGTTTATGTAAAGTATTTGGTCACAGCATTGAAAAGCTGTGAGCTTTAGTGCATAACTTTTTAAACCTTCTCCTCTTATCCTCCTCCTTCTTTGGATCATCATCATCATCATCATTATCATCATCATTAACATCAGCAACATCTCAGAAGTTTTCCTTTTACTTCTAGGTTAGGGGGTCCTTTGCTGGATAAATGATCCCAAGACAATTAACATTTTAAACGTGTATAATTGTAGATAACCTATCTTTTCCTATATTTTTTCTTAGTATGTGAATTGACTCCATTTTGTCCATTCTGGTTACAAATATAGATTTAAAGTTTTCTTCTAAAACCAAACAGTTTGCCTGTGTTATCACATACAAATGTTTGCCTTTCATTCATATGTAGCCAGCCTTGTCAATAGCAAATTCCACAATTCACCAAGTTATCAGTAAAAATTAAGAGTGTATATATTTATAAATCTCAACACCTAAGTTATTTTATAATTGAATGAAAATGTCCAATATTTGCATTATGTTTTCTATTTCTTTATGTTTAAGTATCATTTGTTTGTCTTCAACCACTAGCCCAGTCTAATCTTCCAATTGAATGATCTGTTGGAATTTCATAATGGAAAATAAAATGAGGATGAATAGCTGTGGAAGAGGAGTGAGTAGCAACATTTTGTTTGGGATAGTACGATAACTTCATCAGTGATATATATTTATTGTTCTAATTGATCAATTAAGTCTAGAAATTGAATAAACAAAAATTTTAACTGAACCTCAAGTTATAAAAGAGCTTATTTTATATAAATCTCATGGCTCTGTTGTACTATGTTCCCTTTGTGCTTACTTATCAAGACATACTATAACTACTGATTCTAACATTAGTAGAATACTAATGGCAATTTTTCTTCTCTGTGTCTCTAAACAGGCACATGTACCACTGCTGCTCTTCTATTTCCTGGACATTTTTTATTACTCAAACAATCCAAGGGGCTGTTTGAATCACACAGATGTTAGAGTTGCGTGGCCAGGACTTAGGTGTGGCATCCTGGAGACTAGAATCCAAAGCCTTTCCCACATAGTAGATGAGAGTTTGGGGGAGGGGGTATTATTGGCATGATCAGAACATCCCAGAAGGTATTTGGCATTTGCTCAGTAATTTAGACATAGAAGACATTTTTCCAAGGCGGGGAAGGTAAGAAGAAACAGTGACTGCCAGCTGAAGACCATTCCCAAATCTCAGGTCTGATTTTAAATTTAACATTACACACAATCACTAATCTGGCCCTTTTGTTTTCAGAGCATTTAGACAGTTCTGATTTGATTTTTCAGTATCACTTACTTGTCTGTTTCCCCTTAGCTTTAGAACTGGGGCCTCTGCTAAAGCCTGGAGTTCCTAATAGCAACACAGTCAGTGAAAAGAAACTAGAAAAAATTGTTTTCAATCAAACTGGACAAGTAGCAAACTTTGAGCTCTGGGTAGAGAAAAAATGTTCTTGAAAGAAATCTAAATCCAATGTTCTTTAATTGTCTTCTATAGGATCTGGATTTATACTACCTTTGGAGTAAGAGAATCTCAAGTTAAGAAATTTACATAAAAACTAGTCCAAGTAGAAGAAAATATTTTATACATATAAACACATATACATATACACATTTTATAAAGGACTTACAACTAGAAGATATAAAGAACTCCTATAAGAGGGTAGGGATGTAGCTTAGAGGAGCAGTGCTTACTTACTTTGTGCAAGGTCCTGGGTTCAATTCACAGTACCAACAAAACAACAAGGAAAACTATAAATCAAGGAGAAAAAGGATAATATAAAAGAAAGGTGAGAAAAAATTTAACTTAGACTCTTAAGGAGAGGATTTCCAAATGGTCAATATTCTTATTAAAAGTTGCTCAGTTTTTTTAATTATCAGAGACATAAATAAAATCTACAATGGGATAGTAAACATTCACTAGACTCACAGATATATATATCTGAATATAGACCTCAGGTATAAATACATATTTTTATAGTGTAAAAGAATATATATATTTATATAAAGTAGAAGTACTAAAAATAAAGTAACACCTATCTCTAGATCTATTTATCTATCTATCTATCTATCTATGCTACTTTTTCTCCCATCTCTAACCTGCATTTTGCATATTTTCTTAGCTAGCTATGCTATTCAACACAAATATCATTTTGTATTGCTTCTCTGTTAAAAATCTTTCAACAGATCCTCAGCTATCTTTCAACAGATCCTCATTGTCAAACTCTTTGGCACAGCAAGGCATACAAGGACTTCTGTGATCTGTTTTTAGCAAATTTCCCCAACCTCATCATCCATAATGTCCATACTATGCCCTAACAGGACCAGCTGTTTCATCCTTCTATGTCTTTTCAGACATTGCAGGTTCTGCTTAGTGTCTTATTCACCTGGACAGCACTTGTTCATTTTCAGGATTTAGCTCAAATACTACCTTTTGTCTGAAATATTTTGGGGGATTTTTGTTTTGTTTTGTTTTGTCTTTTTGAGACAGAATCTTACTATGTACTTCAGGCTGGCCTTGAACTCCCAGGGATTCTCCTGCCTCAGCCTCCTGAGTGCTGGGATTACAGGCGTGTGTCACTATGCCTGGCTTAAATGTTTAATTTCATTCTCATGTAAAATTGATTATTCTCTTCTCTGTATTCCCACTATTTCCTAAAGAAGTGTTTTTCCTAGAAAAGCATCTATAATACTTTATTGTACTTATCTATTCACTTGATTGTAAGATTTTTGAGTGCTAGGACCATGACTAAGCTTTGTATTCACAACCTGGAACCATTATATGTACTCAATAAGAATTTAATGAAGAATGAATGCATGAAACTTGAAATACAAAATTTAAATAAGTAGCCCATGAGCAAATTAATCAATTTTAGGGAATGCAAGCACAATCCAAATCTCTTCATGTGTTTTCCACTTTCCTCATTTTATAGTATTTTTTATGTTATCTGCACCCTCTCCTCTTTCTTCATTGACTCCAATCAGTCTTATGTTATTCTTCTTTGCATTGTCTAGCAGCTGCTGGATTGATTTCTCATGTTCCTTTACAATTTTAAAGCAATTTTTCTTTTCCTGGTCACTAATTGCAATCTATTCTTCTATATCTGAAATTCTATCCTCACATTGGTTCATTCTGCTGAGCAGACTTTTGATGGAGTTTTTAATCTCCTGGAAATCTGTTTGCATCTGTTTTATGGATTCCATTTGTTTTCTATGTTGGGATTCCATCATGTTCCTCAGATCCTCTATTTTTTTATCTGTGTCCTCTCTAGATTTATTAATCATGTCTTGCACCATGAGCAAAATCTTTGCTGTTATCTGAGTAATTATTTCTGATTTCATTTTTCCCAGATCCTCTTTTGTTGCCAGTTCAGAGAGTCCAGGTGGTTGAGTATCAGAGTGTTCCATCTCGTTTCCCTTTGGGGTTGCTGTAGGTGATCCAGAAGTCTGTTTTTGAGGCTTGTTTATGTGTCTTCTCATTTCCACGGGGTGGGGAGGTGCTTCTGGCACCCATGCAGCTCACCTTCTCTGCCCTAAGAGCTTGGGATGGCAGCAGGGGAGCTTCCTTCTGGGTTCTGGGGATTTATAGCATTTTTTGATATTCCAAAATAACTGCTTGTGTACATGTTGTTTGACCAATACAGAGAATACATAGGCTACATTCTTTGGTGTACAAGCATATTCCTTTAAAACATTAAAATCTTAACTAGTTTGTCTTTGACATTTTCCAAATATATGTAAAATGTCAGAGCCAGAATTTGAGGCCTACAAATCTTTTGAGTGAAAGCACAGGCCTTCAAATTGTGTGCCGTTTACAGGTTTAAAATAGGAACATGTTCTATGTTGACTATGAGCTATTTGGAGACTTTGAAGACATTAGGAGAGAATAATTTTAATTTTGGAAGGAATGTTGGAAGATATAGGTTTTTTTTCTCAATTTAAAATAAGTCAGGAGGTAGAGTTCAGAGTTGGCATGCCTGCTCGTATGGTTATCAGGGACAAAAATTTCTTTCATATTTTTATTTCTCCATTCATGTTTTTGGTGTGTCTGTTTTTAGGATTTCATTATATCTCCATATTATTAACTTATTAGCTCTACTTATTTGTTTTGACACATGTTCTAAGGTTTAGAATTGCACTTTTAACATATCATAATTTACCTTCAAATAATAGCATAGCCCTTTAAGTACAGTGTAAGATCTTTCTAAACAATATAATCTAAGTTTCACCTTCCATCCTTTGAGCAATTTATTCTCAAACATTTTACTTCTACACTTATTAAGACCCTATATGAACAGTTACTTTTTCTCTAAAGTAAATTATCATTAAAAAAATTTTAATGAGAAAAAGTCCTTTATATTTACTCATATGTTTATCATTTCTGGGACTCTTGTTTATTCATATGAATCAAAATTTCCCTGTGGTATTTTTTTTTATGCTGAAGAGGTTGCTTTAACATGTCTTACAGTACAAGTCTGCTGGACATATTGTCTCAGCACCCCTCCCCCCCACCTCCACCATTTTTGGAAGATATTTTCTCTAAATACAGGATTCTACATGACAGGTTTTTCTCTCTTTCAGCACTTTAAAAATGCCTTTTTACTGTATTCTGATTTGTAGAGTTTCTGATTGGAAGTCTACTAAATTTTTGTCTTTGTTCCTCTATTCATCATATACATTTTTCTTCTGGATGCTTTCAATATTTTCTCCTTATCATTGGTTTTCAACAGTTTGATAATGATGTCTTTTGCAGTGGTTTTTATAAGTGTGTGGATTTACTCTGTTTAGAGCTTCTTGGACCTGTGAGTTTTTAATTTTCAATAAATATAAAAATACTTTTAGCTATATTAATTCAAATAATTTCAGTGTCACTCCATCTGGCCTTTCTCCCACTGGGGCTGCAAGTACACAAATATTAAAATATTTGATATTATTATCCCACAGGTTACTGAGGCTCTATTTTGGGGATGTTTTTCTTCAGGGTTTTTTCCCCCATAGTTGGATTCTATTGCTATGGCTTCAAGTGTATTAATATTTTTAGTATATCTTTTTTTGCTCAGTGTCTAATTTGCCTCTGAGTGTTAATCCCATCTTTTAAAATTTTTATTTCAGAAATTGTAATTTTAATCTCTAGATTCCACTTTTTATAGCTTTATTTCCACATATGAGAGACATTTAATATGAACTCTTAATATTGTCAAACACTAGTTCTATCATCTCTGTCATTTGTAGCTTTATGTAAACTGACTTTACTCCTTGGTTATATAGATTATACTTTCCTGCTCCCCATATGTCCTAGTTCTCTTGTCACTCCTCAGGTATTTTCATGATCTTTCTGCCTACTTCTTAAGCTCTGGTGTTTTTCAAAGTTTTATTATTGACTCTTCTTTTCTCTTCCTGCATACTATCTCTGGGTGATCCATAATTTCAATGACCATTTATATGATGGTATACTCCAATTTTATCTTCTGGTTCCCTGATCTATCTCTTCAGAGCTCAAGAATCACATATGTAACTGCTCCCCTTCACTTCTCCATCTAGATGTCTCAGAGCCATGTTAAACTCAACATATTCAAAGAGAACAAATCAAATTTCCCTTCAAAAAGTGTTCAATCTCCTTTATCTCCTAACTCAATGAATGACTGATGCCATTTATAATCACACAAGCCAGAAATCTGGAAACCATTCTTTGTAGTAGTTATTATGATCACTTTCTCAGCCTGCATTCTTCTTATTCTGGGTAATCATCTAATTTTTCACTGGGATACCTGCACCTCCTCATCCAAGCTTTGGGGGTAAACTGATTCCTTTTGCACTGGAGGTAGGCATACATTTTCATCCTACTTAGCCTCATGTCAACTCCAGCCACCATTTCTAGTTTATGTACAGACATATGATTTTCTTATGGATGCTTCTGGTAATGGAATTTTCTTTCTTTTCCAAAGAGAGCTTCCAAAAGTGGCCCTTTTTATGCCTTGTTGGACACTTGTGGTAAAACTTACAGCTACAGGAGTTGTTGACAGCCATCATTTGAACATCTAGCTAATACTAAGGAAGGAAAGGCAAAGGAAATGAGAAAGAAATGTGTCCTTAATGACATTTCTGAGTCTCTTTTCCCCTGACTTTCTAGCTAGATGGGTCAATAAATCTCCTTTATTGGTTTAGTCAATAAAGAGATTTAGAGTTTTCCACAGCTTGCAACAAAAACACCATAATTCATAGCTTTCTTTCACCTTTGGTCCCAAACACAGACAATTAGTCATTAGGTTCTATTAATTACCTTCAGTTCTGTCTCTTGCTGCCAGTGCCTTGGTTAAGTGCCTTATCCCTTCCACCTTAATTCTGTATCAGACCCCATACATGCAACACTCCAGAGAGTAATAATTTCTAAAATACATATCTAACAAAATTTCATCTGCTTACAATTCTGTTGTGGCTTTCCACTACTTACAGAAAGAATTCCAAGTACCTTAGCATATCATAAAAGACTCTTCATGATCTAAGCTGTCACCTTAATTTTTTTGAGCATCTCCTTTTGCCACTCTCCCCAATTCCATTCTACTACTGGCAGTGCTGATGGAAAGCTATTTGCTGAACCAAAATGCTCTTTTTTCACATGCCCTTGTTTTTGCACTTGCTGTTCTTTCAGCTCCACTTTCAATGTTCTCACCCACTTCTCTATTTCCCTTTCTCTACTAAATTATACAAATATACCAATCTCTCTCAAGATCAAATGGTCTTTGAAGTATTTCCTGACCTTGCCCAAGTCTGCGGTAGCACTTATCACATTGAGTCCATTTGTCTCCTCCTTTGCAAAGTAAGCACTTTAAAAACAAGGAACGTTTCTTTTGTATTTTTATTTCTATTTCTGGGGCCCAATAAAATGTCTGGCACATAGTGGACATTCAGTCAGTCTTTTTTGTGGTCTGCAGGCATCAGGATTTCTGATCCAGACATTCCATATTGAAAATCCTGATTTTCCTTTCTCTAAATATGTATCTGATTCCTGAGAATTAATTGTTTTTCTTCCAGTGTGTGAGGTTCTAGGTAGACAGAGAAGGGAAAACAAAGCACTTGGGGCAGGTTACTTTTAGTCCTGTGGAGAGCCAGTAATATGTCCTAACTCTCTCTGCCCTTTGCATCACCATCTATGCATACCTGGATGCCCAGAATAGGTGTAGATTTAGCTGGCCACCCCAACAACATACTCATACCTTGGTTCAGTTTTCATGGCCAAATGAAAGTTAGCTAGTATACATACATAGAAAACAATTTTCAACTTTCCACTTGTCTTTTGAACTTATAGGTACCTTATGGAATTTGTATGTCTTAAAACATCCAGGTCTTTTAATGAGCAAATCTGGAGTATTTAACACTGATCAAATATACTGATCTTAATCCTGAATTTTAACTTCGTTGGTACTAGAGTTAGATATGACTGAGCAAAGAAATTAATTATGGGATTGTTAGTGGTGATGTTCCTAAGTTTTATGTTCCAATTTGTTAAGTTAGTAAAAACAACTAGATTTCAATGTTTTAAGAAGAAATTTGAATATAAGACAGGATTCACTAGAAGTGAAGGTAAAGGCATGGATTTAGAATTTGTGGAAAAAAACGAAGCGGCAGGGAAGACTGAAATATAGGGAGGAAGTTGGATTTCACTGGGCACTTGTGAGTGGTGAGTGGTGAGGCTAGTTGTTGGGGGTTGAGCAGAGTAAGTGGGACTGGCTAAAGGCCCGATCCCCAACAACACCGTGATAGGAGACTGGCCTTGTTTAGTCAACAGCAGCCCTGAACAAGCACGCAGGGTCTGTGACCATGGTAACGGGGGCGGGGGGCGGTGAACCTCTCTTGAGCATGCGCAGTAGTGTACGCGCGGCTGGCTCCTCCGTCTACCACACATCCCTTTTCGTCTTCTTAGCTGGAAAACTACAATTCCCAAGAGAACCAGCGGCTCCACAGCACCGCCTCCCACACTGGCCCTGCCCCGTCCGCCTCTCAGACCCCGCCCTCCCGCTAGTCCCCTCCCCTCCCTTCGAGTGTATGTCAGTGACCCAGAGGCGGTGTGAGGCGAAGGACCGTCGGGGGGCGCCGCAGCCGCCTCCGCCTCCGCCAGCAGGCACAGGATCCATAGCAGCCCCTCGGCGCGACCAGATTTGTCTCGAGCCCTCCTGGAGCGCACCACAAAACGGGCCCGCACTTCTCCCTCGGGCCGCGGCTCCTCAGTGTTCGGCTCCGCGGTCAACTTCGCCTTACGGGGCTCGGCCGGCTACCGCGGAAGGCGGCGACGGAACGCCGGCTGTCTGCTCGCGCTGCTGCTCGCGCACTCACACTTCGCCCCCACACTCGGCGTCTGCGGGGCCCGTGCTGGCGTTCTGGCCCCCAGCAATTGTCCGGTGAGTGCGGGCGGGAGGGGTCGCGGCAAGGCCGACGAGGGGTGCAGGGAAGATGGGCGCGCAACTTCCTCGGTGGCTTTCCGGGCCGGCCGGTCTCCCAGCCGGCCTGCGCGCCCCCGCGCCCCGCCGCGAGGGCAGGCGGCAGGGAGCGGAGTTTGCTGCGCCCGCATCCCGCGCCCTCGCGGGAGGAAGCGCCTTTGTCGGGAGCCGGCCAGGCGCACCCTCCCCCACCTCCCGCGCGGCGCGGCGTCGGACTCGGAGCCCCGCGTTCCGCCGGACGCGCTCCTGCTGCGGGAGGGAGCTCCGCTGGTGGCGGGAGGCCGAGCAAAATGAAAGAGAAACAAAGGGGGCAGTGGGTTTTTCTTTTGTTTGTGCGAATCTGATAACTTCTTTCTCCTTCCTTACGTAACGCAGACTTCCAAGTTAGTCATTCTTTTTATTGTTGTGATAATTGTCATCATCTCTGCGTGTCTCTCATATTTCCTTTCATCTTTAGATCTCAGAACATTTTAAAAACACTAATTAATTTCACCTCCGGGGCCCTAGCCGAGCAAGTTAATATGCCCGTTTCCGAAAGTGGGTAAACTAAGGTCTGGAAAGCTCTAATTGATGGATATGCTTGATCTACTTTGCCTGATCTGAGCATCTGAAAGCGTTTATGAGGTGTAACTCATTCTCCACTGCCTCGTGGAAAAGTTAAAGATGTTCATTTTACTTACTGGTTAACTGAAGTCTGAAAGAAGTCTGGGTAATTGTTAGGTAGTTGAAACGATTTTTCCTGCATAGTGTTTGCATATTAAAACCTCAAAAGACTTCCTGAAGAATGTTCAGAGTGGGTTAAATACTGCACTGTAAAATCATAAACTCACTTCACCATCTATTTTTTTTGGTACGTGGAAACCTCTTAGGCAAGAAGAGATCAGTGATAATGGGGAGAGATTTTTTTAAATGTCTATTTAAGAAATTTAGTACACATAAGAAAGGTATCTCGGTTTGAGCACCAACATTCTTTTCATTATTTAGTCATCAGTGTATCAACAAATATTATTGAGCATCTTATCCATGTTAAGTTGTACTAAGAACTGAAGTTTTGAGGGCATGAAAAGGTTGTTTTGGTTCAAAGGCTGTTTACTTTTTCTTACTCTGCAGAATGTTATTTTGTTTTGTTGCAGGTGATCTTTTGTTTCATTGACATTTTCTTCATTGAATATCACCAGAATTAAGGAGAGATGAGCTTATTCAGTTGGCAAATAGGAATTTAAATTTTTGACTTGTGGAGAAGGTACAGTTTTTGTTGAGCTTCTGTTCTTTATAGCTAACAGAAAATGCTCTCTCAATAATCAGATTTATATCTTTAAAAATATTGTCCTGATTGTATACGTGAATTTTATTTTTTATACATGCCAACAACTTCTGGAGTAAAATACTTAACTCTGAGAATTATATTTATTTTGGTAGTTTTTTTGGTAGCAAACAGGAAGTTAGCAAAAATTTAAATCAAGCATCATTTCTACAAGATCTTTCCTGAGAGGAATAATGATCAGAATTGTAGTAATAGTGGCTACTTTTTTCACTTTTTGAATTTAATTTTGTATGGAATGGTTGCATCAGAAAATGAAAGTGAGACATGTTAGTTATTTCTCCTCCCAACCCTCTTACTTATCCCCTTCTTGTAGTTTAAGAGACCTTGAGTTTAAAATTATTGGAAATTAGAACAGTTACGTTTGTGGAATTCTGTATGAACGGTAGTGAAATGATTCTAATGTTTCATTTAATAAGTTTAATGCTTTTAAAGAGGTATCTATGCTTAGTAGTATTTATTGACCTTAAAAAAATAAGCTGCAAATCTGCAGATTTTGGAGTTATCCGTGCCCTCTTTAAAACTGTCTTTTCGTCAGTTCCGAGCACTGCTCTCCCCCACCCCCATTGGCATTTAAGTAACCTAAGCAGTTGGGTTATGTTGAACTTTTTCTACAGTACTTACCAAACAGATTTGCCAGAGTCATGGTATGTAGTTTAGGGAAGCTGCTAGCACAGTCCTTGCTCAATCCCTAGAGTCCAGAGGCAGAAGTTAATGTTGATTGATGAAGTCTGACTTTGTAGATTTTATAGTTTCTTGGGTCTTCCTTAAAACAAATGACTGAAAAGTATGGGGTGAGAAACTGGGTTTGGTACTGCCAAATGGCAGTGAGGCAAATTTCTAGGGGACGCCTAAGAGTGTTTTCTCTTTGACTTAGTTTGGACTTCCTTTCAGATTGTCAGAATGTTGATTTTATTTTACATTTTGTCATTTCTGAATATGCCTAATCGTGATTGTCCTATAGCTTAGGTGGTAAAGACTATAATAATTCTGCTTTCTGAAACCTAATGTTTTCAGACAGTAGCTTTTGTAGCAAATAAAAATTTTAAGCCAAAAGATTCAGTATTGAAAGCTAGCTTTCTGACATATATACGATTTTACTGTGGAATATCAGTATAGCTGTATCCTAGCATTTCAGTCAGAAAGACTTATAGGGATTATTTTATTATATATATTTTAAGTGCATTAAACTTTCATGATGATTAGTATGTATATAATGGCACTGAGGTAGTTTTAAGAGTTTCTTTGGAAAAATTGTGTTATTCCAATAATATTTTTTAAGTGAAGAAACTGAAGCAGATTTTAAGAGCCAGTAGAGGAACTGAGTGTGTAGCTCAGTGGTAGAGGACTTGCCTACCATGTGTGAGACCCTGGAGTCATTCCCCAGCATCACTTTAAAAAAAAAAAAAAAAAAGGGAAAGAAAATAACCTGATGGAAAACTGATAAAAATAATTCTACAGTATCACAACGATTCCTGGCAGTATTTATAAATAAGGGACAAAATTCTAATAAACAATGAATAGTAAATTCCACTTAGCTCTTTCTTTTTATAGATTTTTAGCCATGTTTTCCAGATTACCTCTAAATACATTATACAGAAGTAAATAGAAGTCACTCTTTCAAGGTTTTTTCTTTGTTGAAGTTTGACTTCTGCTAGAGAAAAGTTTCCACTGACTAATTAGAACCTCAGGACAAGAAATACTGGTCACTGAAAGATTTGGATATGATTTCAAGTTCTGCCAGTACCTTTTTTCATGTTATCTTAAATAGATCACTCCTTTATTTTTTCCTTCAAATGTTGAAAATAATTGCCTAACATTACACTTAGTATATCTTAAGTAATTTTTGTTATTGAATGAATTTATAAATAATAGAATAAACAAGTCTTTTTCCATGGATGTCAAGGAATTAGATTTTTTTCCTTATTAATAGAAGTGATCAAAACAAACATCTTGAAACCTGTCTGTTAGCATAAGTACTTTCAGAAATAAGCTTTGAGAGAATCCATCAGGTGATTTGAGAGAAATTAACTGTAAATAATTTTGCAGTTATTTATTTAAAAATTTTGTACAAGACTTTTTTCTTATCATGGTAAATTCCATTTCTGAGAAATGGAGTTCTACGTAGTACTCCTGTCACTCTTGTAATACTTTTACACCTCAAAATACCATTTACAGAAAAAAGAGAATGTGTCACTGGTGCCTATAAATGGGAAAATCCTGACATCTGTCATCATCTGTGAGTTAATCTTGACCATTCATGTAGTTATTTTAAAAAATTAATTCAATACACATATAATTTACTTTTCAAAGCATTTGTTGCTGATTTTTATTTTATAATGAACCTCTTGGGATGTTACTAATTCTAGAAATATGTAGTATCCGCAGTTTCCCACCATGTTCTGCAGTTTTTCTCTCTTTTGGGAGGGGCTACAGTTTTGGGTTTTTTTCCTTAGCTGTCTAAAATAAGCTAAGAAATGTTTAAAACATACTTAACAAGAAATATAGTCAGTAATTTAATTTAAAGTAATTTAATAGAGACCTTTCAGATTTATTTTGGAGCTAGAAGTACACTTTTGAAGGTGGCTAAATCAGAGACAGTCAATAGGTATCACCTTGGGTACCAAATATGATTGCTTGGAGGTGGCTGCCTTAGAGTATTATGTTTAGAAAACTCACTGGGCATGGTGGCACATGCCTGTAATCCCAGCACTTGAGAGGCTGAGGCAGGAAGATCACTGCGAGTTGGAGGCCAGCCTGGGCTACATAGTGAGGTCAGGGCCAGCCCAAACTACATAGCGAGACCCTGTCTCAAAAGAAAAAATTTAAAAAGTGGAATTTCTAGTTCAGTATTAGAAGGAAGAAGGAGTGCTGGATTTGGAATTTTTTCTGTTGGACAGGGAATGGAATTCTGGCATAAATGCTAAATATTCATTCTGTAAGTATTGAATGCTTTTACATCTTAGGCATTGGTCTAGGTTCTGACATAACATAGGCAAAAATCTCTGCCTTGCTGGTGTTTACATTTTACTAGCAAGACCCAGACAATAAAATATTTTATTTTTCAAGAAAAAAAAATGACTTGGATTCCTAAAAAAAAAAAAAGCAAGAAATAAGAGAGGAAGATTTAAAAGAGATATAAAAGTCATAAGTACCAAATGTAATGTATAGACCTTAGATCCTGCTTTAAGGAAACGCAAAAGACATTTATGAAAAATTGGGGAAATTTGGACACTGGGTATTTAGTGAAAAGGAACTGTTAATTGTTTTAGATGTGATAATGTAATATTTTTAAGTCCTTACCTTGAGAAGATATGTAATAAAATATGAAGTAAAATATGATATGTGGATTTTTTACTTTAAAATAATTTGGAAGGGAGAACATCAATGAAACAAGAAAGACTTGCTGATATTGAAAGTTGTTGAAGGTATTTACTGTAGAAATACATGAAATTTCTTACATTCTGTCTACTTTTGTGTGTTTGAAAGTTTCCATAAAAACGTTTTGTACACACACAAGTAAAGCTGAGAAATAAAGGAAATTGTGAGTATGAGGTGGGTGGAGGATGACTACCCTGAAAAAAACCTCATTGGGCCAAGTGTAGTGGCACACACCTCTAATCCAAGCACTCAGAAGACTGAGACAGGAGGATCCCTTTGAGTTTGAGGCCAGCCTGGGCTATCTAGTGAGTTCAAGGCCAGTGTGAACTACATAGTTGAGACCCTGTCTCAAACAAAACAAAGTAAAACCTCATTGAGAAGAATACATACTTGGATAAAGACCTAAAGTTGGTGACAGAGCAAGCCATCTGGGTCCTGTTGGATTAAGACAGTTAGATAGGGGGAACAGCAAACACAATCGCTCTGAGATGGAAGTGTGCCTAGACTACAAAAAACTGCAAGACCAGAGTGGCTAGATCAGAGTGAGAGTAGCAGGTGATAAAATCAGATGGTAAAAGGAGGGTAGAAGAGAGTAGGTTGTATAAGGATTGTTTTAAAGTCAAAATATACATACCCTTACCTAAAATAAGTCTATTTTAGAATAGTCACTGTGGAACCTATGCCTGCACTTATTCAACCACGGTAACGTTACTCAAAATATTTTAGTTTTTGGGTTTTTTTAACCTTGCCTCCTAAATCAGTGTAAGAGCCACACATGAAAATAGCTTATTACTTTGTATTTGCCCCTTGTTTTTAAGGAAAAAGTGTGACATTATTAGCCACATGACCCTTCATCTTATTTATTAGATATGATTCAGAAAGGATTTTGACAGAAAGAAAATAGAAAATAACTTGAGGCTATTTCTAAAAGTCAGATCCACTCTGAGAAGTTACATTTTCTAAAAATCAGATCCACCCACCTACACTAAAAAGAAGTTTTAATAAGGTTCTGAACAATTGTAGCATCATTTGGAATAAGTATATCCTTTGAGAGTGACTAACATCAAAGGTGCTATACTCATTTGGATCTTACGTTTTGTCTAATACATTAAAACATACATATAAAACCATGTACAATTATTACAGATAAATTATTATTGCATTCAAAACTAAAGAGATGCCATTTTTATGTGTAGTAAAATTGTATAACATTCTGTTGCTATGGTATACAGTTGGGAAATTGAAAGACAAACACGTGATGTTAAGAGATGAATCTGGCTGTCAGATTTATTTATTTATGCTTCATTTCTCAGATCAATAGTTTCAAATTTTAAATCTTTATCAAAACTATGGGAAAAATTGAATCTCATCCAAATGTTTAAGTGCCAAAGAAAAACCTTCAACAACTTTGGATTTTTAGACTGTCTTCTACTTATAGGACAATATACATTTGCATTCCTAGTTTTACATGGTTATTATACTAGTTCATTCTTTATAGGATTTTCCAGTCTGAGAAACTAAACTTAATTTCAGTGATTTTCACTTTACTGACAATGATAGTAAAGAAAACCGTTCTTTTTCTAGTTATTTGTAATGATGGGAGAGCACAACTTTTTTATCTATAATTTTAACCAATAATATTTATAATTTAATGGAATTAAGTAGAATTTGGGAACTTTTATTATGTGTAGTGGTGACCACTAAGACTGTAAGTACATAACTATATAAGGAGTACTTTAACAAAGCCTCCTATTTTAAACATTTTTTAGTAAATTGTTACAAACCAAGTTCTTTAGTTCACTCAGAATTTTTATCCCTTTGGTCTATGCATCTGCATGTATGTATGTGTATATATAAATAGCCAGATCCACTTTTATATATTGCATATACTATCAGGATTTTGTGACTATACTGGATTATTTGATGTATTTTATGTATCAGACTATTAGGATAGAACACAGAGCCCATGTTTAGTTCCTGGGCTTTCCATTAACTGGCAGTCTAAAAAGCTGTTTTTGGTTCATCTGTAAAATAAAAGTGGTTTTCCATAAAGGACTTTGATATTCTATGATAACCATACTGAAGTGTGGCTTTATTTTAGAAATAGCTTTCAGTCTGTTTGTTGGTTCAGTGGTAGGATTATGAATCTCTTTCATTTTCATTTTTGTGGAATAAACAAATAACTTACGATGGAAGAGGGGATAGGGAGCAAGAAAAAAGGAAAGAAAAAAATTGATTCTCACAAAATAGTAAACATGGCCAGGAATAATTCTTGTAACCTGGATCTACTTTAAGCATCCATAACCATTAGAGCTAAGGATCAAATTTTTAAATTTGATTTAAAGAATAAAAATAATACAACTTTCATTTAAAGAAGTTTCTTTGCAAAAGGAACATCTTCATTATGTTGTTTTTAACATCATAATAATGGTACAATCTGTACTTAATTTGGGAAACAATAGTAAGATTAACAATAATTAAGACTTACATGATAATTCAGTCTGCTAATCTTTGTAGAGTTTTGGGTCAGTAGTTTCCAGGTACATTGCAAGATACTCATCATTCCATGTCCCTACCTCTCTCATCTTTATCTCTTTATTACTCTGCTACTACCTCAGCTGTAATTTTGCCCATTGTTTTTCGTATTGTCTTATAAAATGGATTTAGAATGACTTAACTGCCTTAACAAGTAACATATGAATGGTAAATACAACAACTTTCCTATTTGTGTGCCCTACCTACTTTTTAAACTTTCCTTGCTTTGTGTGTTTGTGTGTGTGTGTGTGTTTGGTTGTGTGTGTGTATTCTGGTGGAAATGGTGTACTCTTGTCAGGCAGACACTAAGAGACACTATTAGACCTACAGCCTATAGGAAGTAATATTTTTTTGAGGTTGCTAATGTAGGAAATAGTAGTATACTTACTGATTTGAAAGTGTAGTAAAAATTCTGAATCATCCAGGGACCTGTATTTCTCAGCTAGCAAAATGTGATAGAATTAGAAGCATAGTGGATTTCAAAAGTATTTTCATCTCTTAGTGTTCTTTTCCAAAAATTTGGAACAATTGGGAACTTCATCAGCACTATAATAATAGTTAATCATACATGACCTTAAGGGAAAACTGAGGGGGGTTTTCCTTAAATTCTTTTATTGGTACATATTAGGTATGCAATACATTTACATTGATCATTGGGAACTTGTACCTTCACATGATGTATCTTGATTCCTATTTTTTCCCCAATCCCCTGCCCTCCTTTCACCCCCTCCCCCCTCCCCTATTTACACAGACTTTGTTTCCATTTTTTTCTTTTCTCATATTTTTTTCCTTTCCCTTCTTTCTTTTCCCCTACCCCTCCTACTTCCCCTACCCCTTTGGACTTTTTCTTCCTGTTTCACATTATCAATTATTCATTTTAATCCTTATTTACACTTTCAATTTCTCACACCAGAGAAACTATACAGTATTTACATGTGTGTCCTATTTATTTCACTTAAGAGTATGGCCTCAATATGCATCCATTTAGCTATTAATGTCTCTAGTTTGTCATTCTTTATGGCTGAGTAGTACTCCATTTAAAAAAAACAAACCACATCTTTATCCAGTCTCCAGTTGATGGGCACTTGAGCTGTTTCCAAGCTTTAGCTATTACAAACTGTCACTGTAAACATGGGTGCACATATATCGCTGTGGCATAAGTCTTTTAATTCTTTTGGGAAGATACCCAGCAGAGGAATAGGGACCTCTAGTCCTAGTTCTTTGAGGTATCTCCATACTGATTTCCACAGTGGTTGCAGCAGTCTGCACTCCCACCAACAATGGAGAAGGGTTCCTTTCTCCCCACAATCCCGCCAACATTTGTTGTTGGTTGATTTCTTGATAGCAGCCCTTCTTTCTGGGGTGAGGTGGAATCTCAGTGTTGTTTTCATCTGCATCTCTCGAATGACCAATGATGTTGAACATTTTTTCATATGTTTATTTGCTTCTTTTACTTTTGTAAATAGTGGTAGCTTCTAATAGAAACCACAGCCCTATACGCAAACTTTAATGTATCAGAAAACTTTTTAAATGTACTTACTACTTCACTGTAATTTTCATTTAAAATAGGATGATGTAGTCTGTGAACTAATCCTATCAGGTCACCAAAGCAGTGATGATGAATTTTGAGGTGGGCTTTTAAACTGTTGAACATAGAGCAGATTTGTGGCTAATGATGCCACACATTTTAAGTTCATCAGACATTTTTCCAACAAAAAGAAAATCACATTTTGCTTAAGTATCCTGGTTGTATCTCTTTTAGAAATAGCATGTTGATTTATTTGCACGTAGTTTGGCTGTTAAATACCAGTATTTTAAAGCTTTATCTAGAATTTGCCTTCTAAAGCTGTCTTTAAAATAACTCCCAAAAAGGATTTGCTGGGTTTCATAACTGAGTAGGCTGTTAATGATTCAGTAAGCCCCCTCATTTTCCTCCTACCCCTTTGTATTGAAAGCTCCTTCATAGCATTTAGGTGACCCGAGTCATCATGGGTAAAACTCTGAAGAAGAATTGTCATATGGAAAAATTTATCATGAGGTAAAATTGGCAGGAAACAGTCTGAGTCAGAGATCATTTATTGATCACAATGATACAACCTAGAGGTTGTGGGCTTCACTTAAATCTTTCAATGTACTTACATGTATGTCTTTATTATAGGATTGCATAGTCTATAATTCCTTATAAAGCCTTTTATTCCTAGTTAAATTTTAATTGGTTTGACTTTTATTATCTATTACATGAAAAGAACATTTTAAAATTTAATACATGTATCAGGAGCTTTTTAAAATCGAATGAATGAAGTTAGAGGACCTAGAGTTCTGGTCCATTTATTCAGTTTCTGACTTCATGTATTTTACCTCTTTGGGAATCAGCTCATGCCAAATGAATGTAATGGCTCATCCCAAACCAACTTCAGACTTTTTTTTTTTTGGTACTGGGGATCAAACTCAGGTCCTTCTGCTTGCACAGCAGGCGGCAAAACCACTGAGCTAAATCCCCAGCCTTCAGACTCCTTTTTGATACAGCACTGTGAGAAACTATATAGTTGACATTCTAGATTAAATCTATTTGTCATCTCAGCCATGTAAGGTCTCTTGCAGCTCTGAAATTCCATGACTTTAAATAGTTTGCATATAAAAAATCTCTTTTCTTTGAGACTGCTGTGTCTTCACATTTGGGTGCAGGGTTGAAACTTACTGTATGAATTCTTTGTAGTTGGGGACATCATATTTTCATGTAGCAATGTTTAAAACAAAAAGTTGAACGTTCACAGGGACACTTTAAATTCCAAATGGAATGGAAACAAAATGGTTAGTGATAATATGATTTAACTTCACTCCAAGTTGTAAATGTTCAGTGGCATAAACCTCAGTTAGTGAAGTTCAAAGTGATGTGTTTGGAGTACATACCATAAAACAGAACAAATGCTAGACCCAGAGATAAGAGCTCTCAGTTCTTGCTCTGCAAAGTCTTTTAGCCTGGTTAGTGTCTTCATCTATATAATAATAATATCACTCCAGTGTTTCTTAAACATTAATATATGATATTAATTACCTAGGGGTCATATTAAAATGCATATTCTGATTCTGTAAATCTGGGTGAGGCTTGAGAGTCTTTATTTTCAGTAAGCTTCTACACAGGCTATTGCAGTTGGCCATGGACCACACTTGGAAAATACTGGGCAATTTCCAAGGCTCCTGGTTTAAAAGGATCCTTAACTCTACTTTCCCTCCAACTCTTATATCACCACTCAATGTGTTTGGAAGCCTCTTACACCTGTACTGAGCCCGTTTTCTAAGTCTAACAGCTCCTTAGTTTTGATGTTTTTCCCTCTTAACTTCAGATAAGGATTTTTCAAATTAAAGGTAAGGTAGTATAGTAGAAGGGGCCTTTGATTATAAGAAAACTAAATTCAGATTTCTCCCCCATTGGTTAGGAGCTTTGTTGACATGGGCAGTTGACTCAGTTTACTTAATGTGTTAAGACTTTGAACACTTTCCTAGCAATGCTGTTGAAAGGAATAAAGGTATTATATTCAGGTCTTAGAGCTGTGTCAAGTATAAAGTAGGTACTTAAAAATTGGGAGATATTTTTATCATTCTTACTGACATCCTGAATTGGTTTGGTCGAAAGAGAACAAAGTGAGGGGGAAAAACTGTACCCATGCAAGGACTTCTTATATGCTACACTTAACTTTTCAACTGCCTACTGAAAATAGTAATTCAAATTCTGAAAACTTACTTTACCATAGTCAAAAGACTTGCTTGTTTTTCTTCCCATATCTATTATACCTCTTTCAATCCTGATGAAGGCTAATGTTTTTTTCTGTACATGCCTATCAAGAACATGTCATTTCTGCCTTGATTTCTCAAGCACTGCTTTCCTTTATCCTCACTGCTACCATTTTAGGTCAACTCATCATCTTTCATGTAGGTTATTTTTATCTGATCTCCTTGCTTCTGGTCTTCACATGTTTCTCATACATCCTCCACATTGCTTTCAAAGTTAACTTTCCTAAAAATTCTTTTTTCAAAACCCATTATTCTTTAAATACCTACAGTGCCGCGCAGGCATTGGTTATATGGTGAAAGACCACAAGAAGACAGTTCTTTCTTAATGAAAATCACAAACTAGATATTAAAAGCTAATACACAAGTAAACACAAATAGACAAATAAATACAATTAATAAACAAAATACAGAACAAGGTGCTATGAGAACATAACAGGAGAGGACCTTGGTATATTGGGTGGTTAGAAAAAGCTTTCTGAGAAATTAACACTTGAGCTAACTCAGGAATAAGAAGGAGTCAGCTAGGTAAAGACCAGGTTAGAGTACAACATGACCAAAGACCTGGAAGGACAAGAGTATGTTGAATATATTTTAGATGTCAAATGACATGCTAATGGACAGAATAAGATATGGAAGATGAGGGAGAAGAAGGTATTAAGGAAGTTCAAGTTACTGATATGAGCAATTACTGTACTAACAGTGGGGCCATTTTTTGAAGCAGAAAGACCAGGAAAGGATATATTGTGAGCAGGCAATGGAGCCACTTAAAGGTTAAGTGGATTCTTAAAGGTTAAGAATCAAAAAATAAACCGAATTGTTAGTCCACCTCACTGTTGTTCCCCATTTTCTGTTAGAACTGTTCCAGATTGCATTTTGGCTTAAAATGTTTTTATGTAGTTTACCCAGCTGACCTCTCTAGCTTCTTCTCTCTCATCTTCCCTTCTTTACTGTTCTTAATAAGCGATAATGAAATTCCTAATTTTCTCAAAATAGTTTTAGACCTTTACATACGTTATTCCCTTTGCCTAGAATAACTGTCTCTGGCGGAGGCCTTTTCATTATTCAAACCCAATCTGAAATATTGTATAGAATCAGCTCTAAGTTTAGGGTAGGGCCTCTTCACTGAATGCCTGTATGATAGCACTTATCATATTGTTTTAGAATTTCTCTTTTAACATATCTGGATACACTTTACTAAACAGTGAGCTGTGTACATAGAGATAGATTTAAGCTTATCTTTGTGTTCCCAGGATCTAGAGAATATAGGAATTTCTCAGAAAATGAATGAGTGGATGTTGTTTTTGTAAAGACAGCCTAACCTACCCTTTCACTCTCTAAACTGAGATGAGTGGTCTTTGCTTCTATGGGACCCAAACACTATTTTTACATTATGTTGACAATTAATTGTCTTACGTAAGATTCTTAAGGACAGAGACCAAATCTTAGTTTTTCTTGTCTCCCTAGTGCCTAATACAGTGCTCAAATTGCATTTGGGAAAATTTCATTAGATCGTAGTTTCACAGTGGTATTTCTCACAATAATGTCCTTAGTGGATGGGTATTTATGAAGTATGGCAGTAAGGGGAAGGAAGATCCACTATCATTAACATATCTCAAATGCTTGCTTGCTATTCTTGATTTTTTAAAAGTGTATAATGATGCTAATTAAATATTAAAGTCACATTATTCTTTTGAAATAGCTATGGAGATTACTTACTACTATTTCCATGTTTCTAAGTCCAGTGACATTTATGCCAGCCTTTTTTTTAAGGTTCTCTTCTTCCTCCACACTCTTCCTGGGTGATTTCATCTGTATGTTGAAGATATCCAGGTTTGTATTTCCAGCCCATATCTTTCTCCAAGTTCGAGACTCCTATATATAACTCTGTCCATGGATGTCTCAAATGAACCTCAAACTCCTGTGTCTAGGAGTCTCAAAAGTGTCAGACTACAGAGCTTTTGAAGTAACCTATTACCTTCAGTAAAAATTAATTTCCAGCATTGTTCTCTCCAAAATTCTTTTCACCAGGAAATAGTTTCCATACAGTCATTTCTAAATAGTTGATAATAATTCAGGTAAATAGAAATGGACTGTCAGAAGAATTCTAGAAGTAAGTAGTAGTAGTTATTGAACTACTACAATGTGCAAGTTATTTGTCTCAACAGTCCTTTGAGGTAAAGTAATGTGAAGAGGGTGTAATTTCAAGTATAGGCTCTTAATTAAGACTTCTCAGGTTCCAGTTGCAGATGTCACCCCTACCACTTATTTATTAGTTTTGTGATCTCAGGCAGTTTACTAAACTGATCTAGGCCTCACTTTCTTCCTTTGTAAAATAGAGGTGATAATATTATTTATCTCCTAAGAACATTATTAGGAATTAGTAAAGCTCTTTGAAAAATACTTGACCCTTAAGATTAAGACTGCATATGTTAGTTGTTACTTATTATTATGTTAGGTTTACAGGTGAAGAGATTGAAGCTTAGTGAAGTTGATTTATCTCTACAGCTATTAAATGATGGTGCCAGTAGTCAGTCTGATGCCAGAATTCCCTCAACTATTCTATTTTACTTCATTTTAAATAATTATCTCATCCTCATATATATAGACTCCATATTAACAGTCTCATTGTGATCAGAAGACTATTGCAAATTCATAGTAGCACTCATCTGGTACTTAAGATTTAGACCTAAAATGTACATGTAAAGTCTTATTTCAGTGTGATCTGAAAAGCATAATATACATCCTAATTCCATTTCGTTCCATGTGCCTTGTTTCTCTCCCTTTGTTAGCAGTTAAGTCACTAAAATCCCTAGAAAATGGAAGTATTAATATTTTTGTAATGACTAGTTGTTTTGTCTTACTTAATTCTGTTAAACCTTTTGCTAAACAATTTCAAAATTGTCTGGGTGTTTGATAGCATGTCATAACCTCAGAGTACTAAAATCAGGCATTTTTATGATACGGTTAACTATCACCTCTTTGGAAATTTTGTTATGTTTTGCCTGTTGTTGTAAGCCCAAAACATTTTAATTTCCAAAGGAGTTATTTTCTGAATTTTAATTTTTATGAGCTGCTTTTTGAATAGAAACTTTGATTTTAATATTTTAATGTCTCTGTATTAAGTTCTGTATATAGGTGAATATACTTAATTTTATACTCTCTAGTCCCTAATGCTCATTTATGCCTGTAGCAAGAATAAAAAACATTTGGTTACTGTTTAAAGTTTCTACAGATGATTTGCTCTCCTCTCACCCCATCTTCCCATTAGTTGTTGTTATTTTCTTTTTTCTATTTTCAGTTTTTTATTCTTTTGAGGCAAATTTTTTCCCTTTGCATTAAGACAATATGAGACCACTGAAGATACTAAGTCTTTTTTATAGCCTTTGAACTTAAGGGAGGGGAGCCTTGAGAGGAGGGGAAACTTTGAAAAAAGCCAGAGTAATGTGAGAAAATACTGTTTTTGAAACTGAATTCTGTGACTGGTATATTTATTCTTGGGGAAGCAAACACACTTAAAATAGTTTTGTATCAGTTAAGATTCTTTTCTGTTGTAACAGAAAACTGAACTCAAAACAGGATTAAGGAGGAAAAAAAGATATGTATTGGTTTGTGTAAATTGGTCCAGAATACATTTAGCTTCAAGAATGGCTCCACCCAAGTCTGAAATAATGTTATCAAGATTCAATTTCTGTACCATTTTTTAGCACTGCTTCCTCAGTGTTGGCTTTATAATCTAGTCATAAGTGTGCAAAAGATAGTCCTACACTCTTAGCCCCTAAATCCTCAAGGTCATGATTGGCTGAAAAGAGGGACCATGTTTTTCTTTGAAGCTCTAGCAATTCTCATTACGTTCCACTGGCTCTGACTGCCCCACTCCCTAGTGGCCAGGGGAATCTGAAGCTCTGAGTTTTGAGACAGTGTATGCCCAGCCAAAAGTGAGAATGTAGTCAACTCCATCAGATAGATGTAAACTGCAAGTAAAAGAAGGTTTTCCTCCAAAAAGGAAACAAAGATACCTGTATACCAGAGGAGTGGTGGGCAGCAAAACATAGATGTCTGTAATGCTTGATAATACTTTTTCCATTTTAAAAATTAACGTTCAACTAGGAAAGACTCTTTAAAAAATACTATAAAGTCCTGTGTTTCATGGTAATTTGGAGTTTGTATGAATCTACTTCCAGATTACTATTTTAAAATAGTATATAAATGGGAATTGCTAAGACTTTACCTCTGAGGGCTTTGAAAATGTATCAAAATTTGGTGCTGCTTTAACAAATACAATATTATTTTTGTTAGCTATAGTAATCAAATTTGATGCTACTTAATTCTTTAATGTTTAAGCAGAATGATTTTGGGGGGGGGGCAAGAAATTAATAAGGACCACGAAAGCCAAGGTCCTCACCTAGGTTAGCGGCTTGACTAGAGTGAGATTAGGAGTAAGGGGTTCTAAGGAGCACTAACAGGCTTTATGTGCTAATTTCTGTAAATGGTTTTAGTCTGAAAATAAAAATTTGGTTCTTAACCAAAAAGAAAAATAAGATACTTATGGTGTGGCTACTTTTTCTTTTTCACATCAAAAAGTAAGAAATGAAGGGGCTGGGGATTTAGCTCAGTGGTGCTGCTGCCTGCCTCACAAGTGCAAGGTCCTGAGTTCGGTCCCCGGTACCAAAAAAAAAAAAAAAAGTAAGAAATGAAGTGGGAAATAATACAGTATAATCTCTAATATAATCATTTAGGTGGATCCTCCTATTTATGTTAATTTGTATATGAAAGAAAACATCCATCCCCAAAAGGGTTTAACATTGCATAGTCTCTAGGATTTTTTTCTTTTAAATTTCTTGACCCCATAGAAATATTTATGCTTTATCTACCAAATTAAAAAAAAAAAAAGTAATAAAATCTAATTTAACATTCTAAAAATATCTTCTTTTCTTTTTTCAGTATTAAGCACTGCAAAATGAGGGGGACATTTTTCTCGCTTAGAGGAGTGTGCAATTTTAATAGATGATAACACAGGGTCTACCTAGTTGTGATGTAAAACTAGACATAAGATGTATGAAAGAGTTGGAGATAAAATGTGGGAGCTCAAAAAAAGATTATACCCACTTCAGGGGATAAAGACTCCCTGATTGAAAATGCCGTATCAAGTAGGTATTGAAATATTATCAGAATGTTTTATAAATGAATAGTGATAGCATTAAAGTAGTACTTTGCTGAGCATTTATTATATATTATTTCATTGTTGTAAAAAATATCCAATATGTATGATATAGAAAGGGACAGCCATCTCACTTTAAATTTGGGTAAAAGTTGAGAATAATTTGCATTATGGCAGATCCAAAAGGCACAGGTAGTTTGAAATTTTTGAAAATCAAAATTAATGGAGTATATTGGGACATGTCAAATGAAGAGCTTTCTACTTCAGCTACCACAATAATTCTTTGTAATATATGACAGAATTGAGAATCATTTCTAACAAAAAATTATATTGCATCTCTCAGGTAATATGTATGAAAACTTACTAGTATGTACATTGCCTTAGAAGGTGATCGTTTAATCTTCTGTCACTTAAAGAAATTCTGTGACTCTGGATCAGCAACACTAGCAACTGTAGACTGTACTCTACATCTTCTAGAATTGGCATTGTATTTGTTGTTTATATAGGTCTTTTGTGTTTTACAGATAGAGAATGGTTCATATAAAGTAAACTTTCAAAGGTAACAGTGACTTTAACAGTCGTCTTGGAAAATTTATTGAAAAACATTTTTTTTCCTGGTACCCGGTATCGAATTCAGGACCTTGTGCTTGCCAGGCAGGTGTGGCACCACTGAGCTACATTCCCAGCCCTGAAGAATATTTTTAAAATTAGAAAGAACACAAGATAGTATATTCTGTGCGTTAAGAATTTCAGACTTCAGCAATGTTTTTTAAAAGATATTAAAAGCAATTAGATACAATCTATTTGAATATGGTTTTAATTGCAGTTTATTGGTTTATATGAAAAAAAAGTCTAGTTAGTTTAAATAAATGTCAAACTTTATGGTAGTCTCAGCCTAGTATTTTTTTCACCGAATGCCAGGGGTATTTTAAAATGCCTCTATTTATGTTCCTGTACAAAAGATTGTTCTGACTGTAAGTTTAAGTGATTTTCACAATTCATTGCTATCTAAAAATTTCCCTTGACTTCACATTTTGTTCTGAATGTCTTGGTTTCTTTCCTCCACCCACACAGTGTTGAAAGCAAGGGAAGCAAGAGTTGCACAATAATTCAGTGAATTTAAGAACCCTGGCTTTTTTTTCAAAACAAAATAACCTTTATTGTAAGATTATTTTTATTGATATCGAAAAAGGGAGGGCATTGGCCAGTGTTCAATAAATGTGTGAATAGCCTAATTGATTTCACTGGAATGAATAGGAAGCTTTGCTATTTGTCCTTGTAGATTCTTGGCTTGGTAAACAGTGTTGGTGAAAGGTTAAAAAAAAACTTACAGATCCATATATCAGTAATTTTAGGTCTGTGTCTCTTTCCTTCAACAAGAAAGAGCAATATAATAACTAGGCTTTTGTTTGTGTTATGAAAAGGAATCATGTTAACTTACAAAACCCAGTCCTTTGACAAATGTTTAATATATGAAAATATATATATATATTTTTGGTACCAGGGATCGAACTCAGGACCTTGCGCTTTCGAGACAGGCGCCGGAACCACTGAGCTAAATCCCCAGCCCAATAATATATGAAAATATTGAGATCCTTGCTGAGAATACTAAGTTGTATGTGATTTAAAGATATGTATAGAAATTTAAACATACTATCAAATACTGTACAATAAAATTCCAATAAAGGCAAGAAGGATAATTAGGACAAATAAAGAGATACCAAAAAAAAATGATAGGAGCAAAGTAAGAATTTTTTTTGAAACTCATTCTTGATGTCACATTAGTCCAACTCAGTCTTTATTTACTTTTAACTATTATTATATATTTAGTAAATCTCAAAAATTCTAGAGAAAAAACTTTTTTCATTTTATTAGCTCCTTCAAAATAGAAACATTTTACATTAATCTTTCAGTACTATATAGGACCCATAGTAGACATTTTGTGTTTGCTGAACTAACCTGAGTTTTAGAAATTTTAAGGTAAGGCAGTATTATTTTTCTGGGATTTAAATCTATATATAACTCTTCTTATGCCCCACTCTCCACCATTGTATCTCAGTTTTGATACAGATAGGGTTCTTATATTTGAGTATGAAGAAAAAAAATTTTTTTTTGGTACCTGGGATAGGTAGGACTCAAGACCTTGCACTTGCAAGGCAGGTGCAGTGCCACTGAGCTAAATCCCCTGCCCATTGATTGATACTTTTTATCTACCAGGTCATGGCCTGAGCTGAAATTACTTGAAGGGCAACTTGATGCAAGCGTTCCTTGTTTTCCAATATCTAGTCTCGAAGAATGATTTTAAATTATATGACTTCATATATAAATCTGTAATATAGATAAAGGTAAGAAATGGTTTGAAAAAAAGAAATAGAGAGCCCTGTTTTGATTTTTCAGACCTGGTCTTGCTATGTAGTTCAGGCTAGCCTTGAACTCTTGATTGTCCTGCTTCAGCCTCCGGAGTGTTGAGATTACAGGTGCCCTTCCACCACACCCAGTTTAGATAGCTCAGTTTACTGGTCAGCCCTAACAATGTGTTAGGGGGAAGTTAAATTGCAACTTTTCAGGTGTCAGCTGACCAGACAACCTAGATGTTCTATGCTAGTTCCAATTTCAAGTAGCCCTTTGACAACAAGGAAAAGAACTACAGTTCACAAATTGTAGTTGTTACAGACAGGTCCAGTTGGAAGTAGTGGATTGGGGGAAAGATTAAAATAACATTTTTCTTTCCTTTCCTTTTCCTTTTCCTTTCCTCTCCTTTCCTTTCCTTTTCCTTTCCTCTCCTCCCCTCCCCTCCCCTCCCCTCCCCTCCCCTTCCCTTCCCTTCCCTTCCCTTCCCTTCCCTTTTCTTTTCTATACCAGGGATCGAACTCAGGACCTTATGCTTGCCAGGCAGGCAGCAGCACCACTGAGCTAAATCCCTGGCCCAAAAATAACATCTAATTTTAATGCAGCAGAAGTTCCAGTTCAAGCCAAATTTGTCTGTACTAAAAACCAGATTCACTTGTCATTGATTGGACATTGTTGTGATGTTATGATCTATTAAAGCATAGTATACTAGTAAATTTTGTACAGAATCATTGCCTCTCTGGAAAGTTTTCAAATAAACTTAATGATGTTGAATTTGATAGATTTTGTGCTTTCTTTATTGCTTGTTTTATAACAGCCTGGACTTTTACATATTAATATGCTTTAATAGAATTTTTTTTCAGGTCTTGATAGTCTTATCATTGAAAGAGGGCAAGAATCAATAATTGTTACATTCTTTACACTGAACTGAATTTTTTCAAGCTAAGTTTTATAGTTTTAGTGTACAAATATTAATAGTTATGAATAGTTACTCTAGTTTTGTTTCAGACCACTCACCCCTATTCTTCATCTTTATAAGTAAACTCATGCTTCATCAAATTTGTTCAGGTTTTCAATACTTAAAAATGTGAAGACCAGGGCGGGGGATTTAATCTCAGTGGTTTCGCCACCTGCTGTGTAAGCACAAGAACCTGAGTTCGATCCCCGGTACCAAAAATAAAAATAAAATGTAAAGACTATATTCAGTATCAGAGATCTTCTGTCTGATCAGTTTTGGACTGGCTGGCTTTATGTAATTTAATAATCATTCTCTAGCTTTATAAATGGGTGCATATTAAGGCCATACTCTTAAGTGAAATAAATAGGACACACGTGTAAATACTGAATAGTTTCTCTAGTGTAAACAAGGGTTAAAATGATTAAAATGAATAATTGATAATTTGAAATAGGAAAAACGGTTCAAAGATGAAGAGGTGAAGGGAGGGGAAGGGAAAGGAAAGGAGGGTAAGGAAAAACTATGAGAAAAGAAAAAAAAATGGAAATGAAGTCTATGTAAATAGGGAAGGGCACACAGGTAATGGGGAAAAAATAAGAACCAAGATACATCATGTACAGGTACAAACACCCAATGATAAATGTAAACGAATTATATACCTAAAATGTACAAATAAAAGAACTTAAGAAAAAAAATCATTCTCTAGCTTTATATATAATTTATTTCTTTAACATACTTGCATCCAAGGGATGTCTGTGCAACTAGCTTAACTTGAGGAAAGAGCCACATTATTCTTAATCCATTTCACACTGAGAAAAAAAGGAAAGTTGGAATGCCATCCCCTACCTGGGGTGACAGGCTCTTTTCATTAGGGGGACTTTCTCCAATTAGGGAGAAATTGAACAGTAACATACACATGCTGAGGGAGCCCACACAAGCCTCCTATATTCATCAATACAGATTTTCATTAATAGGAATTACCAGGACATGTCAGGAGAATCAGTAACTAGAGACTCAAGAGTCAGGTTTTGTCTTTTGTGACTTTCAGTTTATAGCTTACATCATCCATTCTATTAGGGCATATGCCATATCTTTCTCTCTCCATCATTAGATTAACCTCTCATGAAATGTAACTCTTTGAGAGATAATTGCCCAAAAATCCCCAAAGTGAATTTTATGTGTGCTACACAGCCTATATTTTGGGTTAGACTATCCCAATATTCCACTTAAATTTAGCAAAATAACAGTTTACCAGTGTAATTTAGTAATAAACACAACATTTTAAATTTGATGTAACACATTATATATATATTTTTTTGTCCTCAGCACTGTTGTCATTCATCTGTCCCTGAAGAAAATGCTGAGTTAGTTTATGTAGTATAAAATGGTAGAAAAAACATATGGTTAAATTCAGATCTCAACTTTTGCCACTTAGTTTCTAAATGACCATAAGCAAATTATTTAGCCTAATTTCCTCATCTGTCATAGGACAGTTGTAAAGATTGAATTTAACATATGTGAAGTTCTTAGTACAGTACCTGCTATATACATTTGTTTTCTGAAACTTTATTTAAATGATTTTAATTAAGTGAATTTCAGTCTTAACCTGATTCTTTTTTTTTTTTTTTTTTTTTGGTTCGGGGGAATCGAACTTTGGTCCTTGCGCCTGTGCAGCAGGCGGTGAAAAAACTGAGCTAAATCCCCAGCCCTTTAACCTGATTCTTAAGGCCCACAATATCAGGTATTTTTACCTTTCCAGCTGCATCTCACTCAGTTATTAAAAACGTTTTCCAGTATTTGCTCATAGTCCTGGCACTTAGGAAGGCATGGTACTTGATTTCCACAAACTTAATCTTTGTTGGCCTCCTGACCAAGCCCTTCATTCCAAGGTACCTACTGACTTAGCCTTTCTTGAGCATGCAGTATGTACTCCACCCTGCACCACCTTCTTTATCTTGATGCAGTTTTTTCTTCCATCTGAAATATCTTTTCTCTGTTTATAAGATCTGGTCTGTTTTCCAAGGTCCAACTCAAATACTCTTTTTACAAAGCTTTCCCTGGATCCATTTTCATCTAAATGGTAACATTTTTCTTTGAAATCTTACGGTACTTACTATCTTTTGCATTAATATTGTACCTATCCAGTACTGTCCTTTTTTTCATAACTATAAATCAACAAGTGTTGGTATAGGACAGTGATGGTGAACCTCTTAGAGACAGGTGCCCAAACTGCAACCCAAAACTCACTTACCATAAAGTGCCAACACTGCAGTTAAACCTGAATACTGAGGTTTTAGTTTAGAAAAAAACAGCTCATACATTAATATCTTTTATTTTACAAGACAAACAACATGCATGCCATAGGTTCGCCACCACTGGTGTAGGGAATCATACCTTTTGCATTAGTTTGAATAGTCTTAAAGCATCTGACATAGTGAATGCTTAGTAATTTATTGGGTTAGTAATTCCATTATTTGTGACTCTAGATGCATAGAATTAAAAATAGACCACAACCCTAAAAATAGACTGCAACATCTAAGCTAATTAAATTGTAAAAGAAGCCCACAATTGTAATTAATAGAAGAAATCATTAATAGGCATTTAATGGAAAATACTAATCTAGAATATTAGAAGGTTGATTTTTTTTTATATTCTAGTGGTAAAGAAATGTCACCATCTGATAATCAAAAAATGTTAGTTATTAGATAACCTTGATTTTTAGCTATTTAACTAAATAGAGCCACTAGCTAGGTAGATGAGCATGCTGGTAATTAGTTTAGAGATCAGATGTTCATATTAAACACTAAGCTTTGAATTAAATACCAGATCTGTTGATTCAGTAATTTCTTTGTTCTCAGAGGAATTAAGTCAGATTATATTGGCCATGGTTTTATATTGATCTATTTATTTAAATATTAAACTGATAGTGTTGCTATTATATAATACAAAACTCTGTTCAATGTTTGTGCCATGCAGGATTCCTAAAACCCTTGGAATGTCCTGAGTGGTAGGAGTGTCTTTGTTATTCATAACGAGCCCCTTTCAATTCAAATTTCAATTTATACTCTTCTTGAGGAGACTAGAGTAAGGTGGGCTGGTCACCAGAGTGGCCAAGTGACTAAAGGGTTGACTGTTCAGCTGGATATTGAATTGGTGATTGTGGATTGGTGAATGTTTGAAGGAATTGAGGGCGTGGCACACCTCTGAGGGCTTGAGAGTCTCACTGCACTCCCCAGCCCCAAATACCTTGCTCTGTGCATCTCTTACATTTGGTTCTTCCTGAACGGTTTGGTTAGGTTAGGTTTGGTTTGATTTGTTTGTTGTTGTTTGGGTGTTTTGTGGTTTTTGTTTTGTTTTGTTTTGAGACAGACTCGCACTGTGTTACCCAAGCAGGTCTTCAATTCCTGGGCTCACACAATCTTTTTTGTCTCAGCCTACTAAGTAACTGGGACTGTGGGCATGGCACCATGCATGGATCTGAGTTGTATTCTTTATAATAAACTGGAAACATAAGTGTTTTTTGATTGTCGTCTGAATTGGGGAGGGGTGACTTGTGGGACTGAGCCCTTTAAGTTGTGGGATCTAACACTAACTCCAGATAGTGTTAGAATTGAATTGACTTGTCAGAAAAATAAGGAATTTTGTTGTCAGAGAGTTAGAAAATTGGTTGGTGTCAGAGAAGACCCTCTCATTTGCTGTAAAGTGATGTAAGATGTTAGCAAAAATACAAAAGCCCGTATCTCGTTTTTGTTTTGTTTTGATACGGGGGATCAAACTCAAGACCTCGTGCTTGCCAGGTAGACACTGTGCCATTGAGCTAAATCCCTGGCCCAACAAAAACCCATATCTACAGTTGAAGTTAGACTGAAGCAATATGAGATTTAAAATTACAAGCCTAATTGTTAATTTCATGCTTTCTGGTACAAAAAAAGCAGTGGCTGTAGGGAAGTCCAACTCTTGTTTATGTAGACTTATCTATCTTGTAGAATATTCATGTGATTAGATTCTCTCAGCTTTTCTGACTCAAGAAGAAGTAGGAGTTACAGTATCTAGAATTTTTAAAAATTTATGTAAGTTCTAGTTGCATAAGGTTAGTATTTGAATTCTGATATGTGCCAGCATCCAGTGATCCTTGAGTCTATAGCCAATTTTGTTTGGTACTGGGGATTGAACTTGGGTCCCTGCACTTGCACAGCAGGCAGTGAAACCACTGAGCTAAATACCCGGCCTGTAGCCAACGTTTTTTAATGTACTAGTGCTATGTTTATTTGCTTACCTATTTATCGTAACATCTTTTTTGAGGTATAATTTATTTACCATGTAGTTTGCCCACTTAAGTGCAGAATTGAGTTGTTTTGGTATGGTCACAGAATTGTGTAGCAATCATCTCAATTTTAGAACATTTTTATCACCTGAAAAATGAAAGCCTATACCCTTCACTTATCATTGTCCAACCCCTTCTTCAACACACACACACACAAATCCATTCTCTTGTCTTTTGATTTGCCTGTTCTGTACATTTCATCTACATGGAATATAAATGGAATCATACAAAAGATAATGTGATTCTTAGTGACTTGACTTATATATATGCTATATATCAGTACTGTATTCCTTTTTATTGCCAATTGATATTCCATTTTGGGAGGTACATACCATATTTTGTTTACCCATTCATCAAGTGATGGACATTTAGATTGTTTATACTTTTTGGTTATAAATAATGCACCTGTCAACATCGATGGACTTTTTCATGACATAGGTTTTTATTTCTCTTGGGTTTATTATGCTAGGGAGTTGAATTGCTTATTCATGTAATTTTATATTTAATCTAGAAGAATTGCCAGTCTGTTTTCCAAGGATTTTACTTTCCCACTAGCAGTGACCAAAGATTCCAACTTTTCTATATCCTTGTCAATACAGTATTGGTCATTACTGTATCTGGGTTTTTTAATATAACTATCCTAGTGGATGTGGAGTAGCATCTTATTGTGGTTTTGACTTTTATATCCATGAGGGCAAATGATGTATATTCATTGACTATTTGTATATTTTTGGAGAAATAACTATTTGAATCCTTTACTAATTTTTAATTGGGTTATTTATTTTTTAATTATTGCAATGTAAGAGTTCTTTGTATATTTCAAAAACAAGACCTTTATCAGATAAATGATTTGCAAATATTTTTTTTCTGTTCTATGGGCTATCTATGGCAGTACTTTTGATATCTGGATCTCTTCTGTTTAAGGAGACTTGCAGGTGAGCAAAAACCACAGGATGGGAGTGTGTGAACAGCCAGTTCAGGAGGCATGCCCCATCTAGTGTGCAAAAGGAAACAAGTCTCTTCAGCATGTTTGTCATCAAATTTTTGTCTAATTTTCAGTTTTCTCTTTATGATATGAGGTTGTAACATACAGCAAAGAATAGCACTAAAGGTGAACATTTCATTATTTCACATAATCATACCTACACACCAAAAAAAAAGTAAAACAAACATAATCATACCTACATTGTACCAAGTATCAGTTATTTGTTGGCTGACAGCTCTGTTCTTTAGTGTCTGTGATAGTGCATCCAAAATTAATGAAACAAGCTCGTAACATAGCAGTCAAAAGGTCTATTAGCTAGCTTTGCTACTCTGCCCTATAACCTTTATCAAATAACTTACTCTTTCTGGACATAGATTTTTCTTGTCTACAAAATGAGAAAATTGAAAGGATAATTGAAAAGATTGAGCAGTGCATTAGTAAGGTTCTTTTCAGTTTTGAAATGTAATTACATGATACAGTAATACCAGTAATTTATTTTCTTTTTCTTGCCCTTAACAAAGAAGAATTAGCCAGGCATGATGGTGCATGCCTTTAATCTCAGCACTCATGAGGCTGAGGCAGGAGGATCACCATGAGTTTGAGGCCAGTCTGGGCTACATAGTGAGTTCAAGGCCAGCCTGAACTACATGGTGAGACCCTGTCTAAACAAACAAACAAGGAAGAATTATGCCTTGTTAACCAAGCTTAGGTCTAATGTGTTTTTTCTCAAAAGAATTGGGTGGATTTGACAAGTGAAAAACTGGGCACATGTAGATATTCAATAAAAACTTACTGTAGAATAGCAATTGCCATCTATATGAATTGCATTGTGGGTTAGAGGAACATAACCTAAGCATTATTGTGAGGTGGACCTAGGGGAAGGAATAATTTACACACCCGCTGAAGGTGTGGCCAGAAGTAAAGGAGTATGAGGAATGAGTCCTTGATTGTATCCTTGGAAATACTGAGAGATCATTAGAGAAGAAGCAAGCGACCAGAGGTCATTTGTGTCCAAAGGTGGTAAAACCAAACCTAGAGTACAACAAATAAGAAAAATAGGACTGTAAGAAAAAAAAAAAATCTGAAAAGGCCTAGAAATTGTGAGGTAATTGTACCTTGTTTTGGTTACTTTGTGAAGGAGTGATTATTAAAAGTTCCAGGGTACTGAAAGCTTACCTTGGTCTCTGCACTCAGCTGAAATAACTGGCACAAGTTCATCTAGACTCTAGTCAAGAGTAAGGTAAGAAAGTTTAAAATACTGTAAGCCAAGCTAGATACGAATAAGAGTATGGGAAAGATCACTGAGATTCAGGTTCGTTTGCCAAAGTTTGGTCACTTTTCCTACCAGCCAAAAAAGCTACTTAAAAGTTTTAGTTAGGACTTTGGTTTGGTTTGGTTGTTTGTTTTTTGAGGTGGGGTGGGAGTTGGTATGTTTTTGTTTGGTTGGTGGGGAGGGGAGGGTATTAAACCCAGGGTCTGGTATATGCTAGACACGCTCTCCACCTCTGAGCTACACCAACATCCTTTGTTGTCTTTTCTTTTTGTCTTTGACTGACCTCCACAATATTATTAATCAATCATCATTGTGAATAAAAGCACATGTAGAAATAAAACAAAAGTTTTTTAAGTAATCAGAATTCAGACTGAGAGAGAAAAGCTTAGAAATTTAATTCTAACCCTTTGTCCCTAATGAATAATGTTTGTCTTATTATAAAAATATCTCGCTGGGTATTTTGGCGCCTGCCTGTAATCCCAGCACTGAAAGGCTGAGACAGGAGGATTGCCATTAGTTTGAGGCCAGCCTGGGCTACACAGTGAGTGCAAGGCCAGGATGAACTACATAGATCCTGTCTCACAAATTTTTTTAAAAAAAATCTTATCAGAATAGGTTAGAAAATAGGGAGATTTTGTCTTTAATGCCTTCTTAGAGCTGTGTAAAAAAAAAAAATTCCTTAGATTACTTGATACAAACCAGAGCTTGGAGTGTAAACATTTTAGTCCAGAAATTAGCAGGTTGTGTTATGGAATCAAGTTTAAAGCATAGTCAGCTACAGTTGCATTCTATATAGTATGAGTATTGAACCTGTCATGTCCAGCTTGAACAATTCCATCAGCTTAAAATTACATGACAGGATCACCAGATAGCAGGATCTTAGAAAATAGCCAGATCATCTTTGCAGGTAAATTTTTTGGACTGAATATGTATCTACAGTGGACCATGAGCAGGATATCTGAGAAAATTTATTTTCTATAACCTAAATGGGCCTGCTGCCAGTTTCTAAAATGAGCAAAGGAAGTGTTATGCAGATTTGCTGAACAACAGCTTCAGGTCATGTGACACAGTTATGAAACACTAGAAAGAAGAGAAGTAAACTTGCCAGCTGTAAGAGAGGGTGGCTCATTTTGTTCCACAGCATTAGTGACAAGGTGCTGTTTCAGTGATGTTCCACTAAAAATCTAGCCTTTCTGTGAATCAGAGCTATTGTGCTATGTACACATTGTTGAGAATCCTTTACAGATAAACATATGGCCACCAAAGTGTATTTTTATGACTCTAAAAGATAACTATTTATAGTTATAATAATCTAATTAAGGTCACAAAGGGCACTTACTGTAGACTTTGCAGTCAGTTATTATTAGCACTGTACTATTCTGTATAGTGTAATAGAATTAAATATCAGTCAGTCATAGGTGGCTATGAACTGTGGGTATCTATCAAGTTTAGGACTCTGACAGAGCATTCATTACTTTTTACAATATGGTCGAACACTTGAGAACTTTAATAAGAGCGTTGTAAAGTACCTAGACTCAAGTTGAATTTCAATTTAGTGGGTGGAGTATATAGATTTGCTTGTGCAGTTTATTGTATGAACTAAATTGCCTCTTGTGACTTGATTTTAGCATCCTTTAAAAAAAAGGGGGGGGTCTTGGAGACAGATGTAGCTCAGTGGTACACCGCTTGCCCAGCATGTGCAAGGCCCTGGGTTTAATCTCCAATACCACAAAAAACTAAATAATTTTATTTAAAAAATCTTAAATGTAATCAAGCACAAAGCAGGTTCACTTTTGGGTATAGAGAGGAATAGATTAGCTACATGCACAACCATTCCCCATTAGAAAACATACTTCTTTTTCCGAGGAAAGGTGTGGGGAATTAGACTAGCAGGCAGGTACTCCTCAAATGGAACATACAAATGAGGTATCTGAGAGCAGCAAGAGCCATTAAGTAGGGAGTCTTCCACAGCTATTTAATGAACGTTGTCCAATTCCTGCTTTTATTTCTTCATGTTTATGAACACTCAAGTACAAAGCTAGAAATATACAGGCATTATCAATTGAAAATGTGATTGAATATTCACCTGTTTTTATGCCTGAGTTAATACAGTATTTTGTGACCAGACCAGCCCCCTCAAAATCAGATTTGTTTTTATTTTTGTTTTTGTTTTTTGGTACCGGGGATCAGACTCGGGACCTTGCGCTTGTGAGGCAGGTGCCAGAACCACTGAGCTAAATCCTCAGCTCAGAAAATTTGTTTCATAGTGCTGAAAGGGTACTCTTTCTTTACATATGAATTGTATTGGTTTTTAATAAAGTGTTTAACAAATTGAGTATTATAGTAAATCTGTTAAAATAGGCTATTTTACTATTATGAAAAGATAGTTCAGTATCTTATACTTCAGATGTAGAGCATTTATATAGTTAATTTAGACAGCCTTTTAACAAATAGACTACTCTTTTGAAGTACCTTATTCTATAACTTGATATTAAGCCTGTGTTAAAAATTGTTCTTTGCTTCCTCTTACTTCCGTTTCTTCCCTTTTGGGAAGACTTCCTTGGGGAAGAGTGAGGGAGAAGTGAAGTGAATTCTCACTTCAGCCAATAGAATCTAGAATTATGCAGTGTTTACCTGTTTTGCGTAAGATGGCCCCACCCGCACACAATTTGAGGTGCTTAAGTGAAAGTACACGGAGCAGACAGCTAGCTATTCAGTGTATGATTCCAAGTGTAATTGGCAGATGCTTTAGTATTATCTGGATTTTATCCTCTGGTGAGAAGGTTGTTTGCATAGTGGTGGAATAAAAAGGTAGGTGTTCTGTGGCTTAATTTTAAGTGTCGTATTGTGGGTGCTTCAGTTTAAAGTAAGCTTGCAAAAGGAATGATTTGAAGCATGATCAGATTATATTTATTTTTTTTCATATTTTTTCATGTTCAGCTTTAGAAGTATGTTTTATGAATTAAATTTTCTTCCATCATAGGGAAAAGACTGGTTAAATCTCAAGCTCATTTCCCATCAGTCACAAAGAAAGTCTAAGAAATATAACTATAGGTGTTTATTGTCTGTTCATTATGTGCCAACAAAATACTGAAAGCATTTCATTTTTAATATTTTTGCACTCCAAGTTACAGTATTTAGTTTCTTTCCATGTTTTAAAATGTAATGGTTTCTGTTACTTTCTTTTCAGTTTCAAATTTGAAAATGCTGCTCTATGAAGGAAATTGTTTGGTAGCCAGAATGATTGGTGCTGTCATTGTACTTTGGTTAGCCATTGACAGCTTATTCACAGTCTTCATTTTTCAGCTATAAATATTCTCCTAAGAGCCTCTCAAAAGAGAGATCTGGGCCTTTGTGATAATTACATTTTATTATTTAGTATTTAAACATTATCATAAGGTAGGAGGAAATTATAAAGAATTTTTTTAGAATAGTAACATTCATGCTTTATGGGGCATTTAATATTTCTACTTGAATATTTTTATTATTTATATGATAACAGGAAGAGATTTAATATTCAAGTCTGTTGATTAATTAGGGGTACTCTTTATGTGAAAAATGAACAATCTTAAGTTTCCCATCAGTATTATTTTCTGAAGAATTTTATTTTCACTAAGGGAAAAAATGTAATTGAAATTTTTCTTCCCATAAGAAATTCATGAAAAGTTTAATCCAATTTCTAGAATATTAACACATAATCCTTTTATCCAATTTTCTAATCTGTTGGGAGGGCAAGTATTCTCTTGTATACATATAAAATGGGTGACAAGTCAATGACAAGAGAAAAGTTGCAAATTAGGGAAAATTGATCATAATAATTTACCTAATTGGGGTATTTGTAATATGATAATATAACAATAATCAGAGTGGAAAATGGAAATTCATAGAAATATCCTAGCTATATATATGTATTTATCATTTTGCTAATGAACAGGGTTAAATAAGAATACCATATTGAGTGATTTAAAATATTCACTGTGCTTTTAAAAAAAAGTGATCTTGGCCTCCCACACACACTATCTTTAAATTACTGTCAAAAAATTATGGGAAACATAATAATTTGGTCAAAGAAAAATCAATTACTGTTTTAAGAACTTTTTATAAATCAAAAAGATGAAACATTTTTCTATTGGTGAGAGTTGTAATAATTGTCATCTCTTTTTTTATAGGTTGTAGTATTAGGAGATATACCTCTCACCACCACCACCCCAGCAGTACAGGGGATGGAACCCAGGGCCTTACACTGAGCTATATCCCCAGCCCTTTGTTTTATTGTGAGAGAGGGTCTTGATACTATATGTTACCCGGGCTGGGCTTCAGTTTACAGTCCTCCCACCTTAGCACCCAGAGTCCTGAGATTACAGGTATGTGCCACTATGCCCAGCTCTGATTGTCATCTTTCAGTACTGATTTCTCTATTGATACTTTACTGAAGAAATATTAGAGATTTAATTTATAATTTGAAGTTTTGACTACATTTTTATTTTTCCATTCCTTTTTAATGAAGCTCATTGTGAAATTTTGAAATGAAAAGATTTTAAGTTAACTTGTCTGTAATAGCAGGGAATACATGTTATTACTTATTTGATTTAGATATAGTGTTATCCCCTATGGGGATTAAATATTTGTATAGCATTAAACCTTGAAACAACTTATTGCTGTGGTTTTTAGGCCTTTGATTATGCTTTAGGGTCTATTATATTTTAGGAGCAGTAGACTAGGACTTTCTTTGTGATATTAAAGTTTTCTACAAAGAATAAATTAAAACATTTATTTAGATAGCAAGAAGTAAAGATGAATCTCTGAGACAGTAACTAAATCTTATGTGATGGGGCAGTATCACCATTAAGTCAAAGTATTTAATCAGATGTATTTTGTATGCCTAATTAAATACATAGTGGTAATTTAACAAATGCTTGACTTTTTATTATATTATATCTTTGGTAATCACTTTTAACTCTCACAGCTTGAATAATTTTAACATATATCCAAAGAAGGAAATAGTGTATTTAGTGAATGAACCAAGCACACGGCCCAATATTCAAACCTCATTGAAGCTTTCTTGCTCTCATTCGGTCTTCATGACAAATCCTTTGAAATGCGAGAAGTATTGTCACCATTTTGTAGGGTGTAAAAATCATGAGCTACAGAGCTGATTTATGAATTTGAGATTTCATCAAGGACCCTAGCCATAGCTTTTATTATTGTCAAGGACCCAAGTTCTTAGGATTGGCCCTGTGTATAGTTGTGGCGTCACAAGTATCTTTTCTAGTTTGAAGAAAATATTATCATAAAGAAGTAGTGATAGTTTAAGAAAATCTTTGACTTCTTAGCTTTTTAAGGTTTACGTTTCAAATGAAGTATGTCAAAATAACCCAGTACTGCTTCTTATTCTTTACTCTTTCTCTTCCCAGCTTGCTTTGTGTGCTGGTGTGCTCTCTCTCTCTCTCTCTCTCTCTCACTCTCTCACTCTCTCACTCTCTCTCATAATATCTCACTGTGTACTTCAGGCTGGCCTTCAACTCACTGTAACCCAAGTTGGGCTTGAATTTGCTGCAGTCTTCCTGCCTCAGCCTCCCAAGTGTTGGGATTGCAAGCATTCACCATCATAAATTCCTATTTTAAGAGTAAGATTTTTGTGGATAGATGGACAGAAGTAAGTTTAAATACTATTAAAGGTTTCACTGTAAACATTAATTCAGAAGCTGTGATACAATTGAATATACAAAGTGTTTTCTGAACTAGTACCTAGTCCTAGAAGAACATTCAGTGATGTAAAATGGTGCTTTTGTCTTTCTTTTTTTAAGAAAAAAACCCATAAAACATGGTTCTGCTAAATCTGTCCAGTGTATGAATGAATCACTTTAGTTCAGGTATTATTTAGTCCAGTGAATAGACACACTTGTGCAGTAACAGCTTTCCTGAGCAAAGCAGTTACATACAGAACAGTCTGACCTCAGAGAAAGGACATGAGACTGCGGGCACTGTGACTTGGCAAGACTAGACAACAGTGAATTCTCTCACCTGCAAGTTGTGAGAAGGGTGAAAACAGGCAAACTTTGACTCTAGAATTCATATTTTGTGATGGCCTTGCATTAGATATAAAGGCTTTTTTGTTTTCTATTTTTGTCTTTTTTAATTTTTATTTTGAAATATTTTTAGCCTGACAGGAAAATTGGAAAATGAATGCACCAAGTTCACATAAATCCTTTATTTAGCTTCCTCTAATATTAACAGCTTATATGACCAGAGTATATTTATCAAAACGAAGAAATTAACATTGGTACAATACTGATTACTCAACCATATTCACATTTCACCAGTTTTTCCATTAATGTTCTTTTTCTGTTCCAGAATCTGTTTGAGGATCCCATGTTATAATTGTTGCATTATTATAATTTCTTCCAATCCATAACATCCCACTCCTTCCATATCTTCATGACTATAGGACTTGTTAACACACAGTTATTTTGTAAAATGTCAGTTTGCCTGGTGTTTTCTTGTAATTAGATTAATGTTATGCATTTTTTGAAACCATAACTTTAGTGTATCACAATCAGAGATAGGTGATGTTAAACTGCTTTTTCCCAGTAATGGCTAATCTTTTAGAGCTTTCATTGATAACAGCCTGCTGTGGTATATGTGCTGTAGGTTTGCCACCACTATCTTGGGCAATGTTAAATTCCATCAGTTTTAACATTGTTCCAGATTTCTACCACTATGAACTTGCTGTTTTCCCCTATATAATTAATAATAATCTTAGGGGAGATAATTTGAAACTATTGTAGCTTTTTTTTTTAAAGCTATGTGCCTTGGTTAGTGTTTTAATAAAAATAAGGACTAAAGAAAACCCAGGTGATTCTATTTCTGGGAATAATTTAACTGCCCCAATAACTATTAAATAATGATTTTGTGAAACGAGTCTGTAACTTATATAAAATTAATATTGCATACTCCTGGCAGTAATGGCCATCACTTAGTGTTCCAGTTTTCAGTTTCATAGATTGGTTTTGGCTTACTGTTTGGGAGAAAACCCGTTTCATTCATTTTTTTTTTTAAATTTAAATTTTAGCCAAGGGACTTTTCAACTCGTCCTTTAATTACTGATTGAATTACTGAGAAAGTTGAATAATTAGTTATTACCATAGAAGTCCATTCTTAAACACCTGCCCCAGTTAGAACAATAACATCGGTTATATAAGCCATCACTGTGAAATACTTTATGGTAGGAAAGGAGTTGGGGAATTTTTTGGTTTATTTAATTTAGTCCCAGTATAGTTTTTCTCCCAATGTACCTTAAAGCTTAATTGTTTCAGCAGTTCCAGAGTGGTAGAGCTTGAATTGTAACCTTTGTTTGCTTACCTATAAAGTGAGGCTTATAATAGTTCCTATGTCATACCGCTGTTCCAAGGCTTAAACTGGTTAATAGAAGTAAAGTGCTTAGAGCTGTGCTTGGCACAGAGACAGAACCTGGCATTAGCCATTGTGAAAACTACCAGTGTCGAATGCCAACTTTAGAAATCCTATCTTTTTGTTCCAAATAACTGCCAAATCCCACCAAATTTTCTGCTTTCTGCAGAATTTTGTTTCTGCAGATACTTCAGTGGTTACTAGGGGAATTTTTAATCTTGCTTTCTGAGAAGTATGTTATCACTTTAGGAACTTTGGTAGTCTAAAATTGTTGAATGTAGGCCAAGATTAACAGGTACAATAGAAATATTTGAGTTTGTGGTTTTAAAATGCATTTTTCAGGTGTGAGGAATTAAGTATTTGGGGATAGGTTGATGAGATTCTATTTAAGTGTCCTTTCTCTAATCAGGAATACTGCCTTGCAGTTTTTTCATGACTTTCACATTTGAGGAACACATGAAGCCTTTTGTCTCTAAGCTGCCTGGACTCAGTTCTAATAAGGTTTTTTCCTGATGGTACCAGGAATTTTGCCTCAGTACAGTACCCTGCTTTTCCCCTTCGGTTCTTTTCTTCCTTCCTCATTTTTAAAACAAGTATGCAGGGCTAGGGATTTAGCTCAGTGGTTCCAGTGCCTGCCTCGAAAGCGCAAGGTCCCAAGTTCAATCCCCGGTACCAAAAAAAAAAAAAGTATGCAAAGTCCACTTTATTTACTGAAGTGTTTATTGTTGGTGGTTCCCAGAAAGCAGAGTTGACAAATAGAATGGGCATTGAGGAAGTGACGAAGGTTCAAATAATCTCAAAAAGCACTAGTCATAGTTGCAAAGTTGTTAGTAGTCTATGCTGAGGAGTAACTTGTTTAGTGTTTATTTTATACAAGTATACTTTCCTTTTTTGTTGTTTTGGTTTTATTTGTGTTTTATTTTTTGAGACAGGGTCTCACTATGTAGTTCAGACTAGCCTTGAACTCACTGTGTAGCTCAGGCTGATCTTGAACTCAAAGCAATCCTCCTGCCTCAGCCTCCCCAGTGTAGGGACTACAGGTGTGTGCCACCACATCTGGCTACAAGTATACTTTCTAGCCTCTCTACTAAATAGTCCCATAATAGGATCTCTTATTCTTATTTAACAATTAGCACATTCAACCTTGTCTAGGGTGTGAATTAGTGCTATCCGAAAGCCTAGACTACTTTTCCTCTAGGAGCCTGTGTTTCTACATTTATAAAATGTTTGTACTAAATATAGTTGTGTGATAGAAATTAAATATTAAATGGGTTAATATATGGATTTCAGTCCTAGCTCTGCCAGACTGTTTGGCCTTGAACCAGTCACTTGGCCTTTCTAACCCACTCAGTTCCCTTGCCAAGAAAATGGAGTAAGACTTACCTATTCAATCTACAGGGCTAGTGTGAGGGTCAAATAAAATAATCTTGTGTGAAAGCATTTGTGTGAAATCTAATTAACATTTTGTGTATGTACAAGATAGACCTTAACCCAAGATTGATTCAATTTAACACCCCTTTTGATTAAAAGGATTTTTTCCATGTTTTCTAAAACCTACTTTTAATTTTTCTAAGTCAAGAAGATGCTTCCTTATCTGCCTCCAGCACTGGCCTTACAGCTCTTTCTGTGGCTACCCCAGCAGTAGTCCCTCTCCTTTGACCATGAGACAGATTGTCATAATAAAAAATTTTTTTTTTGGTACCGGGGATCGAACTCAGGACCTTGAGCTTGCAAGGCAGGTGCAGTGCCACTGAGCTAAATCTCCAGCCCATAATAAATATATATATTTTTTTGTACTGGGGACCGAACTCGGGACCTTGTGCTTGCAAGGCAGGCACCTGAACCACTGAGCTAAATCCCCAGCCATAATAAAAATTTTTAAATGCAAAAAAAATTGATAATTGCCATCAAGACAAGATGATATTTCTCACAGTCTCACAGCCACTCTCATCAATTCTAGTAAAATACTAAAACTGTAACAGTTACCTTCAAAATTATTGCCTTTACTAACACAAGGGTTAATATAAATCACCATTTAAAAATCAGTATCAGTATGATGTTAGTAAACACTTTAAGTACCTTATCAAGTGCCAGTATGCCAAAAATAGGGGAAATCTCCCTTGTTACAAATTCTTTTATCCCCAATTCAAGATTAGAGCTTTGACTGTTACAGAATGGGATTACTGGGATGGTCAGGTTTTCATTGTCACAACTAGGTTGTGCTACTGGCATGTAAGGGTTGTAAAGCCCAGGGGTGCACCATCTGCAATGGACTGGCCAAACTCCTACATTGTCAAAATGTCAGTGATGCCCAGGCTGAGAAACCCTAATTGAGAGAAACAAACACTGTCCTTGGGAAATACGTTTTTTTCACATCAGGATGAAAATAAGTCATCCTTACTGGCCTTCACAGAATAAACGATTAAGCTGTTATTCAAATTAGTAAGGTTATGTCTAATATGTATTTTATGGCTACCTTTTAATGTTTTCTCAAACACAGAAAATACACTGTTGTAGAATACATTTTTTTTTTTTTTTTTTGGTACCAGGGATCGAACTCGGGACCTTGCGCTTGCGAGGCAGGCACCGGAACCACTGAGCTAAATCCCTGGCCCTAGAATACATTTTTTGAAAAAAATTGTTTTAGGGAAATTGAGTTTCAACCATTGAGAGAAACATGTTTACTTTTCAGGGTTCAAGCAGAACTTTGAAGTAATAGATTTTATAGAAAACAGCCTTATTATCTTTGCAGGATAATCTAACATTTTATCTAGTCTTGGGTAGAATTAATGGTGTTATTTCCTGTTCTTAGAGCTAGATCATATTGGGATGAGATCAGACCAGCTAATTTAAAGACCAACAAGTGGGACCAGTACTTAAGGCATTAGGATATTCTTTGTGTACATGTCTATTTCAAAATCTCAAGTGCATGACTTCAGGAATTTATTTTGAAAAAGTATGTGTTACTCACATTTTTAAATATAGAGAGAATATGTAAAGAGAATTAATGCAAAGCCACTATCAAGCTCTCCTGGGTGGTGTTAAAAATTCTTACCCATGAATCTTCATATAAAGATTGTAGCACCTTCTTTTAAGGCAAGTACCTATGAATGTATGTTAGAATTGCAGTGAAAGATACTAAGAGAGAGTCATGCACATTTTATTTACAGTTTAGTAATGCCAGTCATGTATCAATTGATTATATGTCATTTTAAACTTAAACTGTTCTCTTCGGTCACTTAGGTATTTAAACAATATTACACTGAATTGTTTGAAGTTTTAATTATTAGAGAAATAGATACCAAGTTTGAATTGTTGCTGTGATTGAAACTTTGATGTTACTGATCAAATAAATAATTCAGTATCAGACCTTTTAAACCTAAGCAGAGTAAAATTAGTCTGATTGGAAATACATTGTTTTTCTTGGCTAGTTTGGTCAAAGGTTCTAAGTGAGGAATGGAGGTTGTATGCTATCCCTATCCTTATACTTTGGATTTTGTTGGGGGGGAGGGGATCCTAAATTTAAAATTGTTCCTTTTGCTACAGAGGAGGTGGAACTAAACCTATATAATATAGTGCTGTACATGTTACTTGTAAATTATGTCAGTACCAGATGGTTGATTATATTTTTTTCAGCTCCCAAATTCTGTTCATTCTACTTTAGTCCCTTCATTTTTAGAGATCAGGAAACAGATTGCCTCATTTAAAGAGAACTTAAAACACAGGCTAATACTTGCTAGACATGTGATGTACTGATATCAGTTAAATAAGTCATGTAACATTTTCAAATTTTTGTCATATCTGTGTACTTACTAATTCTATTTCCTGCCATTTCCATGAGATTAAGAGTCTTGTGTTGTACCAATGGAGCTAGCTGGGCAACCTTTTACTACTGTTTAAATTGACTTTTACTTTAAATAATTGATCTTATTTGTTAAAAGAAATTTTTTCTACTGAACATAGAAATTGATTGGTTCCTTTAAATAGAGAGTAAGCAGAAATCCAAATCAAAACAAAGCAGTGTTATTGTTTTCAATATAACTTAGTTAATTTAAATTGAATTAATGTTATTAAATTTTTAATTCTTGCTTTTTGTGGTCAGGAATGTGCCACAGCAGTATTTTCATGTTTGATGGGAGCACCCTAATTGTCTACAAGAAAAGCACAGTTAAAGCCTCTAGTTAAGTTTCTGTGTGACTTTTTTTAAATGGAATGCTTCTTAGGGAGGAAATGACAGTGTTTGAAGACATGTTTATATACTCAAGTATGATTTCACATATACCAGAAAGAAAGACTTGCTACATGGAAGTAAAGTTGTTCTTTGGTTAATTTAAGTTGATTTTTAAAAAAAACAAAAAACTTGTATTTTGAAATTGAAGTTTTTAGTTAGCATAGAATCCATCAGTTTCTTTTTCTAAATAGGGAATTTTATCAGTGTAGTTTATTTACTTAAGTAAAACATTTTCACACAACTCTAGTGTCTGACAATTCTGGAGATATATATATATCATATATATATATGAATTAATATTTCATCAGTAAAAGATTTATCTGCGAAAACGGAATTTTTTTAGTTCATTTGAATGGAGGAAATGCTTTTATTAAAGTAATTCTAATAAGTGTGTTGCATTTCATTAAATCACTATTTTTGAATTTATTGAAAATAAACATATTTGTCTGAGTTGTTTCTCTAAAAGTATTTTGTCGCTTCTAGAAAAATTAAAGGGAGTCAAATGGCTAAGCTTTCTCCTTTGACTTTTCTTATTCATTTGGCTACAAATATTCTGTATTGCTGTCTCTCCAAAATTGCTACTATATGGGGATGCTGTATTTCACTGAGAAATCCAGTCATTCAAATAGTTTTTTTCCCCTATAGATAAAGTAATTCTCTCTGCTTTGAAGCTCTTTTCTTTGCCACCAGTTTTCAGTTTAATTATGACATGTCTTGGTGTGGATGTCTTTAGGTTTATCCTATGTGGAATTTGTTCAGCTTAAGTCTGTAGTTTTCTCTTTCCAAACTTTTCAGTCATTATTTTGATTCTGTCTCCATCTTCCAGTTCAGATTTCCTTACTAGGTCCTTTCTTTTTTGCTTTTGAGCCCATCTAATGCCTTTTTAAAATTATTAATATCTAGTTCTAAAATTTATACTTGCTTCTTTATATCAAGTATATTTTTTCCCAGTCCCAAATACGTTTTATAACTACTTATAACTACTGTCATGGCTGCTTTTAACTCTTTGTCAGGTAATTCTTAAATCTGTGCCATCTCAATTTTGGCATCTGATTTTTTTTTGCATTGTTTTAAATTTTTCTACTTCTTGATATGATGAGTGATTTCTTCTTGAAACATATTATATTCTGAGGCTCTGGATATTTTCTAAACTTCTATTTCCACTGACTTTTCCTGACACTGCTTTAGTAGGACAGTAGGAGGTGCCTTTTCATTACTGCTAGGTACATATACAAGTCCAGGTTCTGTACTCAGACTCCACTGACACCTAAGGAAGGAACATCCTTCTTGCTACTCTACTGGGTGGGGATGGAATTCCAGGTTACTCCAGGTGGTCTCCATTGACGTCATTGAGGTGAATAGAGGAGTATGTCTAGCCATCAGAGTGAAAGTCCTGGAGCATTGGACCTCCTCTTTCTAGTTCACAAAGTGGAAGTCTCAGCTCCCCGCTTAGCTTTTGCTGGGAGGAGGGGCCCCCACAGTACTTTCTGTAGTATTTGCTGGAGTAGAACAGTTATTGTCAGAAGTTTTGTCTTGGGAGGCTGACCCTTTCTTGTTCCTTTAACTAAAAATTAAGTTTTTGTTATAGCTTTTCCCCCCATGTACCAGTTGACATTTCCAGGTTGGTGGCTCCTTCAGCTTCAAGTCTAGGGTGTATTAGTTCAAAAGAAAACACAGAGAACTCATTGTCATATTGGTTCTTGAATCCTGAACTCCCTCCCCGTTCTGCCTCTCTTCACTTTTTGTGTCACTTTACATTGTATATGTAATGCCCAGGTTTTTAGTAGTACCTTACAAAAATAATAGGGAAAAGTACATTTTTATCTTCCTGTAAGTGGAAGGCCCCAAATTTACATTTTGGTCTGTTTATGTCAAATATATAACCATTATTGGGGAAAATGTTACATACTTCATTTCTTATGTGATGATTTTCATAATATTCTCAGTTACACTATCGGAAAACAATATATTTAAACTGAAATTCATTGTTCACATTATTAATGAAAAACTTTTCCTCTTTAGGAAATAATGCAAAAAGTGTCCCAAAGCTCCTGACCAGTGAATAAAGATTTGAGAAAGACAACCAAGCTCATGTTTTCTCCTGATCAAGAAAATCATCCATCTAAAGCACCAGTAAAATATGGTGAACTCATTGTCTTAGGGTAAGACATCTGATGAAACATAAAATTGAATAATACAGTAATTTTGGTCTCTAGGTAAAAGTACTTTTTTAAAGAATTTGTATCTTACTGCCACACAAGAATTTAAAGCTACAGGGTAATATTGTAAAATTAAGAAACTTAAAATTTTCATATTTCTGCTATTTTTACAAGTGCTTAAATACTGCATAAACTTTGCCTTACCCTCACCCAAAAGGGCAAAGTTTACCTTTTCTGTCCCATCTTTTTAAAAACTTGCCTCAGCCGACTTTACCGAAAATTGTTTTCCTTTATTCTGCTTTGCATCATTTTGTGTAGATTACTATTTATTTCTTTTGCTCCTCTAAGGTAGGTGTTGCTTTGTGTTAAGGTCCAACTGCACTATGCTTCTTGATGAAAGACTCTGAAGCCCAGAACCTAGCTACTTGTTTGCTTCAACAATAATACCTGTTTAACTCCCGTAAGAACAGTCTGCATATTTAAGAATAAATCATTTCAGAATTTAATTTATTCAGTCTAAACTTTTCATAATGTTTCAAGGGGGGAACAGTGTTAGTCTGTTAATTTGAGAATGTGTTTGTTCGTTGTGTCAGATGAAAGAGTAAAAGAAATTGTAGAGATGTATAGAGTTATTAGCTGGGTGGGAATCAGGAATCCTAGATTTCAGTGCTTATTCCAACACTGCTAGCTGTGTGACCTTGGGCAAGTCAGTTATTTTGGGCCTTAGTTTCTTCCCCTATAAAAGAATTGATATCATTTATAGCCCTTTATTTTTTGGGTATTTTTTCCCTCAAAAACCAAACTTAAAAGATTATAAACTTAATATAGTCACTACAGTATTACAATTTCAAGTCACATAGACTTTAATAGTATTTAATGACAATTTTTAGCTACTAAAAAACTATTCTAAGTTATTCTGACAGGCAATCTGAGAATCTTTGAAGAATGGAATTTAAAACTTAAAATATGGCTTTAAGCTGCCTCTCTTAACCCTGGAAGTTTCTCAGTTAAACATTAACAACTAATCATTATGTCTGTATCTGGTACTTGATATCTTAAAATGCAAATAATGCTTCTTCCTAACTTGAAGTGGAAGGGGACAAGGTTGTCCATTTCCTGCTGTTGTAGCTTTAAAAACGTTTTGAATTCAGGAATGCAGTGTGGAAATAGAGACCATAGATCCAGAAAAATGAGTCATGTAACTTAGAAAACAGTAGTGAGAGGCAGTAAGGAACTCACAGTGAGGCATCATACAACATAGAATAGCAAAGTTAACATATTGTCCAGCAGGCCCTACTTTGTATTTATTGCAGTGCTCACAAGAAGAGGAAGGGCTTTCTGCCAGTACAAAATGTTTTCTGTTTTATAAGGGGTCATTATAAGATCTATAGATGGTAGTCTTTGGATCAACTTTCTTCTTAGCTTTAAAACATGACTGTAACTTATCTGCCAGTGTTGCAAACAATTTTACAATCAACCTCTCCTCTCACCTCACATCTCTGTTCCTTACCTAGTTGTTGCCTGGATTGATCAGCTATATATGGGCGATCATCAAACCAAAGATTTTTGTCTGGGTTAGGGAACACTTGAGTGAAGATTGTTATGAAATTACTGTTTATGCCTCAGTGAAGCAGTAAAGAATGACAAGCATGACAGACATACCAGGATTTAAATTCTGGCTTTGTGTCATCTATTTGACCTTCAGAAAATAATTCCACTGAGTTTGTTTCCTAACCTGTAGAAATGGAAACAATTATGGCAGTCTTAACAGTTGTTGAGAGGCTGCATTAAATAAAGTGATGTATTGGATAGAACTCAGTAGTGTCTGGTATATAGTAAACACCTAAATGCTTTTATTTGGGTTTGTTTTTAACATTTTCCCAATTGTTTCAATCCTTGCTTGCTTTGAGACATATGTATATATGTTATCATGGAGAAATGGTCATATAGCCTGAACAACAAAATGTGTTTAACAGACATTTCAGTTGGACAGGATCTGCCAGCAGAAAGAGAGAGTCTGTGCGTTTGTGCATGTGTGTGCATGTGTATGTGTGTGTGTTTCAGTATCTAACACTTAAAGAGACAAGTCCAAATACTCTTTATTTCCAAAGTTTAGCTATTTAAAGTATTTCACACTTAAGGTTCACAATTAAGGGAGATTCTGTTTTAAACAATATATATTTTTCTTTTGAAAGTTGTATTAGCACGTTGCAGAAACATTCACCTGAAGAAAATAGGAAAAAAGAATGAGTCATAAGGAATTAGATATGCTATTAATCAGCTCTTGATTATCTTCAGTAAAAGAGAGTGGAAATATATAAATAACACAATGCTGTATATAATACAGAACACACTTCTCTATCAGTTTAAATGTAGCCAAAAAGAATAGCATTTAGTTTTGTGTCCAAGCAGCTGGTCTGGAGATCAGTAATTGCTAAAAGGAATTTGAGATATTTATAATGTGCTAATAGATAATTAATCGGGAATTGATTCCACAAGGCAATGTAAAACACGTTTTATAATTATGTGATTCTTATAAGAAGTCACCTAAACTTATTTTTTTCTTCCCTCAGGTATAATGGGTCTCTCCCAAATGGTGATAGAGGAAGGCGGAAAAGTAGATTTGCTTTGTTTAAAAGACCTAAGGCAAATGGGGTGAAGCCCAGCACTGTGCATATTGCATGTACTCCTCAGGCTGCAAAGGTAAAAAATGAAAATAAAAAAGCTAAGTAAATTAACGTGGAGAAATTGAAAGATTTTTAAATGTTGTTTATATTTTCTAGCATTCCCCTCACATTTCTGTTTCAGAAATTTCCTTTTCTTGGATTGGAGAAGAGACTTTGGAGACATGATATTTGAAAAGCTACTGTATGAGGGGACATGGGCATGTTTTTAAATGACAAACCAGGACCAATGGGTGGAAATTAAAAGGAAACATTTCCATTCCTTACTATAAAAGGTTGACATGGGCCAGGGTTTTTTCTGGTAATGTTTAGAACTGTATGGCTCTCCACCCTGAGAAGTAGGGAGTTGCTATTCTTATTACTGCAGGGGCCTTGCCTGGGCTGGTGAAAGAATGTTGTGCATAACATGTATATTTAGGCATCAGAAGTCTGTTTGGATGAAGTAATTTTTTAGCTGAAGATCTTTGTCTAAGATTCTATCAATACCCCTTTTGTGTGTATGCATGTGTGGTGGCAGAGCAAGGGGGATGGTTATGACTCCCATAGCTTTTACCCTAGTCCCTTATACAAAGTAGATCTCAGTAGTTATTAGATTGAATAAAACCTCTAGAAGCAAATACTTAATTGTATTTACAGTGTAATTTCTTGCCTGTCTGGCTTTATTAATGCTTGTATACCCCCTTTCTTTTCCGTATCAAAATCTCCAGAACCTGGACCACCAGTTCAGGCCCTTGGACTTTTTCCAGAAATGATAGACAAGTAGAGGAAATTTCGGATCTTACATTTTTTTGCAAATTCCTTTATTTCCAGTTTTATAACACAAACTGAATTTGATATTTTCATGAACAAATAAGAAAACATAAAGAGCCATTTGACTCTGGAAGTACCTATACTAAGTAATTCTAGGATGTGCCTTCGTATTATGTACTGTCTGAGACTTAACTTTGTAAATTAAAGAAATGAGAAACTAAGCTCATAGCTTTAGTTCCTGCAAGAAATTGGATGTTTTATTTTGGTTTATATCCAGTTTGGTGTGTAAAACAGAGTACTCAAGTCTTGGCTAGGCCTCCTCTATTACTGTTTGGGAACCAGTGAGTGTAGAAAAGAGACAGTATCTTTTTAAGTGTTTGTTTTTGCTTCTTTGCAGAGAAGGTATGTGTTGAGCAAGTGGTGGAAATGAATGGCTTATTTATCCCAATCTGAGAGGCTTATTCCAGTATTTCCCCCACAAGAGTGTGCTTGGCATTTTGGTGTGCTATTCTTCATTGTGCAGAACTATCCTCCACATATTACAGGATATTTATTTAATATTCTTGATCTTCTAACCACCAAGGTCCCTTTGAGCTCAGATCATTGTGACAGCCAAAAAATGCACTTTCATATTTTCAGATGCCCTTTAGATAGCTCAGACTACCCTCTGATTGAGAACCATTATAAGGAAAAAATATTTATAATCTCTACCTCTAAAATGTCCAGTTTTGTATCTCTCTTCCAATTTTTTTATCATTTCCCTCATTTTTTCATTTTTATCAGGCAACAAAAATTGTAGGTATCAAAGGATTGACTCCTTTTTAAATTTTGGAGGAATATGTTAGGTTGTGAAGAAAACCTAGTTGTTTAATCTGGCAGTCATCTGAGATGAGTGATTAAAATGCTTTCTACCAGTTCAGTGAGACTCAAACATAACTGGACAATTCTTATTCCTAATTTCATTGTAACCTCAATAGCTAAAAAACAATTTCAAGCCACACAAAAGCCAGTGTTTTAAAATCTCTTTAGCCAGTAAGAATTAATTTCCAAAATACTAAGCAATTTGAAAATCGGTTGCTTAATGCTGAGTTTTTAGATTTTAAAACCTTTGATCCAATTATATAATTATATAATGTTCATGAGTACATAAATTTGTGGTTAAAAAAAATTAACAAAAATGGATATAAATCTTCTATACTGCATTCTGGAGATTGAATAGCTTTATGGACAAAGGAATACAGAGGGACTTCTAGGCAATCTCAAATATACAGACAGTTTGGGCCGGGGATTTAGCTCAGTGGTTCTGATGCCTGCCTCGCAAGTGCAAGGTCCCGAGTTTGATCCCTGGTACCCCCCCCCAAAAAAATACAGTTTAATTTATTTAAAAAAAAACAGAAACAAGTGTCATTTTAAACCTTGATAAAGCTAGTTAGTTATATCCAGGTGTTTGTTTATTCTCTGTGGGCATTTGAAAATGTTCTTAATCTTAAAGCTCTTGCTTTAAAGGCTTTATTTGATAAAAATTGAAACAAAGTAAAACATTAAAATGCCAAACCTTTAATTGAGAAACATTTTTTTCATTTAGCTTACTTGTTATGTGTAATCACTTTCTTTTGTCTTTGTATCTGTTTTTCTTTTATACAGCCTATTTTCACTTCCTTTCTGCAATGACTAGGTTCTCCACCCCACCCATATTATCAAGTTATATACATAGAAAATGCCTGAAAACAAAACTTTTAGCAAGGTTTTTTGTTTGAGATAAGTCAGAAGTACAGTCATAAGCATTGTATCCATTTCCTTTGGCAGTGTTTAATCATTCTATGAATTTTTCTGGATCTAACCCAACATAGGCAAACATTTGTCATCAGTAGAGTCACAGATTGGTTAGAAAACCATCTAACTCTGCTTATGGATTAATTTTATAGCTCTTTAAATAACTTTAAATATAATTCTGACTTACAAGATTTTGTATTTTCTCCTTATCAGAAAGATACTAAATACTGTTTTCGGTTTCTGTGTGGAATTTGATTTTGATCAATTTTAGTTTTAAATACTTACAAGGAAGAGCCACATTTTACAGTGTTTTTATTTTTTTTTTAATTATGTTCTTACTCTGTAACTTATTCTTCTGTATCCATTTACCCCGAGAGAAGACATTGTCACAACTGAGGTTGTACAAGAATTAGTAACCTTATTGGGCTTGGTGGTACACACTTGTAATCCCAGCACTTGGGAGGCTGAGGCAGGAGGATCGCTGCAAGTTTGAGGCTAGCCGGAACTACATAGTGAGTTTAAGGCTAGCCTGAACTACATAGCAAGACTCTGTCTCAAAACACCAAAAAAAAAAAAAAAAAAGGAAAGAAAAAAAATACTAACCTCAGCCCTCAGTTTCAAGGGGAGAAATAAATAACTGTATCATATATGTGACAAATAGTTTTACCTTCTTTAATGGAAAGGATTTTCTGATTTGGTTTACCTACCTACTAATTTTTGCCATTAACCCGTTTATTTATAGGCAATAAGCAATAAGGACCAGCATAGCATATCATATACTTTATCTCGGGCCCAGACAGTGGTGGTTGAATATACTCATGACAGCAACACCGATATGTTTCAGGTATTATATATAACATATGAATATCTTTTCTTTAAAAAGTCTGTTGTCACTAACTTTTGTTATGGCCAGATTTAAGGATTATTTTTAGAATGTATTGATTTCTAAACTTCACATGTAGAAGTCATTGTGGGATGGTTAAAAGATGGACTCTGGAATCAGAATTCCTGGTAAACATTAGTCACTCTATGCCTCAGTGCAGATAATAGAATCTCCCTCGTGACTGTTAGGAAGCTTAAATGAGTTTGTGCATGCAAAGTACTCAGAGCTGTACCAGCTACCGAGTAAACTCTTAGTAAATGTTGGCTATTAATATCCAAAAATAAAAAAGCATAAATATTTTGCACATATTTATGACTTTTTATGCCACTGCTTCCCACCTTCCTCTCAAGGCAACAGAAAGTTCAGACAATTTCTAACGATTCATATCATACATGTGAAGTCACTAATGAATGAGCTACTGGTAGTATACACACATATTTGGTCATAGGTACTGGTACAACAAAAGTTTGTTTTTTCTCTCATTCTTTGTACCAATGCAGTACTGGTATTTTTACAAATTGATATATTTATAGAACAGTCAAGCCTAAAGATGTAAACAAAATTCTTGATCTCTTCTCTTGGATTTTCTAAACAAAAAAAATTCTGGATTTTCTAAAGAAACCTAAGCAGGATATAAATATAGATTGCCTGATAATGTTGTTCTTATAATTCTTGTCCCAATTTTCCATTTTTCTTTATTTTACATGATAAAATAAGGACACTCCCCCCCCCATACCAGGGATTGAACTCAGGACCTTGTGCTTACAAGGCAGGTGTGGTGCCACTGAGCTACATCCTCGGGCCTAAGGACATTTGTGTCTTCCTTGCTTCCTTGCTTTTATCAAAACTAACAATATCCTTAAGAAGATAAAGGTTTTGATCTCAACAAAAACCTAACATAAAGCTTTAGAATAATTTTTCATATTTTATTTCACTGATAAGCATTTAAAGTGGTTGCGTGTAGCTTTTTTTTTTTACAAAATCAGGATGCTACCTAGCCTGAGCATGGTGACACACACCTATAATCTTAGCACTCTGGGAGGCTGATGCAGGGGAATTGCAAGCTTGAGCCTAGCCCGGACAATTAACAAGACCCTGTCTTAAAATTTTAAAAATACTTTTAAAAAAAATTTTTAAATATAAAAAGAGCCAATGTAACTCAGTGCCTAGTCTCTCAGTTCAATCTGTGTTGCTGCAAAAAGATGATTGGTGGACAGAAAGATAGATACTTGATCACAGACTGGAGTTTTGGCTTCAAAACATACCTTGTAATTGTTATCCCTTTTATAGTTGGTTTTCTCCTTTTCATAGAGTATAAAATTTTTCCTAGTGTCACAGATTAATTACACCTTTTCTACAGGCATAGTACCTATGGAAAAATCCAAACATTTCTGCATCAAAAAGCCTGAAATATATCAAGTACCCAAACTACCCTAGTAAACTCTTTGAGGAACTGGTTTTATAAACATTTTGCATTATCTGAACATTTTTTAAATGTTTAATCCATCAGTGCTATACTAATGTGTAAATGTAAAGTACAGATTTCTGATTGAGGGGAGAAAGGGTAGAGAAAAGTCTTTTAAAGTGTAGTGCCTTTTATCTGGACCTTTTTATCAGAATTAACAGGGTTTTTGCTAACAACCAGTAGAAAAGCATCTGGCAAATGAGATGGCAGAAAAATGTTAGTATGGTAGAAGATTAATGAGTGAGCTGCTGGTAGTACTGTATACTTTATACAGAAATGGCAAGAAATCAAGCTGGATTGATAGAAACTTCTTTTCTAACTCTTACTGTGTGTGTTTGTGTACTGGGGATCAGATCCAGTGCCTCCCGCGTACTAGGCAGGCACTCTACCACTGAACTGTACCCCCAGCCCAACATCTATATTTTTAAAGCCAACAGAAGCACTTAAGAGGAAGAATTACTGGCATTTATCATATCAAATTATGTTTTGACATCTGATCATATTTGAGTAAGTTTTTCTTTTTATGGATTTTAAGCTTTCTTTATTCTCACTTGCCATTAGCAATATTGCTTTGATAACTTCAGTCTTCTCCGAGGCCCAGATCAAATGTTGACTCTGGAACTCTTCCCAAATAAGAACTGCTTCTGTCTGATTCTCAATATTACTCCTCACTCTAGTCCTTGACCTATACCTTTTGTCATTAAAAAGCCTTTTAATTTTTCGAAGTCTTTTTAATTTCAAAGGTCTGAGGATGTTTTCTTCAGATAGCATTATCTTAAAATTTTTTAAAAGGGGAAATCCAATCTTATATATGCTAACTAACCTAAAACTATCCAAACTAAACATAAAGGCTTCAGTTTTTATTCAAAATGCTAAAGGGTTTTATCTAAAAGTATGATCTTAATGAGGAACTCTTGAGGTTCGCTATGCAAAGAATTACGTTTAAGAGTTAGTATCTTTGAGGCCGCAGATTTAGGTCAGTGGTGCCGTCGCCTTCCTGGCAAGTGCAAGGTCCTGAGTTCAATCCCCGTTACCACCAAAAAAAAAAAGAATATATTCGTAAAGTGTTAGTGTTTTTCTCAGTACCCACATTCTTCAGTTTTATAATACCGCTTTGTAACAAAGATATTAACAAAGTGGTAATTTGTGAATGTCACTTTTGTCATCTATTCTACTGATTTCATTTTTTCATTTCAACTTTCAAAATAAAGGTAATTTATTATTTACTAGGTAGTATTTCTGAAGATGTTTTTAATTCTCTGACACCTCACCAGTCAGAACTCTTTATCTGAGAAGGTTGTCTCTGAGAAATAGGAGCAAGATTCAACAAGAAAATGAAAAGGACATCTAAGTGTATACAATAAATGCCACAAAGTCCAGCACTGAAATTTTTTGTTTTTCCTGGAGAATCCTTCAGGCTGTCACCAAGAACTGTTTGAAATACTTTTCTTTTAAGTTTGGTTTATTTGATTTCTCCACCAATATCAGAATGATAGTAGCTGGTCAGAGGAGAGACTTGTTGCTGAAAACAAGCATGACCAAAAGCAAGAAATGATATCTTATAACCTGATGGAAAAAAAATGGGAAAAATCTGTGAAGTGTATGCACGAAAGAACTTAAAACAAGGCTGTGCAGTCCCTTAACATAAAGATTGCATAAGAATTTAAAACAAGGCTGTGTAGTCCCTTAACATAAGGATCAGTATTCTTGTAGCACCTGGAGACATCATTGCATTTCAGCTTTATAGAAGTAATACTCATAATGATCTGGAGTCATCATAATAGATTTACTTATTTGTTCAATATGTTATATTTTAAAAGATAGAGTAATCTATTATGAGAAACCAGGTGTAAAGACCTAGGCCTGGGTTCAGCTCTCCTTGAGACTTGGAGGAGGGGATTGCAAGCCATGGGGGGTGGGGGGGCTATGCCCTGGCATGCTGGCTCCAACCAGTTTCAAGGAGTGAATCAACTACAGCTAAAGTCTGATTAAAGAATATACACACTTGGGTATAGTCTGCAAATTGAGAATCTGATGAACTTTCCCTGAGCCCTGGAACACGTAATTGTTTGCTGCTTCTTTGTGTGAGTCTAATAAAAGTGAGGAGCACTGACAGATTGGGACTCTATTTGTCCACTAGAGGCAGAGAGTCCCCTGGCCTTTGTCTTCCAAATTATCTTTGTGTCTTTTGTCTTTAGTGTTCGTTGGTTTCCCAGTTGTGGATAAACTCATAGGCTGGTTCCTACAATCCATGATAGGCATAATTCCACCCAAAAAGGTCAAAGTCTGAAGCCATCTAGAAATTTCACCCATCTGAACTTTCATTTCCCTGAGAGTTTCATACATTCTGTCGTAAGTTCCCACTTAATTCTATGCTCCACGTGATGATGACATCAGAGACAGTTTTTCTTTTTGGTACTGGGGCTCAAACTCAGGGCTTTGTGCTTGCCAGGCAGGCACATTGCAGAGAGAGTCTTAACAGATTAGTTTTCAAGGATATAGATGCTCCCAAAGTTAAATATGATAAGTTTAAGCTTTAAAAATTCAGAGGCTTCATGTTTCATTGCCTTTATTGAGTGGATTTTCCATTGTATTCTTTTAATGGGTCTTACAGGTATTTCTTTTTCTTATAGATTGGTCGGTCCACTGAAAGTCCTATTGATTTTGTAGTAACTGACACAGTTCCTGGAAGTCAGAGCAATTCTGATACACAGTCAGTGCAAAGCACTATATCAAGATTCGCCTGTAGAATCATCTGTGAACGGAATCCCCCTTTTACAGCACGGATTTATGCTGCAGGATTTGATTCATCAAAAAACATCTTTCTTGGGGTAGGAAGCTTTTTTTTCCTAAATGATGCATTCTTTTATACTAGTTTCTAGTTTGAAATTACAAATAAATGAAAGCTCACTATTGTTCTTTCTATAGGAAAAAGCTGCCAAATGGAAGACATCTGATGGGCAGATGGATGGCTTGACAACTAATGGTGTTCTTGTGATGCATCCACGCAATGGGTTCACAGAAGACTCTAAGCCCGGAATATGGAGAGAAATATCAGTGTGCGGAAATGTATTCAGCCTGCGTGAAACCAGATCAGCTCAGCAAAGAGGAAAAATGGTAAGTAGGACTGGAGATTTAGCTCAGTGGTTCTACAACCTGCCTTGCAAGCGCAGGGTCCAGAGTTTGATCCCTGGTACCAAAAAATAAAGACAGACTCTTAAAGGAAAAATGGTAAGTACTGAATGGTAGCTTCTTATGTAACATAAACACATAGGATGAGTTGGACTGAATACATTATGGATATTTTTAAGAAAGTCCTGAATCTATTGCTGACACAAAGAACTAAGTCTATCAATTATCAAACACTAACTACCAAATATTATACTAGAGAATAATATCTTAATGTTTCAGTTAGGAAATTATAAAAACTTAATCATTGACCATATTTACTTAATTGAAAATATTACACTATTGCTTAGCCAGATTTTTAATCATAAATTATCTGTAAGGCTAAAAAAGAAATGTATTTCCAGTACATAATGTTTACATTCCTTGTGTGGAGTTGGTACTTATACATGACACATCCTAATTTTTTTTCATTCCCTTTCCCTCCCCTCCAGCACTCCTCCCTTACCATTTGAGAAATATCCATCTCCCTACTTCCTCTTACCTTTTATTTTGCTCTTTTTTTTTTTTTTTTTGGTACCAGAGATCGAACTCAGAACCTTGCATTTGCGAGGCAGGCACCGGAACCACTGAGCTAAATCCCCGGCCCTATTTTGCTCTTTATTTATAATTTGAGTTTCTCATATAAGAGAATCCATGCAATATTTAAGCTTGTGTATTTGATTTGTTTCATTTAACTCTGTGGTCTCAAGGTGCAAACATACACTAATAGTTAAATTTCTAAAAATAATACTGAGGTATGATAAAAATATAGTGACTTTAAATGTTTTAAAAAATTATTATAGTAAATGACACATTTCTATTAATCCCTCTTACAATACTCCCTTTCACTAAAAACACATTTACCCCATCATCCCTCCCACTTTCTGAGACAATTCTGAAAGTCCTCTTTCATGAATGTCTTTGTGAGATATGATCAAAAATACAGTGAATGCAGCTGCTGAGTGCCATCCAGTGGAAAAACAGACTTAGGAAAACATGGTATATCATCATCCACCACATCTGGCATTGTGCAACTTGTAGCTCTTCCCAAAGTCAAAATTAGCATGAAGGGTTGAATCAGTTTAAGACCTCAGGACAGCCACAATAGTGCAACTAAAGGTTTACAAAAGAGAACTTGCAAGACTACATCAGAAAGTGGCAAGAACAATGGGATAATTGTGTTCCACATAGGGAGTAGAGGCTGATTGGTTTTCTTAAGGATGGTTAATGATGTACTGTAATAAACTTTTAAAGTGTAAACCATCACTGAATATTTGTCACACTGGATTTCTGTTCAGTATTTTATCCTTGATTTTCAAACTTATATTTTCATAACTGCTGTTAGTTTCTTGAATATTTAGTGGATAATCCTAAGAAACCTCATTTCTTGAGTAAGGAACCAAAAGTCCTTACATGACCAAAAGTCTAATGTAAAAATCCAAAACATGCTGTTGACTGTGTTTTTTGTGGGATTTTTTTTCTCCTCTAGGTGGAAATTGAAACCAATCAGTTACAAGATGGCTCATTAATTGACCTCTGCGGTGCAACATTGCTCTGGCGTACTGCAGAAGGCCTTTCCCACACTCCTACCGTGAAGCATTTAGAAGCTTTGAGACAGGAAATTAATGCAGCAAGACCTCAGTGCCCTGTAGGGTTCAACACACTAGCATTTCCCAGTATGAAGAGGAAAGATGTTGTAGATGAGAAACAACCTTGGGTATATCTAAACTGCGGTCATGTACATGGCTATCATAACTGGGGAAACAAAGAAGAACGTGATGGAAAAGATCGTGAATGTCCCATGTGTAGGTCTGTTGGTCCCTATGTCCCTCTGTGGCTTGGATGTGAAGCTGGATTTTATGTGGACGCCGGCCCTCCAACACATGCGTTTAGCCCTTGTGGGCATGTGTGTTCAGAGAAGACAACAGCCTATTGGTCCCAAATCCCGCTTCCTCATGGTACTCATACTTTTCATGCAGCCTGTCCCTTTTGTGCACATCAGTTGGCTGGTGAACAAGGCTACATCAGACTTATTTTCCAAGGACCACTAGACTAACAAACAGTTGTCCTCCAGGACTACGTTATAAATTTATAAGCTAAGTGAGTTGGGTTTTCCAACCTGTTGTCCACGTTACAGTTTCTCTGCTCTGGTTATTTGCATTAAGATGAAAAATTTTTTTAAACATTTATAATAAATAATATCAATTTCTGAGCAAAAACCTGGGAAATTCAAGTAAGAGAATTTTTGAAAGTACCAGACTTCTGAATTCTGAGTTTTTGAAAATATATTTTGAGGAGAAAAAGACAAAGTCTAATTTGATGCCTTCATTTTAGTGTTTTTGAATCACCCATCCTCAGTATTGAGAAATTGTTTTGTATAACTGAGGGTACTGTTGGTTCATACTATGTTAGTTTACAGTTTGTTGCAAACATTGTAAAATACAGCAACATGTATATTAACTTTTTTTTCTATTTATCTTTATTTTAGAAAATATCTTAGAATGTACTTGATAGAGTAGCATGGTAATGATGGTTTCACACCTTTAGTGTGAATGGTAGCTTAGTGAGCACATAGCTCAAGATTTGCCAAGTTAGGAAGAAGGACAAGAAAGCCTCTTTTTCCACCCCCATCTAAGTGTAGAATTTGGTAAATTAAAATACTTTAAAATCAAATTCATATTAATTACCATTGTGTAAGAGGTATTTGTTTTTAACCACATTGAAGATAATCAGGAAAGATTTTTTTCCTTAATGTTTCTCTGAAGTGTAGTACTATAACAAAAACTTAATGCTAAGAAATATTTTATATGCTCCTTTGAATATGCAATTATCTATTTTTCTCCCATGATAACTAATCTTTTTTTAGTATCAGTAACATTTGGCATGTTTAGTTTTTGGATAAACTGTAGTTCATCTGTTTGCAGTTGCTAGAAAAAAAATCACTTCCATAAGAAAAAGCATAAATTAACAAGAAAAGAACGTAACTTGATTTGCTTTTAGAAAAAGAAATGCTTAATTATTCTGTATTTGGTTTAAGCATTAGAAAATCTAGAGGTATAAAGGATTGAAGGACAGTTGTGCTCCCCCCCCTTTAACCTAGCAGACCAGCCTTAACTGTGGGCTTGAATCCTAAGGAGTGTTGCCACAGCATGACTCAAATAAAGGTTCGGTTGGCACAGGAGCACCAGCGACAGCAGGGTGGAGGGACACACTTTAAAGGTCTGTTTATGCTCTACTACAGTAAGTCCTCTGCTTTCAGAAGCAAGAAAAAAATTTCTCCTCTCAAACCCCTCTTAAATGCACCACAAAGAAAGTACAGACCATTGCACTACATCAACCCTTTTTGATACTTGTAGAAATCAATATACTTTTAAATTAAATAGCATCATTTTTTTTAGTCTTATTTCCTTTAGTTCAAAAAGTTGTATGATACTTAACTGACAGTAGCAAATTTTTGTATGTGATAGCATAGCTTTAATTTATCATATTACATCACTGTTCAGATTTTTTTGTTGTTTAAAAAAAACTTGTCACTTAGAAGCCATGAACTATTTTATTTTACTTTGTCAGAATTCCTTGTTTTTAAAAATGATCATTTGGGTTCACTCAGGAAATGCATGTCAGGAAACTTGTATTATAAGTTTTTTAGTTGTGATGTATCAGTAACTGCTGTTATCCCTTTTTCAAAGAAATATAATTGATTTTGAAGTTTTCTAGATTGTCACATGCTTTGTGACTAATGCAAGGAAATCAAGTCCTGTTGTATTTGTTCTAGTTATTTCTATTCAGGCTATATATTGTAGCTTAATTTTTATTTGCAATTAATTTATTCAAACTAAGTAAATACTTTTCAAAATAGATAATTTGAGTTTGTCTCTGTGAGTTCCTTTTTGTATAGCAAGAGTGGGAAACCAGAAGTGAAATCTAGACGAATCCACACCATATTTTAAGAATATTCATTTGAAATAGATGTGAAGTTTGCACTTAATATGACACTTGTTTTTTTCCTCTTGTTGTACTGGGAATGAATCCAGGGCCTCTTGCATGCCACTGAGCTACACCCCAAGTCTTATTCTATTTTCTTGTTAGTTTATTAGTACATGTTTGCAGTACATAGTGTATATATTCTTGGTGTGGAATTAGTACATGTACAAACTTATCCCAGTTTCTTTTTTTCATCGCTTATTCCTTCACTTTTGCGAAGAATCTATCTCCCTTCTTCCTATTATTTTGCTCTTTGTTTTTACCCTGGGTTTGAAACAGAGTGGCTAAGTTGTCCAAGTTGGCCTCAGGGTTGTGATCCTCCTGTCTCCCAAGTAGCTGGAAGTGTAAGAGTGTGCCACCACACCAGGCAGTGTAACCCTTGAAAGTCTCTGATTCTCTTTGGAAATAATCTCTTATTTATTAATAAAGGAACTTGATGGTGGCTAAAAAATGAAGCCCTTCTCTAAGTGAAGTCCCTAGAGAGTTGGCTTTTTGTAGTTGCATAGTAGTACTTCAGTGATCATAAAATTTCATGTGCTTCCTCGAGCACCAGAATTTCCTTCTGGCACTTGGGGAAAACCTGGTTCAAATTCTGTCAAATTCAAGTTTTTAAAATGTAGGCAGTGTAAATCATTAGGTGTTTTCTGTTCAAGCACTTTGAATGTTAGTTTTGTCATTTTGCCAGTGCCTAATAGAACACTTACTTGTATTAAAGTAATAATCAGTATCTTAAGTCTCTTAAATGCACTCTCAAGAAGGAGAATCCTTACAGCTTAACTCTGTTATCAAAGCAATTTCATACTTAAGTTATTTAATTTATGTGGGGAATTCAGTTTTCTTTCATCTAACATGTTAGTCAAAGTAAAACATGTAGGGCAGACATTCAGTCTTTTTACCAGATTATCCTCTTGAAGCCATAATTCATATAAAAATCTTCTGGTACATGTAAAGCAGGGTAGAAATAATAATGCAAATATATAACATCTAATATTTGAGTATTCCTACTACACTTTATCCTTAAGATACCTCAACAACCAAGAGTGATACATGACCTTCTCACACAGACTTAGTAAAGGCATCAATAAAAATCCATCCATTATTCCTGGGCTGCGGATTTAGTTCAGTGGTGCCATGCCCGCCTTGCAAGCGCAGGGTTCTGAGTTCAATTCCCAGTACCCCCCCCCCCAAATCCATTCCTTTAAGTGTATAAGATAAATAATTTTAACACTTTGGCCCTTAATTCCAATCCATCATCTTGTGCTGCCCTACTTCAGAAATGCTTAGGTAATAGATCTGCAGTCTATCCCTTTTTCTGTATGCTCTTAAGCATTAAGCTTAGTAAAAATTAATGCTTAGTAATCATTAAGCTGTAGTAAATCAAATGAGCAAAACTACCTAATTGCTATATCTAATACTCCCACTTTCAGAATTATTCATATAAAATGTACTTTAATAACTTGGCTTCAAATTTTATCTACTTATATATATTAGAATACTATCCATCGAGTATTGCTGTAAATAATGGGTTGATGTACCAGGAAGAAAAGATCCCTACCTTAATGTGATTTGTATTGTAGTGGGGAAGATAGGAATGAGTAAGAAAAAAGTAAAAAATACAATATGATAGGAAGAGCGCTGAGGGACAAACAGAAAAGGGAGGTACAAAATATGTTGAGGGATGTAGTGTTTATGGTATCAAATAGGGCCAGGGAAAGTCCCACTGAGAAGATGTTATTTGAGTAGATTTGAAGGAGCTGAAGCATGTGGTTACTTAGGAGATGACCATTTAGGCACAAGAAAGTCATCACAAGGACCGTGAAATAGAAGCTTGCCCAGAATACTTTTATAAAAGCAAAGAAGCCAATGTGGCTAAGTGATATGAAAAAGGGGAAGAGTAGTAGTTAAAATGACAGTAGTAGTAGGAGAATTTGGGATGAAATAGGATTATGAAAGGTCTCCTGAGATTCGGGGCTTGTATCCTGAGTGGTATGGAAGACTTTGGAGGGTTTTGAATATGGGAGTGACATGATCTGACTGATAACCGTAATAGGATCCAAACAGACTAAAGGTGAGGGGAGAAAGACTTGAAGTAATCCTGGAGAGATGATAGTGGCTGGGATCAAGGTGGTGACATGGAGACAATTGGAGAAGTGATCAGATTCAGGTGTTTTTGCAGACAGCTGACAGCATTTGCTGGCAGATCAGCTATGGAATGTAAACAAAGAAATCAAGAATGATTCCACTCAGGTATCCGGGTGTAGCTCTGGTACAACACAAAGCTCCGAGTTCAACTCCCAACACACACCCCCACACAAAGACTTGGCTCAGTCAGTCAGCTTCAACAACTGGAAGAAGAGAATTCATAAGGGAGCAGGCACATTGACGGTGCAATCAGGAACATCAGATTGAAGGCCCTTTTACATAAGATTTCTGCCAAATGTGGAATGTCTTCACTTTCTTTCTAACTACTATTAAAGTTCTCAACTGTTAGGATGATCAGTGTCTTCTATACACCCTGTGCGTTTAGAAATGAATCAACAAAGTATTCCTCTGGGTTAATGGTGAACTGACTTCCTTTCATTGAAATAGAGTTGGGACAGCTCTCATGTTTCTCTCTTTGCTTTGGCTACTCTGAGGAAATGAAATTCTGTTTTCAGCTGCAGTAACTTCCTTTAACTGAAATATTCTGATAGTTTTTCTTCCTCCTCACCCATATACTCCTTTTTACTTGGCTTTTGTGTTTTTAAATAAATCCTCCCCAGTTTTCTTGAATCTTAATATGTAACTGCTTCAAAATCCCTTTTGGCAGTGACAGTACAAGTTTGTGTTTTTTCATGAAGTGTTTTTTTTTTTTTAAATATTTAAGTACTTACAAAAAAACAATTCTTGAACCTATTTTATAAATGCAGCTTTTAATATCCAGTTTCCCTGAAGGAAATATGCCTCTTTTTTATAATTATCAACAGAAAAGGGAATAAATAAAAGTTTTCCTAATGTCATAAATTATCATATCATTGTGTTGGATGATGTGATGAGAATGCTAGGTTCGTTAGGTCCATAATAGATAGTAAACCCATCTGTGTAAGTCAGAACAAAGCCACAGCATAAAATAAATTCATCACAGCTAACACTTGTTTGCTCTTTGTCAAACACTGTTCTAAATGCACTATACTAACAATATTAGAGATACTTAAAACTCAAAAATTCTTAGGATCTAGGAATGATTATCTCCATTTTGCAGTGGAGACCAGCCAGAGCCATGTAACTCACCCGAGCTTCACGTGGTTAATAGTGGAAAGACTCAGAATTTGAACTTTGAAGGTTTCACCTTGTGTATACAGAGCCACCATATTTTCTGCTTCCCTCGTTTTAGTGTTGGAATGCACTGAAGGGATTCTTTTGCAGGTTGGTAAATAAGTATCATGCATACGTGATACTGAGCCATGTGGTGGATGCTCAAAAACTATTCCTTGGATGATGAAAGAAAACTGGGAACTCAACTTTTAAGCTACCAAAACAGTCTCAGAATTAGCACATTAGCAAAAAATCTTAAGAATCATTACAGAAGATATTTGTTCAGAAAATGAATTTATCTAGGCTGAAAAGAGTCAAGAGAAAAGGAGACACTATAAAAGTGGCATTAACTGGGAGTTTGACAGGACAGCAAGAAGAAAACCATGGATGGTGCTCGAAGAGAATAAAAACGATTATGGAGAAAAGAGAAGAAATACCAATTGAAGTAAAAAAGCTTATCATCTGGGTTGGGGATTTAGTTCAGTGGTCCTGGCACCTGCCTCACAAGCACAAGGTCCTGAGTTCAATCCCCGGTACCAAGAAAAAAAAAAGCATCATCAAACATTTAAGTTTTTGAGAACTTACTGATGAAGGAAGACAGTATTGAAAGGGGAAATTAAGATTAGATTTCCTGAAGTTGTATTACACTATTACTGTAAAACTTATTTTTTAAAAAATAGAATATAAATTCAGGAACTCATGGCAATCAAGTTACAGATGAGGAAACCAAAGCCTAGTCAGGTAAAGTGATTATTGATAGATCTAATATTAGAACCTCAACCCTCTGTCTCTATCCTCATTCCTTTATCATAAATTTGAATCACCAAGATTTGGTTATATTCCATGTTTTAATTACTGAAGCAGAGCTAAGTAGCTTTATTTTTAATTTACAAGTCTGCAGAATGAAAATAACTTTTGTCATGCAAACAATAATTCCCAATTGTAAGAGACAGTCTGCTTCAGATTTCATTATTCCTAGTTTGGAAATGAAAGGCAAAAGTATAAGGGAAGAGAATCAAGAGTTTTGCTAGGTACAGTGGCATACTTCTGTAGTCCCAACTGTGAGAACTGCTTCAGGCCAAAAGTTCCAGGGCAGCCTGCATAACATAGCTAGACCCCAGTAGTTTCCCTTGCAGCCCTCTGGTATTTTATGTAAACTCAGCAAACATGAATTCTCACTCAATGACATGGCTCGTATTTTACTTTTATACTTATGGTGAAGTAGGAGTGTTACTTTGGATACCAGAAAGTTTCAGAATGCAGGAATTCAATGCATTCAGAAACTTTTCAGTTTTGCTTGGCTTCTTTGTCAGATTATTCTTCGAAACAGTTATTTGAAATGGAGGTGGTAATGAATGACTATTAAAATATTATAATGACTATTTTGTGAAACAACTAAAATTTTCCTCAGTTTACAATATAGTTGAATAATAGTAATCTGAACTCCAAATGGCCATAGAGTTGTGCAAGTCTTGAATCATGAGGGGTAAACCCCTAGGCAGAAAGCAGGAGTTGAACTGAACAAGATATACAGGGACTAGAGAGTGAGATGGTGCCACTGGCTTTTAGGTATGTGTACCTAGGACCTCCCAATGCAACAAATGGCTCAGGTGGTAGCTAAAGAAGGGTAATAAGAATTCCTCACTGAGTATTAGCATCATGTTAGGATTGATAAAGTAATTCCAAAGTTGAATTTCCAAGACAGTTGGGAGAGGAAAAAACAAGCGGTTTTTTGGAGAGAGGTCCAAGAAGCACACACACTTTCTTTAAAATTAATTTTATTGGTACATTTTAGGTATACAATATAATGACATTCATCATTGGAAATTTGAACCTTTACATAATCTCTCTTGGTTCTTATTTTTTCCCCTTCCCCTGCCCTCCCTTCAATCACTCCATCCCTCCCTATTTACAAAGACTTTGTTTACGTTTTTGCATTTTCTGATATTCCATTCCCTTCTTTCCTTTCCCCTACCCCCCCCACTTCCCCTTCCCCTTCCCCTTTGCCCCTTTTCTTCCTATTTCACATTATCTATTATACCTTTTAGTCCTTATTTACACTTACAGTTTCTCACACTACAAAAACTATTTGGTATTTACACATGTGTGTCGTATTTATTTCACTTAAGAGTATCACCTCATGCCCACTATCACAACTCCTGTTCAATATAGTTCTAGAAACATTAAAAAAGAGAAAGAAATAAAAGGAATAAAGATAGGAAAGGAAGAAGTTAAACTGTCATTTGCTGATGATATGATACTTTACATAGAAGACCCAAAAAACTCCACCAAAAGACTTCTAGACTTAATTGACAGATTCAGTAGAGTAGCTAGATACAATACTTTACATAGAAGACCCAAAAAAACTCCGCCAAAAGACTTCTAGACTTAATTGACAGATTCAGTAGAGTATCTAGATACAAGGTCAACACTCAAAAAACAATAGCCTTCTTGTACACCAATAACAGACTCACAGAGAGAAATTAGGGAAACAATTCCTTTTACAATAGCATACAAAAAAATGAATTATCTAGGAATGAATCTAACAAAGGAACCAAAAGACCTCTACACTGAAAACTACAGCACTCTGAAAAAAGAGATCGAAGAGGATATAAGAAAATGGAAAGACATCCCCTGCTCCTGGGTAGGAAGGATCAACATAATGAAAATGGCCATACTTCCAAAACTGCTATATAGATTCAATGCAATCCCGATTGAAATTGCAGAAGCATACTTCACAGACCTTGAGAAAACAATCCAAAATTTAATTTGGAATCAGAAGACACCTAGAATAGCAAAAACAATTCTAGGCAACAGAGACATTGCAGGGGGTATCACAATCCCCAACTTGAAACTATACTGCAAAGCTACTGTGATAAAAACAGCATGGTACTGGCAAAGAAACAGACCTGAGGGTCAGTGGAATAGATTAGAAGAAGCAGAAACAAATCCAGACACACTCAGCCACCTCATCTTTGACAAAGGAGCCAATCACCCTCACTGGAGGAAAGATATCTTATTTAATAAATGGTGTTGGAAAAACTGTATTTCAACCTGCCAAAGATTAAAATTAGACCCTTATCTATCACCATGCACTAAACTAAGATCAAAGTGGATTAAAGATCTAAATATTAAAATAGAAACACTAAACCTCCTGGAAGATAAGTTAGGTAGAACTCTTGAAGACATTGGCATAGGAAAAGACTATGAACAAAACCTCAGTAGCATGGGAACTAGCACCAAGAATCAACAACTGGGATCTCATCTTATTAAAAACCTTCTGCACTGCAAGAGAAACCACTAACAGAGCTAAGAGACAACCTACAATGTGGGAAAAAAATTTTAGCAGCTGTATAAAGGTCTACTATCTAGAATCTATAAAGAACTTTAAAAAATCAGACCTCCAAAATTTAAAGACCCAATCCAAAAATGGGCATCTGAAATGAATAGACATTTCTCAGACAAAGAAATAAAAGCAGAAAATAAACATGAAAAAATGTTCAACATCATTGGTCATTCGAGAGATGCAGATGAAAACAAAACTGAGATTCCACCTCACCCCAGAAAGAATGGCTGCTATCAAGAAATCAACCAATAACAAGTGTTGGCGGGGGTGTGGGGAGAAAGGAATCCTCCATTGTTGGTGGGAGTGCAGACTGGTGAAACCACTGTGGAAACAAATATGGAGATACCTCAAAGAACTAGGACTACAGGTCCCATTTGACCCAGCTATTCCCCTGCTGTGTATTTTCCCAAAAGAATTAATCATACCACAGTGATATATGAACATGCATGTTTATAGCAGCACAGTTTGTAATAGCTAAAACTTGGAAACAGCCCAAGTGCCCATCAACTGCAAAGTGGATAAAGAAAATGTGGGGTTTTTTTAATAAAATGGAGTACTCCTCAGCCATAAAGAATGACAAACTACAGACATTTATAGCTAAATGGATACATACTGAGGCGTTACTCTTAAGTGAAATAAATAGGACACACATGTGTAAATACTGAATAGTTTCTCTAGTGTGAGAAACTGAAAGTGTAAATAAAGATTAAAATGAATACTTGATAATGTGAAATAGGAAGAAAAGGTCCAAAGGGGTAGGGGAAGTGGGAGGGGAAGGGGGAAGGAAAGAAGGGAAAAGAAAAAGTATAAGAAAAGGAAAAAATGGAAACAGTCTTTGTAAATAGGGAAGGGTGGAGGGGTGAAGGGAGGATAGGGAATGGGGAAAAAATAAGAACTAAAATAGGTTATGTACAGGTACAAGCACCCAATGATAAATGTAAATGTATTGTATACCTAAAATGTACCAAAGAATTTAAGGGAAAAGAAAAAAAGAGTATCGCCTCAATGTACATCCATGTAGCTATAAAGGTCTCTAATTTCTCATATTTTATGGCTGAGTAGTACTCCATTTCATAAAAAAAAACCCACATTTTCTTCATCCAGTTTCCAGTTGATGGGCACTTGGGCTGCTTCCAAGTTTTAGCTATTACAAACTGTGCTGCTATGAACATGGGTGCACATATATCACTGTGGTATGATTCTTTTAATTCTTTGGGGAAGATCCCCAGCAGGGGAATAGCTGGGTCAAATTGGACTTTTAGTCCTAGTTCTTTGAGGTTTCTCCATACTGATTTCCACAGTGGTTGCACCACTCTACACTCACACCAGCAGTGGAGCAGGGTTCCTCTTTCCCCACAGCCCCGCCAGCATTTGTTAGTGGTTGATTTCTTGATAGCAGCCATTCTTTCTGGGGTGAGGTGGAATCTCATTGTTATTTCCATTTGCATCTCTCCAATGACCAGTGATGTTGAACATTTTTTCATATGCTTATTTGCTATTTTTACTTCTTTGTCTGAGAAATGTCTATTCATTTCAGATGCCCATTTTTGGATTGGGTCTTTAAATTTGGGAGGTCTGATATTTTTAAGTCCTTTATAGATTCTAGATAGTAGACCTTTGAGGAACAGCAGATAAAAATTTTTTCCCACATTGTGGGTTGTCTCTTCACACTGTTGGTGGTTTCTCTTGCTGTGCAGAAGCTATTTTTTTTTTTTTGGTAACGGGGATCAAACTCTGGTCCTTGTGCTTGTGCAGCAGGCGGCAAAACCACTGAGCTAAATCCCTGGCCCCAGAAGCTTTTTAATAGGAAGAGATCCCAGGCCGGGGATTTAGCTCAGCGGTTCCGGGGCCTGCCTCACAAGTGCAAGGTCCCGAGTTCGATCCTCGGTACCAAAAAAAAAAAAAGAAGAGCTCTCACTTGTTGATTGTTTGTTTGAGTTCACAGGCAACTTGAGGTTTTGTTCATAAAATCTTTTCCTACACCAATGTCTTCAAGAGTTCTACCTAACCTCCGTTCCAACCGGTTCAGTGCTTCTGTTTTAATATTTAGATCTTTAATCCATTTCAATTTTAGTTGAGTGCATGGTGAGAGATATAGGTCTAGTTTTAATCTTTGGCAAGTTGAAACCCAGTTTTTCCAGCCCCATTTATTAAAGTGGCTATCTTTCCTCCAGTGAGGTGTTTGACTCCTTTGTCGAAGATGAGGTGGCTGAGTAAGCACACACACTCTTAACATACATATACATATGTATGCACATGCATGCCCAATAGCTGCTTCAAATTTTAGAATAAGTATAACTTCTCAAAATGACTAGTTTGAAAAATGTTCACTTGAGTGTATAAATTCTTACAAGTTAGTGTCATTTCTATATTAGTCATATGGCATAAATGCAGGTATTTATTATATTTTTTATTCAAAAATTCAACTATAGCAGGCATCCCTAAATGAAGCATACTATGCAAAGCTGGTATCTTACTACAGAGGTAATATAGTACAACTCTGAAGTGATACTTCACATGTAATGAAATGAAAATCAAAGATGCTACTCTTGGGTCGTGGCCTTTTGCAGAAAAGCATATGAGCATTTCAGTGCTTTTTTTTTTTAACTTTGAAAGTTAACAAGAGTTTATTGGAAAGTGGTTTTATGGTTTCATTATTGCTGCTGACTTCATATGTGGCCATATTTATTTACCAAAGTGTTTTAGTTCCTCTTTAAATACAAAAGGGCCATTGAAAATGTTGTCTGGGTGGATTTTCTCAGCTTCAGACAAGGCACAAATCCAAGTCTTAATCCAACCTAGCCTCTGATACCAGTCCTTAGATGTTTCTTTATCAGAGTAAGTAACAATGGGCTTACTTCACTGTAAATAAATTAGAGACTGAGTGAAGGGAGTTAGAAAATATCAAGATAAGCAGCCTGCTCTTCAGAAAGGATGCAGTTTCGCTAAAGCCAGTGTTTCCTGTAACTTTGTAACATGTTCTTACTTTTAACTCCTTGGCTCTACCTATGGTACTAAACCTCATTACCTGTAGTCCTATAGAAAAATAATAATAATGATGATGATAATAATAATAATAATCCAATCCTTTTGGCCTCAATGAATGAATTCTGATTGTACATCATCTTAGTTCCTTAGGTCTCTGGTCCTGGTCTTTGTGTGGAATTAGATTTGTTCAGCCTTTTCATTTGAGGAGCTCAATTGCCTCTTTGAAATAAAGTCAGAATATATTAAATGAATTATGATGGTATTTTCACTCTAAAGACCTTTTAATCAATAGCTAATAGGATAATCAAAATAATTCATAGCCAAAACACTTTTGAAAGTATAGTTTTGGCATTTAGTGGAGGGGACAGAATCCATAGCAGTGAACCAACATTGCAAATTCCCTAACAGATTCCAAGGATCTATCCTTATTGGCTTGCATTGGAACTTAATCATATGTTGAACTGTGACACTAATTTAAACAGCATTTTGATCTGCAAAAATGTTTTCTTGTAATTCAAAGAAAAGTAATTGGTGCACTTTTTCATGCATGCCTTCATTATGATTAAGAGTGAGGCTACTGGGCGGGGGATTTAGCTCAGTGGTACCATGCCTGCCTTGCAAGCACAAGGTCCTGAGTTCAATCCCTGATACCACAAAAAAAAAAAAAAAAAAAGACAAGATTGAACCTACTTACCAATGAAGTATACTATAAAATGGGAGTGCCATGAGCAAGAGAATTGACATAACACAGAGATATATGCATTTTTACTCTGAGAATATTGCATTAATTTAACTGTTGAGTAATTTGAAGCTGTCAATTAACCTGGATTTCCAAATACACTTGGTTTGATTTCTAAGTACATCATTAACCACAGGACCCAGTAGTTATCCTGTGGGTTTCCACAGGAATAAGAAATTCACACCTCATTGAGTAAAAACATTTCCAGAAGATATATTTTGTTACTTTGTTTCTCTAAAGTTTCTCCATATGTAAAAATAATAGAAGGTTTTATTTAGAAAACAAGGTATATTTAAACAAAAGAGAAAGGTAGGCAGTGACAACTCATCTCAGATAGAAATTACACATTGACTCTTAAGGCCTTCTTTTATGTGGTTGTTTTAATAGTTCATTTCCAGCCAACACAGCATTTCTGAACTGCCAGCACTTGCTTTTTGTTTTCTGGTGATGTGTCTATGCAAACTAAGCTTATCTTGGGTGCCAACAAAATAATGCCATGTTTTTATGGAATTCCTGATCACTTCTCTTTCAGATGGATGTAGTACAGTTGGATATTGATTAATCTTTGGTCCTGTTTCTTAACCAAGTATTTTTCTCATGGAGAAAACTATTCTATGTCCAGCAATCTCACAATATGTGCCAAGAGCTAATCTATACTGGAATGATAAGAGTATGGATAATGCAATACATCAAGATTGATATGATTAAACAAACAGCTCAGAGAAAAATTCTTTGGGAATCTTAAATTATTAATGTGATTTGGACTTGTATGACTGTGACTTAAACAGTCTGATTTTATTCTGCTTCTTAAAGTCTGGTAGGCCCTTGGCAATGAGGAATGGTCCCCCCTCTCTTGAAAGGTGGTCTGTGCAAGAGAATAACTTTACAGGAAACAAAGGACTGATTGTTCATAAACCTGAGTAGATTATGGAAAGTAGGAGGATGACTTGCATTCAGTCAACCTGCAGTTAAATATTTACTGAATATTTGAGCAGCTTAAAATTGGACCCTTCATCCTTCATGTGTTGAAGAGCTACTTTTAATTTTCCTGCAACCTTGTGATCACAGGATAAGTGAGAGAGGAACTTCATTTTTTGAGTAGAGTAGGAAAGTAGTAAAAATCTTACTAACAGTCATGACAAAGCTTTCTCTCTCCTTATCTTTGGGACTCTTAGGAAAAGCTCAAGTAAGGAAGCCTGTTGGCAACTTGTAATGGAAAGCAAGAGTTAGTTTAAATTTGATCTTTTTTCTACATAAGTATCAAAATTTACAGTGTCCTTCATTCCAGAAAGAATGGCTGCTATCAAGAAATCAACCAACAACAAATGCTGGTGGGGGTGTGGAGAAAAAGGAACCCTCCTCCACTGTTGGAGAGAGTGCAGACTGGTGCAACCACTGTGGAAATTAGTGTGGAGATACCTCAAAGAACTAGGACTGGAAGTCCCATTTGACCCAGCTATTCCCCTACTGGGTATCTTCCCCAAAGATTTAAAAGCATCATACCACAGTGAGATATGCACACCCATGTTGATAGAGACACAATTTGTAATAGCTAAATCTTGGAAACAGTCCAAATGCCCATCAACTGGTGACTGAATAAAAATGATGTGGGTTTTTTTTTTATAAAATGAAGTACTACTCAGCCATAAAGAATAATAAACTAGAGGCATTTATAGCTAAGTGGATGCACATTGAGGCCATTAAGTGAAATAAATAGGACACACATGTGTAAATATTTTGGAATCACAGAAAGAAACGCACAGAGACACAGAATTCAGGTAAAATAACAAAAGGTCTTTACTTGCTAGCAAGCCGGGATGCCAGAAACTGGTCTGGTCAGAGTTCTCCCTCTGTGTTCTTTGTCCATCACCTTTTATACTTTTGTCAGTCATTATCTCATCCCTAGGGGTCTTTGTTAAGTAAATAAAGTTCCAATTCCTATTTAATGGTTAGACACAGGTGGTTTCTGTCACTGATTACAGTCCTAGTCCTATACACATGACAGTTAAGGCACATATCACACAAGTTTGTTTAAGGATTCCTACTTTGTTCTTCAGAGCTAGGATGTTATCTATAGTGGAGCTACAGATCAAAGGAGCTATATAACCTTCACTTTAAGACAACAAAAGCAATGGGCTAAGGCAAGCTTCTAAAGGGATACACTACCTATTTTGCTTTTTTACAACACTTTAAAAGCTAATCTACTAACCTTACTTTAAAACTTTTCCTTATCATAAATACTAAATAGTTTCTCTGGTATGAGAAACTGTAAGAGTAAATGAGGACCAAAATGTATAATAGTTAATGTAATAAAGGAAGAAAAGGTCCAAAAGAGAAGGGGAAGTTGGGATGGGAGTGGGGGAAAGGAAGGAAGAGAAGGGAAAAATATGAGAAAAGAAGGAAAAAACAGAAACAAAATTTAAAGTATTCTGTTAAAATCAGTGCTTAAGGGCTGGGGATATGGCTCAGTGGTGGCGCGTAAGGTCCTGAGTTCAATCCCCAGTACTGCAGAAAAATAAATAAAAATAAAAATAATAAAATTAGTGTTTAAGAAAAACATTCATACTGTCTGGAAAGAGGGAGTCTTTCTTTTCATTCATGGTAAGAGTGGTTGTTACACTGAATATCTCTTAATTGCCTGACTAGTCGGAAATGTTTATCCACTAAGAAAGGGAAGCACGTATTGAATACCAAATATCTACTTTGGATTTATTCAATAAAAATATAGAAAACTAAGTGAGAGGCACCTGACATATATATTAAGATTTTTCAAAAAACAGTCATGGTTTCTGACAGTGCTGAAAATACAGTAGAAGGTAAATAAGCAATTACAGTATAGTGTGGAAAGTGCTAGGATGTAAATAAAATCCTTTGGAAGCATGTAGGAGGGCCACTGAAGGTCAGAGAAAGCACTCTAGATGGAAGAGATATGGGTCAGGGACCTCAAGGAAGAGGGAGGTAACCGAGGTAGGGGGCAGGCAGGGGCAGGGGTTGTAGGTTGAGGATTCCCAACAGGGACAACGGGTTACCTCATGGAGAGGCTTAGCACCAATAGAGAACAGTATGAATTTGAAAAACTGAAATTGAACTTGGCTAAGTGAAAAGTAAAAGGAAAGGAATGGCAAGAGACATTAGTGTTTTTGTTAGCCACATCAGGATGTTGAGCTTTATCCTAAATAGGCCATGGGACTCAAGAATGACAAGATCAGATCTCTGAAAGGTCACTCTGGCTACATTGTGGAAAATCAGTGTCCAAGACTACTAGAAGCAGAGACAGTTGTAGAATAACCCAACTAAGAGATAATGGGGGCAGGGGCGGGGAGGGGGGCGGGTTGCAAAGGGAAACCACAGTGGAAATGGAACAAAGTAGTTGGATCTGAAACATTTTAACCTATTTAAGAGTAAACTGGCAGGATGTTATGGTTGATTGGTAAAACTATGACTCTGGCTTGGGAAACTAGATAGATGATTGATAGGCAAGGGGAGAAAGAGGAATGTAGTTTGAGATCACTCTAGGATATTCATGATGCTGTTCTATTGGCAGTTGTATATATGAGTCTTTAGACCCCAAAAAGAGATCTGCCTTAGAAATACAGATTTGGAGAAAATCAGCCTAAGGTCCTACAAGTGAGCCAGATTCCTAGGAAGCCATAAACTAGACAGACTGAGAAGATTAACATTTAAGGGATAGGTGGAAAAAACAAATCCATAACAAAGACAGAGAAAAGAAATATCAGAGGAAAAAAGAAAACCAGAAGAGACCAATGACATAAAAGCAGAAAAGAATGCTTTAATGAAAAGTAATCTACAATACCACATTACTGAGGAATAAAGTTAATTGAGAACAGAAAAGTCCATTGGATTTACCTACCAAAAAATGTGTTGGGACTTTGATCAGCAAAAGCCATATTCCAGAGGTCTAGAGATAATCCTTGTAAATGAAGTAAAGACTCAGCAAAATCAAGTAGCATGACTCTGATGGGGATGAAAAGGAGTGAGAGAGGGGAAGGAAAGGAAAGAAGGGAGGGAAGGAAGAAGAGAAAACTGGAAGAGGATGCAAGGTTTAAGGAAAGAGTTTGTTTTTTCTTTGTTTTGAAAATGAGAGCTACTTGGAAATATTTGAAAGCTAAAAGGCAGGAATCAGGGGAGGAGGGGAAGAGGAAGATAAATGGATAGAGGGTAGTCCTGAGTAGGATGGAGAAGGTAGGATACATAGCACAGGGGAGAATTAACCTTAGGCAGCTAATTTCACTGTAACTGGAAGAAAGGAAAAACCAAAACAAACAGGGCAGGGCATGGTAGTACACACCTCTAATCCCAGCTCTTTCAGAGTCTGAAGCAGAAGGTTTGCAAGTTTGATAAATAAAAACTATGCAAATAAGGAACCCTGCTCCACTGCTGGTGGGAGTGTAGACTGGTGCAACCACTGTGGAAATCAGTATGGAGATACCTCAAAGAACTTGGACTGGAAGTCCCATTTGACCCCGCTATTCCACTGCTGGGGATCTTCCCCAAAGAATTAAAAGAATCATACCACAGTGATATATGTGCACCCATGTTCATAGCAGCGCAGTTTGTAATAGCTAAAACTTGGAAACAGCCCAAATGCCCATCAACTGGAGACTGGATAAAGAAAATGTGGGTTTTTTATAAAATGGAGTACTACTCAGCCATAAAAAATGAGAAATTAGAGACATTTACAGCTAAGTAGATGCACATTGAGGCAATACTCTTAAGTGAAATAAATAGGACACACATGTGTAAATACTGAATAGTTTCTCTGGTGTGAGAAATTGAAAGAGTAAATAAGGACTAAATGTATAATAGGTAATGTGAAATAGGAAGAAAAGGGGCAAAGGGGAAGGAAGTGGGAGGGCTAAGGGAAAGGATAGAAGGGAATGGGATTAATATGAGAAAATGGAAAAATAGGAACAAAATCTTTGTAAATAGGGAGGGCTGGAGGGGTTGAGGGGAGGGCTGGGCAAATGTGAAAAACAAGAACCAAGAGAGACTATGTAAAGGTGCAAATTTCCAATGATGAATGTCATTATATTGTATACCTAAAATGTACCAATGATTAGAATGAATAATCGATAATGTAAAATAGGAAGAAAAGGTCCAAAGGGGTAGGGGTAGTGGGAGGGGAAGGGGAAAGGAAAGAAGGGAAAGGAAAAAATGATGAGAAATGGAAAAAGTGGAAATAAAGTCTTTGTAAATAGGAAAGGGTGGAGGGCGTGAAGGGAGGGCTAGGAATGGGGAAAAAAATAAGAACCAAGATGCATTATGTAAAGGTACAATTCCCAATGAGAAATGTAATTGTGTTGTATACCTACAATGTACCAATAAAAGAATTTAATACAAAAAAAAAACTATGCAAGTAAAATGCAAAAAAAAAAAAAAGGAACAATGACAAATATTTTAACTCACTAAGACAGGCACTATATGTTGTCTGGACCAGAGCAGTGCTAAGACTGAAGCATCACCCCTTTGTGTTTATGGCCAGCCTGTACAGGTTTTTTCAAGTCAGAATTTTGGGTTGACTATCAAGCAAAGTTACAAACACAAAGCAGGTTTTTTTCAAACTTTGCTGTTCTAATAGGGGAAAGTTCGAGCTTGGAGCTGTTCAACAACTGAGGTATCACTGTCTAGTAAAGGCTGGCCTCAAATTTGTGATCCTCCTGCATCAGCCCCCTTCCAGTGTGACTTTTGTACTTTAGGAAACTGAACATGATCTAAGCAAGTGCCTCCTCACAGGGGCACTATTGGCATTTTGGGCAGGCCAGTTCTTCCCTGTATATGACCTGTGTATTGAGACAGATGATGTTCCTAGTCTCCCCATTACCACCACCTAAATGTCATTGGCACTCTCAGTCATAACAATATACAAATACAATCATTTGCCACATGAGGATATTTCAGTCAATGGCATGCAGCATATGTGATAATGGCCATACCATATAGCCTAGGTGTGTAGTCCGCTATACCACTGCTATAGCTGGGTGCTATTGGGAGGTCTATGGACCTTTAGAAGGTGGGGCCTTATGGGAAGTCCTTCAGCACTAGGATGTGCTCTTAGAAGAGATTGTGGGAGCCCAATCTCTTTCTCTCCTGCTTCCTGGTTCATGGTATAAGTGGTTTGCACCACCATGTTTTCCTACTATGATGTACTGCCATTGCCAAATACCCAAAGTATTTTAGCCACCTTATCTTGGACTGGAGGCTCCAGAACTATGAACCAAAATAAACATTTTTTTCTTTATAAACTGTCTCAAGTATTTCATTATAGTGATGGAAAACTGACTAGTACAAGCCTATAGGGTTGTATAAATACATTCTATGATGTTCCCATATTGATGAAATTGCCTAATGATGCATTTCTCAGATTTATCCTTACTGTTAAGTGATACTGTACTCCCAAGGAAGCAATATCGCTCCCAGTTGAGAACCAGTGGTCTAAGTTAATCGTGGTGATCCCAACTCTCTTGCTACTTTGATTGGCTAAAGGGTGGACAATTTAGTTTGGAGCTAAGGGAATTAGTACCTGTCAGTCTTCTGGTCACCATGATTGGTTTGGGATGTCAAATTAACAAAAGGTCAGGCTTTTGTTTGATGGTTGAAGACTCCTCAGTCCCTCTAGACATGATGAAGAAGCATATAGGCATATTTGCTGCTGACATCTATCCTATATAACCAGTAGGGGACTCAACCCCTAAATGAAGCTGCACTTAGAGTGGTAGAATGGAGAAACAGAAATACAAGGTTCTTAGTAAGTCTGAACTACAACCAATTCCAAGACCCTTGTCACTGCTAAATCTTGAGTTACTTGAACCAATAAATCCTATTAATATTGAAACCAGTTACTTGAGTTCCCTGTTAATTCCAAATGAAAACATGCTAATTAATAACAGAAGGAACTGATGGAGGTTGAGCCAAGAGTGAAATACATATAAGAAAGGATGTAAATGAGAGTAAGTGGTATGATAGATGAATGAAAGGGCTTATATCTTGGGTAGAAACTGAGAAAAACAAGGAGAAGAGGTATGCTGAGTTTTTCCTGATGCAAGATTTTGCAAAAATTAGTTCATTCTCTTGGACTTGGGGTCAAAAGTAATCAGAATAGTTCTAGCATTGTTCTAGGATAACTCAATAAGGTTAATATTCCTCCAGTGTGTAAAGGAAGGAACTTGAAACTCACCCAAGGACCTAAAGCTAGTAGCTGGCAGAAGTAAGCCTCATCAAGTTTGACGCCAGAACTCAAGTTCTTTCCACTACCTCCTCCATTGCTATGTGATGCCAAAGGGTGGAAATAACCAGAGTGGGGTTACCCCATCAATACCCCATCAGTCCTTCCCAGGCTTCAATCCAGAACATCAGACAAGAATGACTGGGTCAGAATGATTGTATCCTCCTGTAGATGGAATGGTCCACCTACAAGATTATGGCTCTGGAGTACAAAGCACAGATGGGCCATGGGCTAGTTGGGGAGAAAAGACAGACAGCTCACAGAACCAACATCAACACAGATGCAGGGAGTAACCAAAAGGTACACAAAGGAGAAGTGACTCAAAGATTCTCATGAGATGAAAAGAATTTAATGTTATTTTGTTTTTTGAATAGTTAATGTGGAACAAATGAAAAAGGTACAGAAACTATACAGTGAAAAATGTCTTTAGTTTGTCTTCTGTCCCCTTCCTAGAGGAAATTCCTATTGGCAGACTCAATCCCCTTCTTTCTGTCCCTTCCTCCTCTCTCTTCATTACAGGCAGCAGCACATCAAGCTGAGTTATCTTCATCTGGTAATAATATAGACCTTCCTAATGTAAAGGGGTTAAATGTATCTACTAAAAATCAAATACACAGAAAATTAGTAATTTTATTGTCTATAATGACTTCTTTCTGGAAAGTTCCCATTCCTGATGCAAGTGGAACATGCTTGATCTTCCCAATAAACAATATCATATTCTCTTTATAAACTGGGGAAATTCTCCCATGGGAAATCACTCAATCTTTTAAGGTTATTCACTCACCCTAGTATTCTCCTCTCCTCTTTTCCTTTCCCATGATGTCATCCAAGTGGAGGGAAATCCATCTGCCACTCTCTCTCTAGACGCCCCCTGCCTGCCTTGGTGAGGAAATTGTTCTCCCTGGCCTGTGGGCCAAAATTGATTTCAGCTACTGAGAGAAACAGTTCTTGCCACAGCCTTCAGTAGTAAAGAGCATGAGATGTGCACTTTCTGGAGCCATTGATAGTGCTCTTTTAGCCCATTCATCCTGTGAGCCTCCATTCTTCTCTTGCTGGATATTCTCACACCATGCACAGGTCCTCAGGACCTGCAAGCACCATTTCAAGGGCTGTCAGTGGCTAATCACAGCATTTCCACTTCTCTGTAATTGCCCCAATTCCAAATGGAAAGTAGGTACATACCTCTTCTGATTAAGGGCTCCACCTTCACTCATCTGGGGCAACCCTCTGCTCATATTCTCTGAATCTCCCAACTTCCTGCATGTTGCTTAAAGTTGTAACTTCCTTTCCAGTCATAGGGAAATGGCTCTGATGTCATATCCTGTATTCTCAGCTCTATTTGTAATCTACTCAGGGGCAGTCCTCTAAGCACTGCCTCACTAATGTACACAAACACATCTTTTTCTTTCAATAAAGACTGGCTTTTGCTAATCAAAATCACTTGATTTCAAACTATTGTCTTGTTACAAACTTTTTTTAATCCTATACTGAAACTTTGAACTAAGTGATGACTTGACCTTTCTTGGCTGGGTTTTTTCTCTTCATGACTCAATATGTGCCACTGACTCAATCGGTAGGGGTGCCATGGGGACCAAGGTTTACTGGGAAGGCAAATATGATGATTTAGTATCTCACAAATGCTATCTCCATGACATCAGCATAACATTTCTATTGCCAGCTGAAGAGAGGCCAACGTCAGCACAGTATATGCTTCTGAGTGTTCACATGCTAATACAAGTATGTGTACCCATTGTGGGTGAAAACTTCATTGTCCTCAAAGTGAATAGGATCAAAACTGAGCCAAAGATGCCACCACGCTCCACCTAGCTATTCAGTCATGCTGAATTTCTCTCTTCACATCCTGCATGTAATCTGTTTGCTATTTAGGGATACTAAAGGGAAGGGAGACTTTTTGTAATTTTCACAAAGGCAATGCATGGTCCAGCAATAGCCTTGTACCCTAGGCCACTCCACCAGCATCTATCACCCGGACTCCTACCACAGTCTCCTCCCTTGCATCTCCAATTCTTCCTCTGACCTCCTACAATCCATTTTCTAGAAAGTAACTTGAGTTATCTTTTTAAAATATAAATCAGATCTTATTACTTCCCAGCTTTCCTGCTTTAAATCCTTCAACACCTTCTCATCATTCTTTGATCTGGGTCTGCCTCTCTCAGCCTGGCTTTTTTCAGCCTCATTTCCTCATCTCCTCCCAAGCTTTGCCTCTTACTCTGTTTCAGCAACACTGCTCATCTTTCTGTTTTCAAACACATCAGGCTCATTCTGTAACAGGTCATTTGTACTTACTGTTTCTTTGCAAGCAGAGTTCTTCTCCAGGTTGTCACACTGCTGATTCCTTCTCAGCCTTTAGATCTCAACTTGGGTGTCACCAATTAGCCACACCACACCCCAGGTACCATTTACGAAATTGTCCCATTTCATCTTCTTCATAAGCCCTTTGTTACTGAAATCACAGTTTTTGTTTGTTTACATGTTTATTAGCTATCCCCTCTTTATTTAGAATGCAACTCACCTTGGCCAGGGATTTGGTTTGTCTTCTCCAACACTATATTTCTTGCCTGATATATAGTAAACACTCAGTAAATATTTATGTACTAAAACCAACTAATTTCAACTAGAGGGAAAAAGAAGGAAGACAATAAATACAGGGGTTTTTTTTGGTTTTTTTTTTGAAGTTTTGGGGATTGAACCCAGGACCTTGTGTGCTAGAAATGCACTCTATTGCTGTGCTACATCCCTAGTTGAAGACAATATCTTTTAACTCTGTAGGCACTAATGGATACCATTTTCCCTTTGTTAAGGAATATTAATTTCTGTGTAAAGAAATCATAAGATTAATGTGGCTTTCTAGGGAGAAACTTGGCTGCAAGACAAAAGTAGCATCCATAATTATGCCACAGAAAAGTAGAGTTGGGGGGTTGTTTTGGTTTTTGGGAGGTTTTTTGCAAATAATCAAGTCAGATCAAAGTATAAATTGTTAGCTTTCTTTACCAGGTACAAAATGTGAATGATTTGCATGTGTGTTGGTGTGAACTTAACCTGCTACAGATCACCTGCTATTTTAGGGTCTCCTGATTGCTGAATGCTGTTTACTTGATTTCTTTCATTTTAAGTGTAGCTGAGGAGGCAGGGCTGATCGGAGATGAGCGGTAAAAAGAAATACAGTGTTAAAGATTTTTCAAGCACTGTATAAAACAAACACTGGCAATTTTTAGGTATTTCCTACACTTTCAAAACTAAAAACTAAACTCTCTTTGGTAAGTGCTTTAAAAATTTTAGTAACTGGTACACTAGAAAGTCCTGAATAGCTGCACAAACACTGCAGCAAGAACTTTAAAATTCTTCTCTGAGTGATATGTTTTTTGAACAAAGACACGTGGAAATTAGTTCTCATCTTGATCACAACTAATGTTTCTATCCCTTGTGTCAAAATGTCCACAGTTTCTATAATCAGAGCTTCATCTTTTCATTCTGGAGTCCTCTTTTAAAATGCATACTTTCCTGACAATATATTAGACTAATTCCTAAAACATTGAAGCTAATTAGATCCTTGATCCTCCATGTGGGAGAAATTACCAGTAAGACAGCCCTGAAAAACAGAGATGCATCAGGGAAGGTAAGAAATACCAACTCATAGTTTTCTGAACCTAGTATGAAGTCAGTACAATACAATACAGTAGTTCTTGAGTCACTTTGGGTAACGCTATTGTAAGACATTATTTTCAGTAAGTTTTGCAGTGTGACTTTATCTGAGAAAATGGATTTTTTTAACTTCAAGTGTTGCTATGCTATATGAATTTTGATTGATTATTTTCCAGTTGGGGGTCCCAACAAGAAACAGATGGCATATTTAAATTAGGATAATTTGAGGAGATATTCTCTCTCTCTCTCTCTCTCTCCTTCTCTCTCTGTCTCTCTCTCTCCCCCTCTCTCTCTGTCTCTCTCTCCCTCTGTCCTTTCCTTTCCTTTTGTTGCTGGGGATTTGTACCCAGGGTCTTGCACATATTAAATACACACTTTAGGGGCCGGGGATTTAGCTCAGTGGTTCCGGCGCCTGCCTCTCAAGCGCAAGGTCCCGAGTTCGATCCCTGGTACCAAAGAAAAAAAAAGAAAAAGAAACACACACCTTACCACTGAGCTACATCCCCAGCTGGAGAGGTTATTTTCAAAGAAAACGATTACTTATGAAAGTTGGTGGGTAGAGTAGAAGCACAAGGGCTGGTTTAGGAACTAGACCTCAAAGACAGCAGAGTGGTTGACACATTTAGGCCCTAAGGGAATGATTATCAGCATTCAAAAAGGGAATGTCTATTACAGCAGGCCACCTTGAGAGGATCAATGACCTTTACCAGGCACAGTTAGCCAGAAAAAATCTCACTGGGAAAAAGCCAAGGAAATAAAACCTTGATATTGCTATTCTCCTTTCCTTTGGTCTTCTGCCATCGGCTCCCCATTGTCCTCCCCTCCCCACCATTGGCCAAATCCATCTGGGAGCCCCAGGGAAAGGAACTATATTCATGTGGATTAGACTCCCAGGGCAGAGAGGAAGGTGAAAAGGGTGGAGAGCAGATTTTGAAGAACAAATGGAAGATCCCCAGAATGATGTTATCCTCATTCACTTAAGAGCCATCTGCACCCCTCCCCTTCCCACTGCAAGCTTACAGAGAGCAGCTGTTCTAGGCTGGAGGAGTAGACAGGATATGTCCTTAAAATCAGATTGTTTTGATTCATCTCTTACACTAGACATCATAATTTCTGCACTGGGACTGTGCTTATAACTAAAAGTGACAATCTATGACTTCAAAGTGGCTGGATATTATAATGGGTTTCTAGAATTTTCATATTGAAGCTGAAAAAATTGAATATATATATATATATATACACACTCACATACACGAATAAAGTCACATTTTGATTAGGTCAGAGAATTGTGCTTATTCAACATATTACTTAATATTTCCCATCTTTCTCACTTACAGGCAATGAAACTGAATCTCAGGGTTTGTGTTAGCAAGCCATGTCACACCCAAATCAAAACTTGAAGTAGGAATTGAGGCACCTGTAGGACTTGCAGCTGAGACAAGAAGTTAGAACTGTGGCAAATTTCAAGCAGAAGTCTGAATACATTTGCTCTGTCCCTTAGAGACATCTGGGAGATGGCAACGTTTCACTGGACAGGCCAGATGTCCTTGTTACCATGACTTACTGCTCTTCTCTGAAGTTTTGTCCTTAGTTTTGTGATTCAGAAATTCAATTTTATCTGTTCACCCAAGAATAATCAGGTCCTGAAGAATTTATGTACTAGCCGGTCTTGTAATAGGCTTACTGGTAAATCAAAATGTCCAATGAATTACACTAAAAAAATGGTACTGTCAAAGACATAAGACTGATATCAACTGGTCAGCACATTCTTTAGCTGTATAGTTTGAAGGTAGAATATAAGCAAATCCTACATTTATTTTTATTTTCAAGAAAATCACTCAGGGCTGGAGGTGTAGGTTGATGGTAGAGTACTTGCCTAGCTTGCCTGAGGCCCTGGGTCTGATCTCCAGCACCACAAAAATCAACAATCAATCAATCAATCAGTCTCAAAAGGTAAATCTTACTAGTAGTGAGTTAAAGGTCTAAACTTCATACTTAAATGACAACATATAATAATAATTTTCTTGACTGACCATTACCGTGAAATTTTACAAATTCCTGACTGGTTGGTGGTATATATACTACAACGTGGCAAAACCTTGGCACTATACAACTTTTACTAGCCAGGACTAAAGTAGAAAAAATTAATTGAAAAGAAGTTCTTTTGATACATGTTACAATTATCGATTTATTTACTCTCAGCTCCAGATCCACCTCTTCACTGCTCTGCTTTGTGACGCTGGAGCTGGGCCCCATAAATATTTCTGCTTCGCAGCTTGCAGGATGTTAAGTAACCAGTGCAAGAGGAAAGTACTTCTCTACTTTATTCTGGGTGCTTTTCCTTCTTCTGAGGTACACAGCAGCGGGGGTGGAGTGGTGGTGATGGTGGTGTACAATTCCAACTGTGCTCAGTAGGTGATAGCTACAGCCACTCAGAATCTCATGATAGTTATGATAGCAACAACTAACGTTTAGTGGGCATTTATTATGTCCCTAAAATCTATTGCTCTGGCAACAGGGTGGAGGGGGGCTCTTCCAGATTTGTTCCTTCCTGGGATACTCAGCCTTAGCCTTAGGATAAGCCTTCTCGCAGAACCTGGTTGATGGTTAGGAGCCTGGCTGATGTTAGAACCTGGTTGATGGTTAGGATGTGTGAAGTAACCTTAGATTATTCTTTCAAAAGACCATGGTACACAAACAAATATGCAGAGTATCTATAGTATTAAAGTTTCTGGAATGAGGTATGGTGGTGAGGAGAAAATGCCTACAAAGTCTCCTTAGAAGGACAAGAATGGAAAAGAAATTGTTTTTAGTAACATGGCTTAGAAGTAGTAACTGCTCCCCATTCCACCTTTCATATATTCTGAGAAGATTTCTCTTCTCCTTAGTAGCTAACCCCATTTCTTATTAATATAGTTTATATTAAACATTCTCTTCTTTTTTTTTTTCTTTTTTTTTTTATTGGGGATCAAACTCAGGACCTTGCGCTTGCAAGGCAGGTGCCGGAACCACTGAGCTAAATCCCCAGTAATGTTAAACATTCTCTTTTTAAAGCTGAGTATGGTGGCAAGCACCTGTATGTAGTGCTGGGTACTCAAGAGGCTGATGCAAAAAGGTTGCTTGAGCAACATAGTGGGACCCCATCTCAAAAAAATCCAAAACCAGAACCCCCCTACACTTTCTCTCTTCTACTTACTGTGTTGTTTTTGTTGTTGCTGTTCTATGGTCTTGGGGATCAAACCTAGGGCCTCATGCATGCTAGGCAAGTACTCTGCCATTGCAGCTGATGTTCTTTGTCTTCTCACTGGAACTTGACCACTATGAAACACTTGACTTCTATGAATAAAATGAAAATAATAATTGGTATTATGTTAAAAAGAGAAGGTGAGTTTTTAAAAAAATTTCAGAACATTTTAGAACCAATAGTGATCTATCTCTAGCTACTTACATTTTGTACAATGAGGATATATATTCAGAAGGATGATTTGGGGAACCATGACAGATGTAGAATGGCCAAAACCAAGTTGTTAGTCTAATATGAGTAAAGCAAAAGAGTAGCAAAAATCAGAGTTGAAACAATGCAGGTTTTCTGGATAACTTTTGACTAATATAATGAATACCATAGTCTCTAACACAGATTTTATTTATAAATATTTTATTAAGTGCCTATACGTGCCAAACTCTAATGATTATGGTCATGATAGTAACTAAAATTTGAGGGCCACTCATTATGTGCCTGTACTGTTCTAAGGTCTATCACTCTGGCTATGGGGATGAGAATAAACAGGAGAAAGCCAAGAGTCCAAGCAAGGAAGCTAGTTAAGAGGTTACTCCAGAAGTCTAGACATCAGATTATGGTAGCTTGGACTAGGATGATAGAAGGGAAATAGAGAGCCTGCTGTTCACGTCCTGATATCCTAATCAGAAAGGGTTCTTTAGAGCAGGGCATCAAGTTGCAGGCCTATAATCCCAGCACTCTAAGAGGCTGAGGCAAGAGGATCACAAATTCAAGCCCAGCTTGGGCAACTTAGCAATTTAGTGAGAACCTGTCTCAAAATAAAAATAAAATAAAATAAGCTAAGGATGTAACTGTGCAAAGGCCTTGGGTTCAATCACCAGTACCACATAAAAGGGGACAAGGCTTTCTAGCCTCTTCAACCACCAACCAGTCTGCCCTTGAAGGATCACTCAGTTTACTATCAGAGAAACAGGTCTAGAGATGGAAAAAGAAATTTTTACTTATTTGTGAAGTTCCTACAATATGGCTAGTGCTGGGTTACACAATGGTAGGAGCACTCAATAATAATCACAATATTTTTAGTATCTTATGAACTCATATAAAGCTATAACATAATAAAACTAATAGAGAAATATGTAGAATATATTTTGAGACTTTGGAGTGGGAAAGACTTTTTAAATTAGACCTCAAAACCTCAAGCCAGGCTATTGCAACTCTTCACGGTAGCCCTCCCTGTGTCTTCCAGACCAGAGTGTACTTTTGTTTTTGCTCTTCTCTTTTCCTCTCTTGCTCAGCCCAAGTTTGTTCTGCAGAGCCAGTTTCTCCCTCACCCCTCCCTTTTCAAATAAACCTTGTCACCATTTTTGGCTTGTCTCATTCAATTCTTTGTTTGAAGTGAGAAGGACCTAGAATACCTTTAATTGGTGAGCCATTTCTAAAAGGAACTACCCAATAACATTTTGGTGGAGCCGGCCAGGAAAGGAGTAAAGCTAAGGTACCAAGAGACCGAGGTAAGGCTCATATTGGGTGCATTTGTTTTTTGTTTCTCTCCATGAGGATTTTTTTTCTCTCCTTTCCCTTATTCTACAGGAACTCTGGGATTCTTCACAAGACGCCATAGAGGGGCTTCCTGGCCCTGCCTTGGGGAACGGGGGTAAAGGAATGTCCAACTGCAGTAGACTTTTTTTCTTTCCTTCTTGTGGTAGGCTTTTGTTTTTCTTCCAGCTACAATAGACATTTTTTTTCTCTTTTGTTTTGCTTCGGCTCACTCCACAGGTATGTATATTTTACTACCTTTTTTTGGAAATTAGCCTAGTCTCTGGTTACTCTAGTTTTAAATGGCTTTTTCTCAGTTTGTGTTTTGGTCTGGAGTGCTACTACGTTACCTTGCTATGTGGCCAGCCACTGTCTTGTCTTGTTGTGTAGGCTTGTGTCACCAGCGTCTAACTATCTCTTTTTTCTTTTTTTCATTAACTGTCCTTATGAGCTAAGTCTTTGACTTTAGAGAGCATATGGGCTTGTGGAGAACAAGACAGAAGAATGTTTTTTTTCTTTCTTCCTGCACAGAAGAGAAAAATTGTATGGTATCCCTTTAAGGACTTATGCAGCTTGGGCCAGGGTGAATCTGGGGTTGCAATGGGAGGAACAGGGGGGCGACACCACAAGGCTTTTGGCCAGAACTGAGCACCAGGTAAACAGAGCAGTGCCAATATGGGCACTGAGCATGCTGACACTGGTGTCACCCACACCAAGCTGGTGTGCCTCATTGGTGATAAATGGCACAAGGGATGAGGCCCCACAAGTGCTAGGAGGGGGCCAAACCAGGGAGTTCACAGGGCCTTGAGCAGATAAGTTAAAGACCTATGCCTGACTGCCTGAGCAGAACAGCATTTAACATTTAAAGCCTAATTAAAGTGACTGTGAGTATGTAAAAGCAGAGCCATCCCCATTCTTAGTCCTTTTTCTATCACAGTAAATGCAAGAGATGTTTTTCCCTTATGGTCTAAGGAAAGAGTCATTTGAATGGTTCAACTGGGAGGTTAAGGGAACTTGGCTTGGGAAAGTTCCACCCATACTGCATGGAAGTTAAAGGACTAGGTAAGCCCAACAAATAACTTTGGATTCCTTTCTTCCTCATGAGTTAGCAAGTCTCAATATAGAGACAAAAGCCCTCAGAGGGCCTTCTTCTGTGCTTCTGTGTTCTCAGTGCCAGTATCACCCTACGTTTCAGACAGAGGCATCTGTCTAGTCTATGTCTTCTCCTTCTTTGTGGGACACCACCTTAAGGAGTCTAGACCTAGCTATTTCCTTCTCTCTGTAGGCCCAAGGCAGGCAGATAGGAATTCACTTGGACCTCAACACCACACAGATTCCAACTTCACCACTAGGCTGTATCTATCCATGATGCGTGGGAAAGATTGATTCTGACAACTTAAAACAAGAACAACTTGTCTACTATTGCAATACAAACTGGGATGCGGCAAAAGATGGGTATGGGATAGTACTTCAAACTATGAGACTTTTCTCCAGTTACAGTGTTTCTGCTTGGAACACAAAAGATGGAGTGAAATGCCTCGTGTTCAGGCCTTTGTGACTCTTTATCACAGGGAATGCTCGGGGACTGTGGTACTTAGTGCAGGACCTAAGGAGGAGAAAGATATCCTGGATGACCCTGTTCTGAGACCCCCCTACCCCACTTGTCTCTTAGGGGGTCTCAGTTTCACTGATCTACTTAGGGAAGATAACCACACTGGAAGGTCTTCTTGACCTCCTCCTTATAATCCCCAGACCAATAAACCAGGTCTATCCCCTCCAAGTGACCAGGGGACTCCATTAGAGCCTAGTGAGCCAGAGGAACATCAGCTCCCTCATCACGTTACTCAGACAGCTTTAAGCCCCATAGGTTGAACTCAAAGTAGTGCTTTCTTCTACTCTAATTCACAACTTATCCTGGCCCTAAGAGAAGTCCCAGGGGTGGAAGGAAATATTTGAGTTCAGGTCCATTTTTCAGTTACAGATGTCCATTAATGCAAAGAACGACTAGGTCTCCATGAGTTCGAGGCCAGCTTGGGCTCCATAGTGGGTTCAAAGCCAACCTGAACTGCATAGCAAGACCCTGTCTCCAAAAAAAAAGCAAAACCAAAAACAAACTCAGGGATGCACACATATCCAAACACATATTTAAAGATGTTAGAGTGGCTATGAAGGCCACTAGATAAAGGGAAAAGAATAGTGTAAAATAAAACGATAAGGTCTTGCATAGATGATCATATACCAATATTAGGGAAGAGGGATTAGCTCAAGTCTTCGCACTTAAAGTCTGAAACGAACAAAAAATTCTAATGCCATCTTTTTCTTTTGAAGTTTTTCCATCCCACAAATAAGATGCAATGCCTCTTTTTTTAGATCATCCATGTAAACAGCTGTTCGAGCAACAACTCAAAGGTTCATCCATCTAACCAGGGCCTTCTGAGTCTCAGGTGACCCTTGAGCAAAGCACACATCCATGAAACCTCACAGGGAGGAGGAAATAAAAAAGAGTGGTAAACACCCTAGTGCATTGCACTGTATAAACCAAACAAAGCCTAAATACAGCCTTACTTATGAAACTAGAAGTACAGTGTGAGACAAGAATAAACATGTCGTACTAAGTATCACATTGGAGACCATAGCCTGGTTATTTCCATCAAGGGAAAAGAAAAATGCTTTGAAGTATTATTTATGAAAAGCAACAGAGAAAAGACAAACTGGTATGTCCAAATCACCTGCAAAGACAATTTAGTTGCCAAAGGTAGATTATTTGGCATCATAAGGCAATATAAAATGCCTATTCAGATATATATATATATATAAATTTTGCAAGCTCAGTGAGAGAATGCCTACCTAGCTCTGGCTTCCATGCCCAGCAGTGCTAAATAAATGAATATTTTAAAAATGTAAGTGAATTGATCTTAGGATTTTGTTTGCTTCAAACTGCTGTCAGCCAAACAGGAAACAAAGGATACTGGTTTGATTCCAGGACTCTTCCTTTTTAAGGCTGCCAGGTCTGTCCCTTTGCAGGGATCAAGAGCAAACCAGGCTGACTATTTCTCTGTGTTCCTGAGAAGGCCCTTCTGACCCAAGTCCCTGCAGCTGCACACACCACCTGTGGAGCGAGGCTGTTGCCCTTTTCAGTTCATTCTTTCTCATCTCCCACTGTCTGCCTGGGCAGATGACTGCTGGGAATTCACATGTCTTTTGTTTTACTTAACTTGAGGACTATAGCTGCCTCATTTAAATTACTCTCTAAGCAGGAACTGGTTTTAAATAAAAGCCTTGAGAGGTGAGGAAATGGGGGAAGGGGAAGTGGATTCTTGATTGTTTGGTACTATATTATCGTTTGATTCTCCCTTTCAGTTACCTTTTGAATTTAAAAATCCCTTTCTCTAGCCTTTAAAGTGAGAAGTTCTATAAACTGTACTCACTCAGGATACTTAGATATTTGAAAACACTTTTGGCTACTGTTTCATTTGGCTATCATTTCATAGCAGACTCACCTACTGATTTAATTAAAAGTGTATCAAGAGATTCTTTAGCAGCACACCAAATTTAGTTAAACCTAATTTAAAACATACATAAACTTTGAAGTACATAGCTTTTCAAAAGTAGATAAAGATACACTAAACTACAACTATCACAAAATCTGATTCTGTAGAGAAAAAGAACCTTAACAATTACTAACTAGTTCTAATCCCCCTGTGTGTGTGTGTGTTCACACTGTTTATATTTGTAACATACTCAATAACAGCTTTTCTACTTAATGAGTCTCACCTGGGAAGAACAAACATATGCTAGAGCATGAAAGATTCCCTTTCTCTTTCCCCCACACTGAGTTTATTAGTTCTTAGAGACTATATGGTATTAATTGATGATAAAGGTAATAATGTGATTCACAGACATTCCCTGGTTTTTTGCTACCAGGTTGTGTCTCATCTTGAAGTGTATTCATGACATGATACAAACTCATGAATATGAAATAACTGACTCTTAATTTGTAGAGAAGCACTTGGTTCCTAGGTATTGTTTAGTGTCCTTTTTAACCTTATAATTAAATTCTACACTTCTGCTACTACTGCCTAATGTATTCTGCTTAAAGTATTTTTTATTAGCTATTAGTATTAAAGTATGTATTATACTATCAAAAACCTAATAACAAAAGCCAAGTCACAATTTTTATGATATAATGTCTGGCTTTGAATTTTTAATTTTATTATACATATTCAGGTAGAAAAGTTGCAAAACACAGATGAAAAGGAAGATAAATTTTGTAATCTCACCACCTAGAAAAAACATCATTTTCCCATACATGTTTTTAGTCTCATTTTCATTTTAAATAAGGATATTTTGCTGCAAAATTTTCACAGAAATAGACTTGTTTCTCCAAAGGTGAGCTTCTGAGAAATCAACTCCCCTTGTGCAGAAACAGATTCTGCCCTGGGGGAAGGAAGTGGCTCACATCCTGACGAACAGGGGATCGTTGTTAGTTGTACTCTAAAGAACTGGCATAAATCCTTTTTCAGCCAGAAAGACAATGTGACAGAGTCTAAGATTTGGGCCTGCCATGGGAGAAAGTTGTGGGTTAGCATGAGGATTATGAGAAACACCATTTGAAACCCCAGCTGCACTTAGGAATTATTAGTATTACAGAGGGATTGTTCTAAAATACTCACCTTTTTACTTAGCAATACTCCTTAGTTTTCTGGTCCAGTGCTATTCAGTAGAACTTTCTCTGATGACAGAAATAGTAACCTGTGCTGTCCAATATGGTAGCTACATACAGCTATTGAGCTCTTGAAATATGGTTAGTGCCACCAAGAAATTAAATTTTAGTTTTAATTTTATTTAATTCTCACTTATTTCAGTAGTCAGAGCTACTCCCTTGATTTCTGTCTTCTTTTTGTCTAATTACTTCTGTTTCCTTTAAGGCACAAAGTGGAGCCATCTATAGGGACTTTAATAACTGCCTCCTCATTCACAGCCAGTTCCAAATGACATTGTTTTCTACCTAGCACTGTCTTGATTACAAAATCCTACCACCAAGAAAAAGAAACAAATTGGATATATTTCCAGTGTCAAGCTTCTCCACCAAATCTGACTTTTCACTAAGCACCTTGCAAATTTGTAGGCAAATAACTTATTTAAAAAAAATTGACAGACTAGTTTAAAAGGCTACTTTGCAGATCTGGAGTAAAAAGGAAGTATTTCTGCTACCAAATGCCTTTACTCACAATATTCAACCAGGTCTGGTTTTTTGGTTTGTTTGTTTTTGTTTTGTTTTGTTTTTTAGTACGGGGGATTGAACCCAGAATCTTTCCACTGAGCTACCTCTCCAGTCCTTTTTATTTTGAGACAAATTCTTGCTCAGTGGCTAAATTGCCTAGGCTAGGCCTAAATTTGAGATCCTCTTGCTTCAGCTTTCTGCATAGCTGGGATTACAGGCATGCACCACCGTACTGAGCTTTCAGCAGGGTAATTCTTAATCTGCTCAACTCTGTCTATTTAGGGGAATTCTGTGCCTCCATGCAGACACTTGCACAGACCCCTGTTCTGAGCCTTAAGCTGACACCTTTGCCCACCGTGCCTGGTGGTGTCTAAATTTGACCAAATGCCCACATGGAAGCCACTGGCCTCCTCAAAGCCAACAGCTGTGGGATCCCTGGAAGTAAACTCACGCCCCACTCCCAGCTCCACTGCACCTTTTCCAGGGTCCAAAACCTTCCTCCTCTTCCCTCTGTGTTAAGACTAGGCTCTACTTTAGGTCCTAGATAAAGCACCTGGCACATATATCAAGGAAATGCTATAAAACCAAGCTTTGAAAACAAAGCCAATTTTGCATTAGCTTTTCTTTCTCTCCTGAGGAAAGGCTGCCACCTGCTGTAACACATTAGCATTGGGCTTTTCCAAGGTCACTGAACAACCAGATCCTTCATAGAAAATTAATGTATGCACAACCCTGTCTGCCTTCACCTGAGTCAAGAATGTAAGAGGAGAGCCAACTAGGAAATACTGAGCAAGACAAAGAGGAAACTCATCCATTTGAACAGTGCCCAGAAGGAACTGGCATCACCATAACTCTGAATATAAGAGCGCTCTCTCTCTCTCTCTCTCTCTCTCTCTCTCTCTCTCTCTCTCTCTCTCTCTCTCTTTCTCTCTCTCTCTGTAGTTTAGGCTGGCCTTGAACTATGTAACCCAGGCTGACCTTGAACTCGCAGTGATCCTCCTGCCTCAGCTTCCCAAGTGCTGGGATTATAGGTGTGTGCCACCATGTCCAGGAAGAACATTCTTTCTGTAGCCCTCAGCAGCAACATGTTCAAAATTAGCTCATACTAACCTTCAGAAAAATCTCCATTGGTAGTCTTACTGCTTTCTCAGTCTTTCTAGTTCTGTGTATCTTTATTCTTTTCAGCACTGGTAAATCTGACAAGTGAAAGGATTTGAGAAAATAAAAATTGATCATCCTCAGGGCAGCATTTGAGTCTTGATCCTAACTTACTACGTGAATCCCAGGTTGCTCTTTGGAGATGGAGCCTAGCACAGTACCTATCTCATTATAGAAAAGCTTTGTTTGTTCTCAGTCTTCTTGGTAGGGTCAGCATACTCAGAAAAAGAAAGAATATTTTCATGGATCAGAAAAACAAGTGAAGGAATTTGGGACATTCAACCTCAAAATATGCTGCTTCAGTATACTGGTTAATTTGAACTGATGTATTTGAAAAGCAGTAAATGCAGGGAGACGCTTTCTCTGAATTCTCTTTATCTTCCAAAAAGCTAAGTCTCCCGAAAGGAACTCAGTTGTCATAAATCTCTCACCTAGGAGTATCTTCAGCCAGGGAAGTTTGGTTTCTACTATAAGAGAGGACACTAGAGTTGACGCCACACCTAGACAAACCATCACAAACTATTGTATCATCTGTTTTCCTAAGGTCCTCTTCCTCTTTCCCCTGTATCATTTACTCTCCCTAAATTGCCTGTCCCCCCTCCTCTTCCCCTATTAGCTCTTAAATCTGCTTTCTTTAAGTAATTCACTTTTTCTTTTCTGATTCCCCCATGCATGGAATAAATGTTTATATAGTACATTTTCTCCTGTTAATCTATCTGCTGTCAACCGATTTCATAGACCTACCTATACAACCTACAAAGGGAAAGCGAAAGTTCCTCCCCTACAGAAGCCAAAAATGAGATGCTGGCACAGGGCCCATCACTTTAGTCCCCAGAACCCCTTTTCCACTCCCATCCAGTCATTACCCACCAGCTGCCATAGTCTCCCTCTACTCAACTTTTATTTCCTGTACCGGGGATTGAACCAAGAGGCACTCTATCACTGAGCTACATCCCTAGCCCTTTTCAATTTTGAGGCAAGTTCTCACTAAGTTGCCCAGGCTGGGCTCAAATTTGCGATCCTCTTGCCTCAACCTCCCAAGCAGCTGGATTACAGGGATGTGTCACCATGGCCAGCACATACAGTCAACTTTAAATAGTAAAAGTAGTTTCACCATTAGCTTGTTGCAGAGAGTGCTTTCTACTCCTGCCTTCTCCACTAAAGTATGGTTTTGTATGTGGGAACTTATCAAGCTTAAGGAATTACTCAAGGGTTCCAACATTAAGTAAATTCAAAAATAAATGAGCTTATGATTACAACTGAATAGCCAATGTCCAAAGAGTTTTCAATATAAGGAAAGTGGGAACAAATACCAATAATTTCCAAACAAAAATAGCCTAAAGAATGCCTCGCTGCCTGGTTTTAACCTTGCAGGGTCCATAGCATTGGCATGGGTGATACAGTTGTAAAATATTTGCCAACCTCTTGAGGAAACTGTTTTATTTCCTTCGTTGTAAATGATTGGCAATCTCTAGATTTCTGCCCTAACATCTCCCACTTGCATTCACAGAGACAGGATGAAGCAGGCTATAAAGCCAAGACACAATGAAAATGTTTTTATGGGTGTAAAAGAAAGCTTTAAAAGGTTGCATCAGAGTCAGGAATGGAGGCATATGCCTGTGATCCTAATGTCTCTGGAGGTTAGGCAGCAGATCACACATTCAAGCCCAGAATAGGCAACTTAGTGAAACACTGCCTCAAAATTTAAAAAAGGAGTGGAGGGGCTAGGAATATAGCTCAGTGGTTGAGTGTCTCTGGGTTCAATCCCTAGTACCACTACTGCCACAACAAAAAATGTTGCGTTGGGGCTGGGGATTTAGCTCAGTGGTTTCGCGGCCTGCTGCGCAAGAGCAAGAACCGAGTTCGATCCCCGGTACCAAAAAAAAAAAAATGTTGCATTAATATCCAAAGAAGTGAAATGAACCCTTATCCTTTAACATATCTATGTGTGCATAGTTTTTAAAATAAGTCTTTTTGCAGAAGCAAGGCTTAAACCCAGGGTCTCATGCATGCTAGACAAAGCACTACTGACCTATAGCCTCAGTCCTTTTTTATTGTTTTTTTGAGACAGGGCCTCCTAAGCTTTTCAGGGTCCCCTAAGTTGTGTCATCCTGCTGCCTCAGCTTTCTGGGTAGCTGAGGTTACTGTGTGTCACAGTTCTGGTTCAAATAAGTTTTTATAAGGTAATATTTTATTTGTCAAAATATGACAATACTAAATGTTTAACATTGCACTTCTTTGACTTCTGCTTTATTTTTTATGTTTCTATAGTTTTTTATTTGTATTCATTTTACAATTTCATGATCTACTTAGCATTTTTAATGTCTTGAACTATTCCTTTATTATGTCAAAACTTACCAGGTTTGGTTTACTAATTGTTCATTTTCACTAATACTGAAATAAATGTCTTTGTAAAAAGTACTTTTTCCCTTACTGTAGTCAATCATCCATCATAGTGAGAAATATGTAGCAAATACTCAGCAAATATGTGCTACATAAGTAAATTATAAGCAATGAACAGGAAGGAGAATATAGAGCTAAACCTTAAAAAAGTTCTGGTGTAAACAAATTCAAAGTCTCTTGATACAAACTATTAAATAGCTTTTCTAACTTAATTTTAATGTCAATAGGTAAACTAACACATCCTTTCCCCTGATATATCTTTTTGAATCTTGTTAATTCACAGGAGGTCAAAATGTGACAGTATTGCTGAAAGCAAAGGACAAGGAGAATCTGAATCAATATGGAGCGTGTGAGTCAAATTTTAATTGGTTTTAAAGTTTATATTTGACTATAGTTTAATTTTTCATTTCTTTAAGTTCTTTTTCTAATTTGCAGGGAAGAACATGTAATTGGGCCAGTTAACCACCCACGTTCAAACAGATCTAGGCAGTTTGAATTGATTTGCTTTTAGCCCAAAGTAATAAAGTGGAACAAATTTTTTTTTTTAGCACTAAGGATTGAACCCAGAGCCTTCACCATGAGCTACATCCTCAGCCCTTTTATTTATTTATTTTTATTTTGAGACCAGGTCTCAGTCACTAAATTGTCCAGGCTGTACTCAAACTTGCAATCCTCCTCTTTCAGCCTCCCAGAGTGCTGGGATTACATTTGTCTGCCGCCATGTCCTACGGGACAGAATTTTTTATGAGGCGAAATGTGGGCTAGCAGGGAAGAGACAAGAAGTCGCACAACTGGGTTGCTCAGTGTGGTCCCCAGACTTGCTCCATCAGCATCCTGGTAAACCTGTTAGAGATTCAGGATCTCAGGCCTCAGCTCAGACCAGCTGTATCTGAATCTACATTTTAAGAAGAACTCCAGAAACACACTGAGTTGGAGAAGCAGTGGTCTGGACAGTACACTTTTCAGGCTACTTCCACTTGTCTTTAGCAGAAAAAGAGAACCCACAGTGAATTTTAAAAACACAGATCTAAAGATAGCAAACAGCTTTCTGTAATTTTAGTTTGGCTGATTCTTACGCAAACATTCTCAATAGTATATACTGGCTTTAAAAAAAAGTCAAATGTATTATGAAGAGTTTAAAATATAAGCTTTTCCAGGCTTGGTGGTGCATGCATATAATCCCAGCACTCAGGATGCTGACGTTGAAGGATCACTATGAATTCAAGGCCAGCCTGAACTACATACCAAGATCTTGCCTGAAAATAAATAAAGTATAAGCTTATTTAGTGTCTCACAGCACTCAAACCCATCTTTTTCAAGTATGGATTTTAAATCATCCTAGCAGATCATGGATTATCTGGTTTCTAAAGTACTCTAAAGATGATTTTTCAAGGCCAGGCACGGTGACACATGCCTTGGGAGGCTGAGGCAGGAGGATCCCTGGACTATATAGTGAATTCAAGGCCAGCTTGAACTACATAGTGAAACTTTGTCTCAAAAAAACAAAACAAAACAAAGAAATCAGTAAAAATGATTTTTCCACACTGCTAAAATTTCTTTTGTCCTCATTAAAACTACTTGGACTTCTATGAGATTTCCTTCTTGAAAGCAAGGAACTTATTTTAGAGTACTTCATAGTTCTCTGATCCACTTGCACCAGAATAATCTCTTCTAGGGTGATTGTTTAAAATGTAAAGATTTGGGCCTCAACTCAGTCTTCTGAATCAGAATTTCTGCAGGTGAAGGGATCCAGAATCAGCATCTTAAATAGGCTGCCCAGTTGATTCTAACGTACAGCCAAGTTTGAGAACCACTGTCTTTCAAGTTTTAGTGGAAAGTTGAACACCTGATCAGTGATTCTTATCCTTGGATGGACAATGGTATTACCTGGAAATCTTAAAACCAAAGAAAAAAAAAAAGCACTGGTATCTGGTTTCCACCACCTTAAAGATTTGTGCTTAATTGGCCTGGAATTGAGAACCACTGGCTAGGTGCTTCTGAATCCTTCTTTCTTTGTACCTGTCATCTACTTTGTGCGAAAGGAGAAATGTAAACAGAGTCATATACAATGGCAAAGGGGTTGGCCAGTTGGTCAGGATCTAGAAGAAAAGATGAGAATATCTGAGACAAGGCAATCTAGGGGAGGGTGGCTGTATGGGAGCAGGTACAAAGTCAGTATGAAAATTGCATAGTCAGAGAGACACAGAAGAGGCATCAAACAAACAGGAGGCAAAATGACTGGGTTGCTTGACTTCAGCTGGTCTCCCTCATCTTCTTCCAGTGCTGATATAATAGATATAAAGTACATACTTGGGTAGTAGGGTGGAGACTACACAAGATCCCAAAAGCATGGGTTCTCTGTTGGGCTCAGCTGAAGTATTGCTGAAAATGCATCACAGCCCAACTTCTATCTGTCCAGTATTGCCTCTGCCCTTTTCCTTCCACAGGTGTTGATCCCAAGAGCACCTCATCAGAAATGTCCATGTGATAATCTCCTTCTCATAGTGTACTTACCAAGGGACCCAACTTCCAACCACTGATAAGGCCAAGGGTTGATGACAATGTGGTATGATTGTAACTCCAATACACTACTTGTGAGACTGTAACTTAGTACAACCATTTTAAAAAACTGAAAGAATCTACTAAAATGGAACATAGGCATGCCCTATGATCCAGCAATGCAAATCCCAGGTATATACAAAACAGGCAGATAATTATGGGATAAAGTTTTGTTTTGTTTTGTTTTTCATACTGGGGATTGAACTCAGGACCTTGTGCTTTCAAGGCAGGTGCAGTGCCACTGAGCTAAACCCCTGGCCCCAGAAAGGCAGATAGATGTGTTGCAAAAGATCTGTATAAAAATGACCATAGCAGCACTATTTGCAATTGCTGAAAATTGGAAACCCAAATATCCATCAGTAGTATAGCTGAAAATCCATAGAATATTCATACAATGAAAAATCCTCTATAGATTCTCTAGAGTATATAAATACTCCATATACTAGAGTATAGTAAATATAGTCTGTATGAACAAATTACTGCTACACATGACAATATGGACGATCTTATAAGCATAATGTTAAGAGCAGTGAGCCAGGGACCAAACAATATGATTCTATTTATATATCTAAAGTTTGTAAAGTGATTATATGTATATAAAGTTCAAAAACGAGTAAAACTAATTGAAGCTGATAGAAGTCAAGACAGGTTTAGCTTTGGGTGTTGACCTGGAGAAGATGAAAAGGTGCCCTCTGGAGAGTTGGTAATGTTGTATCTCTTGATATGAGATGTGGTTACATAAGTGTTTTTGTTTTGTGAAAATTAATTGAGCTGTCCATTTTGATGCACTTGTAATATATCAACAAAAGGTCCTCATCTATTAGGCAAACATACTGAAGTATTAATGAGTGAAATGATATAATACCAGGGATTTTCTTTTTTTTTAACTTAAAAATAGTTGTGCCAGGGATTTAGCTCAGTGGTCCTGTCCCCTGCCTCGAAAGCGCAAGGACCTGAGTTCCATCCCCGGTACCAAAAAAAAAACAAACTTAAAAATAGTTGTATTTATATTCCACAATTTGCCCAAATAGTGGTTTTCTTACAAACTTTCTACAGGATGAAATTCTTCACATTGTGTCTTGACTATGAACTCATGGAATTTCTGGGAAATAGTTCTGTTTTTAATAGCTTAATCTGCACTAACAGAATGGCAGGTGGTGGGTCACAGGCAGTCCATGTGGGATTCTAACATGACGTTCAGCGAGTTTTCCGATGTTGACCACCCCTTGGACGCTGAAGGTAGAGCATCTGTTGACAGAAGTGACTGTAGATTTGGATTACTGCTGTCGGCATCTTCCAGTTTTTCTGTGTTATCTTCCCAGTTAATGTGGAATCTTGTGACCCTGGGATTAGGTGCCAAAATGTTCCTTTGAAGCTTAGAAAAGTCTGGTTTTACTGGCAGGTTTTCCCTTAATTCTGTCTCAGTATATTCATTATTATTTACATAATAGCCAACTGTAATAGTATAATAATAATATTCACTCTACTTTTGTTTACTTGAATGTTTTATAAAACTAAAATTTAAAAATAAGCAATGGGCAGGCATGGTGGCACATCCCTGTAATCCCAGCAACTTGGGAGGTTGAGGCAGGAGGGTTTCAAGTGTGAGACCATTTGGACAACTTAGTGAGACCCATCTTAAACTTTTTTTAAAGGGGTGGGAGGTTGGGAATGTAGACTGTTAGACCACATGCTGCATGAGGCCCTGGGTTCAATCTGCAGTACCAGTAACACAAACAAAAACTGTGAGTGAAATTTCCGTCTTAGGGTGGAGAAGGACATTAATTACCCAAAAGTCATAAATGAAAAAAATAATGGTGGCTTTAGTATCTATTCTAGCTCCTTTGCTCCTTGCCTTCCATTGTAGTCTGTGAAGTGAAATGCTGGTACTACTAGTCCCTTGGCACAAAGCTCAACCATATCTATTCTCTAACACTGGTTAATGAACAATAGGATCACCAGTAAACTTAAAAAACAAAAGAAAGAAACAAACCAAAACCCACTGATGCCTGGGTTCCACTCCTTTCCAAAAAGGATTTTTATTGATTTGGCCCAAGGCTTATTGCCTAGATTGAGAATGATTCTGCCTAAAACATAAGCAAGACAAACAAAATATTGATGAAATTCCATTCATTTTTCACCTTAGATTGCTAAAGATAAAAATTAATTATTACCAAGTTTTATTGACCACTTGAAGACCTAGTATTTCTCCTACATATTGGTGGAACTATAAATTTATGTAAAATCCTTTGGAAGGATAATTTGGAAATATTTATCCAAATTCTCTGAAAGCAAAAACAACATTTTATTGGTAAGAGTGGAATAGAAAGGAAGCAACATATAAAAGTCTAAGGTATAAAAGTCTAAGCAGGGTCAAATTAAATTAATTAAGTGATTGCTTAAATATGGAAGAAACTAAAAAATTACTAGGGGCATTTATAAAAATAGAGATAATTCAATTTGGGATACGTTTTCTGTAACTTCAGAATGAAGACAATTTTTGCATTTCCTCTAAATCCAGAACCTAAATGTTAGTGTATATATATTTATATAGAAAATTTATATTTTCATCAATTATTAATCCAGGAACTCAACAGGAAAGAAACAGAATATGCCACTGAGCCTCGGCTACAAGACTCACTGAAAGAAAATGTACTGCAAATAAAAGTGAAAACCTTTTTTTTCTGCCTTGCGTACTGGCAAAGAGAAAAAAAAAAGCCCCTAGATTAGCAAATATGCAGAGGAATAGGTACTGTCATATACTGCTGGTAGAAGTGTAAGTGGTTACAACTTCAGGAACATAAAAATGTTACAGCACTTAAGAAAAACCTAAAAGACAAATAGACCTTTATAGCCAGCCTTTCAAAAGTATATGCAAATATTTTAAATTTTTTATTAAAGATATATATATATATATATATATATATATAACTTTAAAAGTTAATTATTCTAAAAGTCTTAGTGGGGAAAAGAGTGGACTTCTGCTCTATCTCTTACCAATACTACTGTGATGGTTGATTGATTATGTCAACTTGAGTAAGGGACACTCAGTTAAATCGGCTCAGCAATTCCACACCCTAGGATGGCTTCACCTGAGTGGTATAAGGGGAAATGAAGAAGGATGAATCTTCTTCTGTATCTTTGGAGGAACTCCAGTCTTCACCTTCACCTTGGACATCATCTCCTGGGTTCTAGCACAGACTCTTCATCTTCTGGTTCAGACTCTTCGGCCTTGTAGCATAGACCCTTTCACTTTTCATCCTAGACCCATTGGCCTGCTAATATGGAATCTGCAGTGAGCTCCAGACCTTCAAGGTCTCTAGTATGCACAGATTCTCTGTAGTCTTCTACATCTGACTCTGTGGGTGACCACTATTTGCCAATCTTGTAAATTCTTATATATATTTGTGTATCTCTTATTATAACTGTTTCTCAAGTAAATAAAGACTGATACAATTACTTTCCAGGCTGTTACTTTTACAAAATTTTTAGACGTTTCATCTATTTATCTCTTTGTGCATAAATAATTTGCTCATTCAGACTTTCTTGACTTGTTAAAGTAAGACCTTGTCTATTGATATCCTGTTATGGTAGTGGAGGATGTTGTTCTTTTACTCAATCTTCACCTCCCTTCCCCACATCCTATTTACCATAATCTTTCAATGTCACATGGCAGGACTTTCGGACAAAAACATTATAGGACAAAATGTCTTGATTAATTCAGTAGTCAGTATTACACAGTTATGTCTATGCAAAGATTTCTACACATCAAAAGACTGGAATATTTTATCCAAACACAAAACTATTCAACAACCTAACAATTTCATTTTTATTCTCAAGATCTTGTTCCCATACAAGTTTTTCTTCTTGATTTCATCAGGACTGGCAGCTTCTTAGGACTGGAGCACAGTTGTCATTCTAGAATTTCCCTCACCATCAGATCATCTCTTTGAGCTCTCCTGTTTCCTGGAATTCTTTTTTTTTTCATGGTTTACTTTCTTGTCATGAAATAGTAATTTCCTAAGAAAGGGTACATAAAGGTAAAATGTTGAGTCCTTGAATCTCTACCCTCATACTTTATTGGTAATCGGTTGAATATAAAATTCTTAACTAAATGTCATTTCATCTCAGAATATTGTGCTCCGTTGTTTTCTAGAATCCAGTCACATTGTTAAGAAGTCCGAAGTTATTGTTTCCCCCTTCCTTTTGATATGATCTTTTTTCCTCCTTCTTTTTGGAAGCTTTTATGGGTTTTATTCCCAGTGCTTTGATACTTCCTGGTCATGTTCTTGGTATAGGTCTCTTTTCACTCATTGAGCTAGACAGTCTGACCTGGATATTTGTGTTCTTCAGTTCAGACAAATTTTGTTGGAATTCTTTTATAAAGTTTTCTCCTTCACTTTTGTTCTATAATTTCTGGAACCCCTGTTGGCTGAAAAGCAGAATTTCTGATTGATTTTTTAATTCTCATACCATTTTTCTCCAATTTTTTTTTAATCTCTGCCTACTTATTTGGCTTTTTGGAAGTTGTCTTTCATATTTTCCCACTCTTCCTTTGGGCTTTTTATTTCAGCAATCATATTTTTTAATTTCCAAATGCTTTTAAAAGTCTTCTCCCTGCAATCATTTTGAATTTCTTTTTATCACCTCTGATATTTTGGGTTTTCCTAAATTGCCTGGTGATTCTTGGGTCTTTGATAATTTTTTAAATATATGTATATAAGAGAAATCAACTAACAGTTCTATTGAAAACCCTTGCTGGGCCAAGGAGGATGAGTCAAATGGTGATCAGTGGGTATGCCAGTTTTTTCCTGGCCAATTGTCAAATTCTGTATGTGAAGGTATTTATTTTTTTCTAATCGATTTAGTTTCTCCATTGAAGAATTCTACAATCTCTTGTCTTAAGTTGCATTTGTGAGCAGTGGTAAAAATGGTCTGAGGGTCTGCTGCTTATCCAGTAACAAATGAGTTATTCTTACTTATTGACCCTGTTTGTACATTTAAGATGATGCAACCAAGGAAATTATAATAAATAGACAGCATGAGGGAATTTCTTGGATGACAGCACTTTCTGTTTCTTGATTATGTGACTCTGTGTATTTGTAAAAATGTGTTGTACACTAAAAAGAGTAACTTTTACTTTATACAAATGAATTTTAAATATAAATATAAGGCATTTAAATGACATCAATGTATTAAAATCACAGCTTAAAAGATAATTAAATTAGTAGCTAAATCTTTTAGAAGGATCCTATATGTAATCCTATATGATCCCTGTGGTATTATTAAAATTAAATTGGTCAAAAAGAATCTGATATGGCAAAGTTATATCAGTATAACTTCATCACTATTATTTCATTTATTAAACATACAACTTATAATTATTAAAAATATGTGTTGTTTATTATATAAGAAATTTATGATAATATAGAGAATATAGAGCTAAATCGTTAATCTTATGCCTAAGATCTATAGGGGAAACTAACTACATAATATATCCATATTACAAAGCCCAAAATGACTTGCACTGCATGTGAAGTATAGAGGAAGGATTCAGAGTAAAAGAGTAGTTTTTTTCTTTTTCTTAGTAGTGCGGTCACAGGTTGTTACTTGGATTAAATTGCATTTTAAAGAGGTCTTTGAAAAAGAGGTCAAATTTGAATATGGAGAGAGATTTGGGGAAAGGTGGAAGAGACCCATGGCAGGTGGTGCAAACAAAAGACAAAAGTTCAATGAAGCAAATGCAACTCAGATAATTTTTCTCACAAGTAATGGGGAATTTGCTATTATCATTATCAATATCATCATTATTTAAACACTATATGTCATATTGACCACTTTGCTCACCAAGCTAATTTGCTTATTCTAATAGCCTCTGTGTTCTTCCAGCAGAATCTTTAGTGTTAGCCTAAAAGGTCTTTGGTTCTAATGAGCTGAAACTTGATTTTTGTTAAATTTGTCATTAAATGTTAAAATGTACAATTACTCAGTTAAAAACATGTATCTGATCACTATCTTTTCCCTCATGCCCCCTTTGCCATTATGAATAGCACCATTTAAAAATGCCACATGAGGACTGGGGATTTAGCTCAGTGGTTCTGCCGCCAGCCTTGCAAGCACAAGGACCTGAGTTCGATCCCTGGTATCCCCCCCCAAATAAATAAAAATGCCACATAAAATCACCCATTTCTGCTATTCTCATTAGTATTAAATTTTATTTTAAATTCTCCTGTTCCTGTATTGTTCAGCCAGATAAAAAAGGAGGAATGGATCGATTTTCATGTGCCCTCTGTAATTGCAATCATCAGTTGCTCAATCATGCCCCTTTATACTCTTTTCTTTTTTGCAGGCTGTTTAAATAATCACTTGGAGTCAGTTGCTGTAGTGAAACTTAAAACCTGATCATTGAAGAAGCCTGCAATTTAGTAGAAAACACGGTGCACCAGGATCTGCTGCTCCAGCTGCATACTGAAGATTCCAGTCTCTTTTTTTAAAATACTCTTACACTTGTACTTAGTTTAGTCCTATAATTCATCCCTTAAACCAACTTTGCAAAGTTGTGTTTTTAAAAAAAAAATATTATAGATCTATACCTACCCACAATTCCCAATTGTTCACCATGGTCTTATATAACACTGCTTACCCATAATTTGTGGGAAATGACATGTACTGCATAAATGAGTTTTCTGGTGAAATCTTTATCTTTTGATCTCATTGCACGTTTCAGAATTTTGAGTTGTTTCAATTCTGAAAACCGTGCTGTTAACTGAGAGCAGGGTGTCTGTGGCTAGTTGCTGTTTTAATATTATTTTGCTACTATTGTCATTTATCTCTTTCTAAGGATAGATCCTTCTTTTCTCTTTGCTCTCTTCTCTCCTCTCCTCCTCTTTCCTCTATCTTTGTTTTTCTGTCTTTCCTATTTATATGTGTATGTAATTAGAAGTGTCCATTAGTGCCAATTTATCAGGTTCTGGTTAATTTGAATTTTACTGTCACCAGACAAATAACCTCAGCTTTAGAAACATCTGAAATACATTCCCTTATATTTCCTCACTTAGTTACTAGTCCTTCTACATAAACAAAAAATCACAAAGCATTATCTCCCAAATATTTGTGAAAACACTTTATTAATAACTGTCAAAATTGCCTCTCTAAACTGGGTGTGGTGGCGCACGCCTGTAATCCCAGCACTCGGGAGGCTGAGGCAGAAGGATCGCCATGAGTTTGAGGCCAGCCTGGGCTACATAGTGAGTTCAGCGCCAGCCTGAACTACGCAGCGAGACTCTGTCTCAAAAAAACAATTGCCTCTCTACTTACATTTGCCAACTTAACAGTGGTTCTGAACATATAAGATCTCTTTAGTTATTAAGAGAGAGTAGAGCCTATAGGATACAAAAAGGAGGGCAAATTTAACAACGATTTGCACAGTTCCTTGGCCCTAGTCCTTAGGCATACCAAAAAGACATCACTGCCACCATTAGTTCATTTAGCAAATTGTTTTAAAAAGCCAACCAACCGTAGACAAATTATCACATCAATAGCCATGAAGAGGAGAGAAGAAATTATTCCAAATAAAGGAGTACTTTTAGCCAAGGCAGTGGTCCAGAGCCCAAGCTTTGCCATCAGATAGATTTGAGCTCAAGTCCTGATTCCACTTACTGTGTAGTCTTGGAAGTTGCTTGTCATACCTTGCCTCTGTAAGCCTCAGGTTGATCATGTCTATCTCAAAGGTCTGTTATCAGGATTAAATGTGGTTGGTATATGAAGCACTCACTCATTCAGAAAACATTTATTGATCTACTACCATGTATCCCAGACAATGAGCTTTGTACTGGTAACACAGAGATTAAGGCCAAAGGCCTGCTTTCAAGGAATCCATGAGCCAAGGAATTCACAATTAAAACAGCTAAGTAAACAGGAAATTACATTTCACTGCCTGCTGCGCAAGCACAAGGACCCAAGTTCAATCCCCGGTACAAAAAAAAAAAAGAAAAAGAAAATTACAACACAGTGTAAAGTGAGCTCAGCCTCAGAGGAGCTCACTAACTCAGATCAGGATAGGGATGGTTAAAAAAAAAAATTTACAAGAGGAGGTAGTCATCAAGACACTTGAAAAGAACAGAAATAGAACTTAACTTCCAAGGTTTGAAGCTACTTTGTAGTTTCTAGAGAAACAAAAATTTTAATCTGTAGATGGATTTTTGTTGTTATTGTTGTTATTTTTCATATGTGTGGTTGTTTAGTTTATTTCAAAGTCAGAAAAACAGAGTAGGGGAGGATTACCCTATTTCTCAGCTGACCAAAAGGAAGAAGAGTCCATTTGCGTCACCTTAGTAGTGGAAGAGGTGAGCAAGCCAAATCCTGAGGCAGGTATGGTGTGCCAAAATGAAAAGGATTACAGGGAAGTTGACCTAACAGGAAGTAGCAAGTCTGGGGTCTCATTGATGTTTGCTGGGTGTTCAGCCACATTTACTTACTCTTTTGAAACAGTGCCAGAATTTCATTTTATTTCTGGAGAACCACATCTTTCCTCATTCTCCTGTATTCTTGTACAGATGATCCCATTTGATTTTGACTTCAGAGATTGGCTCTGCTTCAAGCCTGGCCAGTTAGAACCTTCTGTTGGCTCTAGGGACTGGGTCAGGGTGGGTACATAACCTAATCAGAGCCATTGAGTGGAAATGTGGGACTCTTGGTGAGCTGGTGACAGAAGCATGCCTTGCCTTCTGCTGGTGTGAACATGGGAAGCTGTGGACTAGGAGCTGCTGCGAGCCACTTTCCCATCTGAGACTAATGTCAGCCAAGATAGAAAGTTGAAATCGTCACTGTAGAATATGCAGCCCACGAGGGCAGGAACCTTGGCTTTATTTTTAAATCTTTTGTTATTATTATTGACACATCACTCACATATAGAAAAATGCACAAAACAGATGTTTGAGTCAAAAATTATTACTAAGTGAATACACCTTTTACTTTTACCCAGATCAAGAAATGAAACAACTAAGGAAGCTGAGGCAGAAGGATGGCCAAGTTAGATGCCTGCAGCCTGGGCTACATAGTGAGACTTTGTCTCAAAAAGTCAAAAGAAAAAAGAAAAAAAATTAAATGGGACATTACGCCCCATGCACCTCTTGAATACTATAATCTCTATCCTCTTTACCATTAATACTATAGTTTTAAAATTTATATAAATGTGTGTATCTAGCTTCTGTCACTCAACATTATTGTAGAGAATGCACATATATTTCTAATGGCTGTATTCCTAAATATAGAACTGAAGTATCTGTGTGTTCAGCTTTAGAAGATATTAGCAAATTATTTTCCAACATGATCGTACCAATTTAGTCTTTTACCTTAATATATACTTATCACTCAACATCCTACACAATGTTTAACTTTATCAGTGTTTTAAAATGTAGATGTGAGGTATATTATTGTTTTTTTGGGTTTTGTGGCTTACTTTTTGTGTGTGTGCAGTGGCGGTGGTGGTACGGGGGATTGAGCTACCGTCCCAGTCTTTTCTTCTCTTTTCATTCCTTTTCCTTGAGACAGAGTCTCACTAAGTTGCCCAGGCTGCCTTCACACTTGCCATTCTCCTGCCTCAGCCTTCTGAGTAGCTGGGATTATAGGCCTGTGCCATTGTGCCTGGATTAAATTTTTATCTTTAAAAATATGCCAGATTAGAAGTCCTTTTTACTTGCATGTGTTAGAAATTCCTTCTCCCACTCTGTGGCTTGCCTTTTCATTCTCTTAATGTTGCCATATAATAAATGTTAATGTACTCAAATTTACTCAAAGTTTCCCTTATGGTGGTTCTTTTTGTGTCCTAGTATAAAATTTTTTCTCTTATCATCCATTCTCTTTAACATTTAGAGCTATAATCCACATGGAATTAAATTTTTGTGTAGGGTAAAAAGTAGAGTATGTTTTTTTTCTTTTGACTGAGCAGTATTTATTTCAAAAGACTGTTCTTTTCTTACTTCTTTGTGTTGTTACATTTTCCATAAATCAAGAGTTTATATATTCACAGACATGTTTCAGGATCTCTATAGTCTTTGATGCATCTTTTTGTCTATCTTCATATTAAAAACCTTACTATACTAATATGATACTATGTTTTAGGTTTGTTTGTTTGTTTGTTTGTGACAAGGTTTTGGTATGTAGTCTAAGCTGGCCTCAAACCTGCAGCAATCCTCCTGCCTCAGCCTCTTGAGTACTGGAATTACAGGCATGTGCCACCCTGCCCTGCCTCTCTATTTTAGTTTTATAATAAACTTGATAGCAGATAGACTAAGTCTCCCCACCTTGTTCTTTTTAAGACTGTTTTGGCTCTTCTTAGCCCTATCCATTTTCATGTTTTAGAATCAGTTTACTGTTTTCTACAAATAAAACAAATGGGATTTTCCTTGAGATTGCATTGAATCTATAGATTAATTTGAGGAGATCGACACATTTATAACATTGAAACTCCCAATCCATGAACGTGGTATATGTTTACATTTATTTAGATTATCCTTAATCTTTCTTTTTTTATTAAATTCTTTTATTGGTACATTGTAGGTATACAACACAATTACATTTCTCATTGGGAATTGTACCTTTACATAATGCATCTTGGTTCTTATTTTTTCCCCATTCCTAGCCCTCCCTTCACACCCTCCACCCTTTCCTATTTACAAAGACTTTATTTCCATTTTTTCCATTTCTCATCATTTTTCCTTTCCCTTCTTTCCTTTCCCCTGCCCCTCCCACTACCCCTACCCCTTTGGACCTTTTCCTCCTATTTTACATTATCAATTTTTCATTCTAATCATTGGTACATTTTAGGTATACAATATAATGACATTCATCATTGGAAATTTGCACCTTTACATAGTCTCTCTTGGTTCTTATTTTTCACCCTTGCCCAGCCCTCCCTTCAACCACTCCAGTCCTCCTTATTTACAAAGATTTTGTTCCTATTTTTCCATTTTCTCATATTAATCCCATTCCCTTTTATCCTTTCCCCTAGCCCTCCCACTTCCTTCCCCTTTGCCCCTTTTCTTCCTATTTCACATTACCTATTATACATTTAGTCCTTATTTACTCTTTCAGTTTCTCACATCAGAGAAACTATTCAGTATTTACACATGTGTGTCCTATTTATTTCACTTAAGAGTATTGCCTCAATGTGCATCCACTTAGCTATAAATGTCTCTAATTTCTCATTTTTTATGGCTGAGTAGTATTCCATTTTATTAAAAAAAACACATTTTCTTTATCCAGTCTCCAGTTGGTGGGCATTTGGGCAGTTTCCAAATTTTAGCTATTACAAACTGTGCTGCTATGAACATGGGTGCACATATATCACTGGGGTATGATTCTTTTAATTCTTTGGGGAAGATCCCCAGGAGTGGAATAGCGGGGTCAAATGGGACTTCCAGTCCTAGTTCTTTGAGGTATCTCCATACTGATTTCCACAGTGCTTGCACCAGTCTACACTCCCACCAGCAGTGGAGCAGGGTTCCTCTTTCCCCACAGCCCTGCCAGCCTCTGTTATTGGTTGATGTCATGATAGCAGTCATTCTTTCTGGAGTGAAGTGGAATCTCAGCATTGTTTTCATTTGCATCTCTCCAATGACCAGTGATGTTGAACATTTTTTCATGTATTTATTTGCTATTTCTACTTCTTTGTGTGAGAAATGTCTATTCATTTCAGATGCCCATTTTCAGATTGGGTCTTTAAATTTGGGAGGTCTGATCTTTTTAAGTTCTTTATAGATTCGAGATAGTAGACCTTTGTCTGAGGAAGAGCAGGTGAAGATTTTTTCCCACATTGTGGGTTCTCTCTTCACATTGCTGGTGGTTTCTCTTGCTGTGCAGAAGCCTTTTAATAAGAAGAGATCCCATTTGTTGATTGTTTGTGCCAGTTCACGGGCAACTGAGGTTTTGTTCATAAAATCTTTTCCTGCACGGATGTCTTCAAGGGTTCTACCTAACCTGTGTTCCAACTGGTTCAGAGTTTCTATTTTAATATTTAGATCTTTAATTCATTTTGATTTTAGTCTAGTGCATGGTGAGAGATACAGGTCTAGTTTTAATGTTTGGCAAGTTGAAGCCCAATTTTTCCAGCACCATTTATTAAAGAGGCTATCTTTCCTCCAGTGAGGGTGTTTGGCTCCTTTATCAAAGATGAGATGGCTGAGTGTGTCTGGCGTTGTTTCTGCATCTTCTAATCTGTTCCACTGGTCCTCAAGTCTGTTTCTTTGCCAGTACCATGCTGTTTTTATCACAGTAGCTTTGGAGTAGAGTTGCAGATTGGGGATTGTGATACCCCCAGGCATGTCTCTGTTACCTAGAATTGCTTTTGCTATTCTGGGTCTCTTCTTGTTCCAAATGAATTTTTGGATTGTTTTCTCAAGGTCCATGAAGTATGCTGCTGGGATCTCAATTGGAATTGCATTAAATCTATATAGCAGTTTTGGAAGGATGGCCATTTTCACTATATTAATCCTTCCTACCCAGGAGCAGGGGATGTCTGTCCATTTTCTGATATCATCTTCAATCTCTCTTTTCAGAGTGCCATAGTTCTCAGAGAAGAGGTCTTTGATTTCTTTCATTAGGATGATTTCTAGGTATTTCAGTTTTTTGGATGCTATTGTGAAAGGAATTATTTGCCCTATTTCTCTCTCAGTGAGTCTGTCATTGATGTAGAGGAAAGCTATTGATTTTTGTGTGTTGACCTTGCAACCAGCTACTTGACTGAATTTGGTTATTAAGTCTAGAAGACTTTTGGTGGAGTTCTTGGGGTCTTCTATATAGAGTATTGTGTCATCTGCAAATAATGACAATTTGACTTCTTCATTACTTATCTTTATTCCTTTTATTTCTTTCTCTTGTCTAATTGCTGTGGCTAATGTTTCCAGAAGTATATTGAACAAGAGTGGTGATAGTGGGCATCCTTGTCTTGTTCCTGATTTTAGTGTAAAGGATTTCAGTTTTTGACCATTTAGTATGATATTGGCTGTTGGCTTTTCATAGATGGCTTCTATCAGATTGAGGTAGAGACCATCTATTCCAATTTGTTGTAGGGTTTTTATCATAAATGCATGTTGGATTTTGTCAAATGCTTTTTCTACATCTATGAAGATAATCATATGGTTTTGTCCTTGGCTCTATTGATATAGTGTATTACACTGATTGCTTTTTGTATACTGAACCATCCCTGCATCCCTGGGATGAATCCCACTTGGTCAGGGTGTATGATCTTCTTGATGATCTTCTGCATTCTATTTGCCAGTATCTTATTAAGCATTTTTGCATCTATGTTCATTAGTGAGATTGGTCTATAGCTTTCCTTTTCGGCTGGGTCTTTCTCTGCTTTAGGGATCAAGGTGATGCTTGCTTCCAGGAATAAATTTGGGAGTACTGCTTCCCTTTCAATTTCATTGAAGAGTTTAAACAGTAGTGGCAGCAGTTCCTCTCTAAATGTCTTGTAGAATTCAGCAGTGAAGCCATCAGGGCCCGGGCTTTTCTTAGTTGATAAGTTTTTAATTACACTTTCAATTTCATTGGTTGATATTGGGTTGTTCAGAATTTTTAGGTCTTCTTCGTTCAACTTTGGTAATTCCTATGTATCTAGGAATCTGTCCATTTCTTCTGTGTTGTTCATCTTATTGGCGTATAGGTTCTGGAAGTAGGTATTGATGATCCTCTGGATTTCTGCTTGGTCTGTTGTAATTTCACCCTTTTCATTCCTAATTGCATGGATTTGGGCCTTTTCTTTCCTTTTTCTGATAAGGTTGGATAAGGGTTTGCCAATTTTGTTGATTCTTTCGAAGAACCAACTCTTGCCTTCATTGATTTTTTGTATCTTTCTCTTAGTCTCCATTGCATTGATTTCTCCTGTGATCTTTCTAATTTCCTCCCTTGTATGAGCTTTGGGGTTGTCCTGCTCTTCTTTTTCTAGAAGCTTGAGGTTCAGCATCAGGTTGTTTAATTGGGCTCGTTCTGTTTTCCTAATATGTGTATTCACTGCTATGAATTTCCCTTGTAAGACAGCTTTCATTGTGTTCCATAGATTCCTCTATGTTGTATTGTCATTGTCATTTAATTGAAGGAACTGTCTGATTTCTTCTTTAATTTCCTCTGTGACCCATTGGTTATTCAGAAATGTGTTGTTCAATTTCCACGTGTTTATGAAATTTTTTGAGTTTCTTTTGCTATGGATCTCCAATTTCATCGCACTGTGGTCTGATAATGTACAGGGGATAACTTCAATTCCTTTGCACTTACTTAAACATGTTCTATGTATGAGTTTTTAGTCTGTTTTGGAGAATGACCCATGTGCAGCTGAGAAGAATGTGTATTGTGATTTTTGTGGGGTGGAAGACTCTGTAAACATCTGTTAAGTTCATTTGTTCAAGAGTTCGATTGAGTTCTAGTATTTCATTACTTATTTTTAGTCTAGTTGATCTATCTGTTTGTGACAGTGGGGTGTTGAGGTCCCCACTACAATTGTATGTGCATGTATGACTTTTCATGTCCGTTAGTATTTGTTTTATATAGTTGGGTGCACTAGTGTTTGGTGCATAGATATTTATGATTGCCATCTGTTCCTTTTGGATTCTTCCCTTTACAAGGATGTAGTGTCCTTCTTCATCTCTCTTAATCAGTGTTGATTTGAAATCTACTTGATCTGCAAAGAGGATAGCTACTCCTGCTTTTTTTCGGATGCCTGTCACATGGAGTATTGTTTTCCACCCTTTAACTTTCAGTCTATGAGTTTCCTTTTGAATTAAGTGTTTCTTGTATGCAGCATATTGTTGGATTTTGCTTCTTGACCCGTTCTGCCAGTCTATTTCTTTTGATTGGTGAATTGAGACCATTAACATTGATGGTTATAACTGAAACGTATTGACTTGTCATTGCCATGAATTTTTCTTTTTGTTGGGTTCTCCCCCTTTACATTTAATTTCTTGTCATTCCAGATGGGTTCATTCTGCTTTGCTTCCTGGGGTTGTGATCCTCAATGTCTGTTCTTAGGATATTGCGTAAAATTCTTTGGAGTGCTAGTTTGGTATTCACAAAGTTCCTAATGTGCTCTTTGTCATGAAAGTATCTTATTTCTCCATCCATTTTGAAAGATAGTTTTTCAGGGTACATCAATCTGGGTTGGAGGCTGTTTTCTTCTAGGTCTTGGAATATGTCACTCCAAGCTCTTCTTGCCTTGATGATTTGTGTTGAGAAGTCTGCTGTGATTCTGATGGGCTTTCCTTTGTATGTGATTTGTTTCTTTTCTCTAACTGCTTGTAGAACTTTGTTCTTCTGCTGAGTTTCTGGAATCTCAACAGTTATATGCCTATGTGTAGATTTTTTTTGATCAAGGCTATTTGGAGTCCTATATGCCTCACTTATCTGTATGTCAAGCTCTTTTGCCCTGCTTGGGAAGTTTTCTGCCATTATTTCTGTGAAGAGTTTTTTTATGTCATCTGCATTCTCTCCTGTTTCTTCATTGACTCCAATCAGTCTTATGTTATTCTTCTTTGCATTATGTAGCAGCTGCTGGATTGATATCTCATGTTCCCTTATAAGTTTGAAGCAATTTTTCTTTTCCTGGTCATTAATTGCAATCTTACCTTCTATATCTGAAATTCTGTCCTCACATTGGCTCATTCTGCTGTGTAGACTTTCAATGGAGTTTTTGATCTCCTGGAACTCTATTTGCATCTGTTTTATGGATTCCATTTGTTTCCTATGTTGGGATTCCATCATGTTCCTGAGCTCCTGTCTAGATTTATTAATCATGTCTTGCACTAGGAGCACAATTTCTCCTGTTATCTGAGAAATTATTTCTGATTTCATTTTTTCCAGATCCCCTTTTGTTGCCAGTTCAGTGGGTCCAGGTGGTTGAGTATCAGAGTGTTCCATCTCATTTCCCTTTGGGGTTGCTGTAGGTGATCTGGAGGTCTGGTTTTGAGACTTATTTACATGTTTTCTCATTTCAACTGGGGGGGTGCTGTTGGCGCCTGCATGGATTACCTCCTCTGAGCTGGGAGCGGTGGGACAGGAGCCAGGAGCAGCGGTAGGGATGGTGACCCAAAAGCCCTTTCCTGTGGGCTGGGAGCAGTGGGAGGGATGGTGGCCTGGAAGCCCCTTCCTCTGGACCAGGAACAGTGGGATGGTGGCTCAGAAGCCCCTACCTCTGGGCCGGGAGCAGTGGGAGGGTTGGTGGCCTGGAAGCCCCTTCCTCTGGGCCAGGAGCAGTGGGACAGAAGGTGGCCCAAAAGCCCTTTCCTCTGGGCTGGGAACAGCGGGAGGGATGGTGACCAGGAAGCCCCTTCCACTGGATCAGGAGCAGTGGGATGGCAGCTCAGAAGCCCCTACGTCTGGGCCGGGAGCAGTGGGACTCAGTACCTTGGTCTGGTGGTCTGATGTCCTCTGCATCTTTGTAGTGTGGAACCAGGTGGCTGCCTGTCTGCAGCGGGGTGATTCGGTGTCTTCCGTGGAACTCGGGACCTCGGTAGGGCGTGCACAGACCTGCCTGTCTGCAGAGGGCTGATTCGGCATATTCTACTTGACTGGGGACCTTGGTAGGGCATGGGCAGACCTGTCTGTCTGCAGCGGGGTGATTTGGCTTCTTCTATGTGACTCAGGACCTCGGTAGGGTGTGCACATACTTGCCTGTCTGCAGCGGGCTCGTACAGCTCCTCGGAGGCCCTGGTGGCGGTGGGCCATCTTTGATCTTTCTTAGTAAAGGTCTATGATTTTCTTGAACTCTTCATTAAATTTATTCAAAGGTATAAATTTTTGTGCAGTTGCAAATGACAGCTTCAAATTTAGAAATTTTTTTGTTTGTTTCTAGTAAATAAAAAATAAGTTTTTGTGTATTGGCCTCATACATGAGTTTTCTACTGCTGCATAACAAATTTTAACAAACTTAGTGTCTTAAAAAACACAAGTTTATGACCTCACAGTTTCCAGGAGTCAGTAGCCAGGGCCCAGATAACCTGTGTCAGATATTTGCTCTAAGTCTCACTGGACTGAAATCAAGGTATCAGCCAGGGCATCTTAGACTCAGGGTCCTCTTTCAAGCTCATGGTTATTGGCTCAGTTCAGTGCTTTGTAGGACTGAGGTTCCTCTCTCCTGGCTCTCATCTGGCAGCTACTCTCAGCTACTAGAGGCTACTGCAATTTCCTGTCATGTGGCCTTCTGTACAACACGGCACTTTGCTTCTTCAAGGCCAACAGGAGAGGATTCTCCTGCTTCAAATAGCTCTTTTAACACTTTTATTAAAGGGTTCACCTGATTAGGTAAGAACCATCAGGATGGACTCCCTTTTGACTAACTCAAGTTCAGCTGATCAGGCTCCTTAATTGTATCTCCAAAATTCTTTAACCCTTGACATATGCCAAAACCTAATCATGGGAGTGAAATCTTATCATATTCTTGAGTCCACCCACATTGAAGGGAAGACATTTATATAGGGTGTGAATACTAGATGATTGGAATCTTGGGGGATAAATTTGAATTCAATTCACTACACTTTGTATTCAGCAACTTCACTGGTATCATTTTTTAAGTTATAATTACTAGTGCATATGAATTGTACAATAATGGGTTCGACTGTGACATCTCCACACCTAAGTGTATTGTGGTTTGACCGTATATACCTTCCCTGCTGCCTTCTCTATTATTATTAATTCTAATCATATAGCAATAGAATCATTGAGATTTTAAAAATATACATTCATATTATCTAAATATAGTGAGTTTTGTTTCTTTCAAATTCTTCTATTGTTAACATTTATTTTTCTTGCCTTATTGTACTGACCAGAACCTCTAGGACAATGGTGAAAACAAGTATTGATAATGAGTCTGCTTATCTTTTATTCCATCATATCTCCAGTGCCTAAAATAAGGAATGGAACATAGGAATTTTTCAATGTATATTTAAGTGAATGACAGCAAAGTTGAGAGGTGGGGAAAGACATTTTTCCTGCTTCATTATTTGTCCTTCCAAATCTCATCCTGACCTAAGTCATCCCCTGTAACAGACTTCTCTTTCTCTTCTTTTTTGCTAAGTGAGACTTTTTTTGTCATGTTCAATCAAGAGTTGTAAAGAATATTGGATCTCATGATTCATAGAATAACATGAACAACCAAACATTGGAGGGAAATCAATTTTCTTTTTGGTACCGGGGAAATCAATTTTTATACTCAGTGAATTTCCCTTTTTTGAAGAGCACTTCTGTTTTCCAAACATTTTCAATATGAAATATCTGCTATATTAAGAAAATCCTCCTTAGACTTTATATTCCTTTTAACATTCCATCTATCCTTTTTTCTTTATGACTAAGCTAGAAGCAATTTGTCCATGCTTTACTCTTCTCTACATAACAGTCCTCAACTCAGAATAATTTGCTTCCAATTCCAAGACCATCCACCAAACTTCTCTTGCTAGGATCAACAAGAATCTTTCTGCTGCTAAATCTAATAGATAACACACATTTTATTGCCATGGTTGATAACTCCTAGCTTCCTCCTAGAAATTTTTACTTCACTTGTCTTCTGTGACCCAACAGTCTCCTGGTTTCCTCTTATTTCTCTGGTTTCTCTTTTTAGTCTCTGGTTGCTTTTCCTCCTGCTGGGTCCTAGTCTCTTAACCAGAGAAATCTGGACCACCTGGAATCAAAGGAATATCACTGGCATGCACCAATCTAGGAATTAATGTCAAAAAAAGAAGGAGGGAGAGGAGGAGGAGGAAAAGAAAGAAGAAGAAAGTAGAAGGAGGAGGAAGATAAAGAAGAAAAAGATGACAGAGTTCATTCTCTCTCCACCAGGGAGTACACAGGGAGAAGATGGAAGTCAGGAAGAGAGCTCTCACAGAAACCTGACTGGGCTGGTACACTGATTTCAGACTTCTGGCCTCCAGAGCTGTGAGCAATAGATTTCTACTGTTTAAGTCACTTGGTCTACGGTACTTCGTTATGATGCTCAAGGTGACTGAGACATCTGTCTACCACCTTAATCTTTATCACCACCACTTTCATCTGACAACTGAACCACTTGGATACCTTTTTAACTGCTGGTGCTCCACTTCTTTTGGTTGCCTCCAGGAAGTCCTCATGAAGTGGTCCAACTGATCTTTTAAAAACATATTTTTATCATTTTTCCTAGAGCCCTCTTATACAGCTTATTATAAAGTTCAAACTCCAATATTGTCTGGTTTTGGCCTACTTGTCTCATTGCATGATGTCCCTGTTGGTAGTTTCTGCTTACCTTCTTCCTGCCTTGGAACGTTTTCTGAGGACTATTTCTTCTAGCTGGATCACTTCATCACTACTAGTCACCTTCCCTGAACAATTATTTCTCTATTTTTTTTAGTTTAAATGTTGCTTCTTTGGGCAAAGATTCTCCAATCACTTATGTGAAATTACACTTAGCTTTAAAGGGTTTCATTGCTTCTTCTACTTTTCCATAACATGAATTCCCAATTGTTACTAAACAATTCCTATAACTGTTTAATGTCTCTTTTTTCACTTCAGATTGGAAGTTTCATGAGAGCATGAATTGAATCAATCTTGCTTATAGTTAGCATATAGGATCCAGAAAGTCCTTGATAAATGTTCACTGGATGTCTGGATGTCTATTTAAGAGTGAGGATGTATGTCAGGGGGCTAAGGAATATTGGTATAGGAGGTTTTTTTCCTCTCTTTATTATAATCAGAGAGTGAGAATCAGAATAATAGTTCTTCCATTAAGAATTTTTACAAAAATTAACTTTATTCTGGAGGCAAGTAGTGAATAATTGAAGCAGTGTCCAGAATAATGAGATAAAATATAGGTATTTCAGGAAGGCAATAAAGAATCAGGCAGAGAGGAGAGCAATTTCCCTCTTGGATACCATTAGCCAGAGAGATACGCTGACCACCTGGAATTGAAGCAACTCTCATTGGCACGAATCACTAAGCTGGTTTAATCATAAAGACAGAAACATTTATACAAGTTTTTTGTCTGCTCACTGATTTGATATATGCTTATTGTAAAGATTTGTGGGGAAAAACTGTCAGTAGTCTGACTTTCAACTTGTAAGATACAGAAATACTTATGCTTTGTAAATGTGTCTTTTATGCTCACTTACCATTTCTCTTGCTATCTTACTAATCTGCAAAGTATGTTGGGATAAACAGAAGAAGAGAGCCTTTTGCATATTTATAAAGGAAAAATACACTAAAATAAGCTATACATTTTCTTTAAAAACTGAATCCTTGCAACCGAATTTAAGAACTGTCACTTGGATTAAAGAACTGGTAAAGAGTACTTAAAATAATAGACTAATCTACATCATTATGTCCTAAGTTTTAAGTACTTTCTGCCAAGCAAAATCTTCCCTACAAGATTTTTCTTCAACAAGTAACAGGATGTTTCATACTTCATATTTTAGTGAAAGCCCTAACTTTTCCCTGGGAGTTGGGGAAGGAACCTGATAATTTTTAGATTCAAACAGTATGTACTTCCACTGAATATAATTCTTTATCTTATTGTTATGGCTTGTGTGTGTAAATGTTCCCCCAAAGCCTCATGCAGCCATATGTGGGGCTTTTCAGTGGTGGCTGAATCTAGAGTATGTGATGCTGGAATCAAGGGTGTGTGATTACTAAATTAGTCCACTGATTGGCTTGGCATAGTTCTGGATGTGGATAATAGGAAGGCCCACCCTTGGTGTGAGTGAGGGCCTGGATTGAATATAAGGGACAGAAAGAAGGCTGCTGCGGTTGACTGCTGCTTTGCTACTTTGCTGCTTGCTGCCTTTCTGCCTTTTGCCTTCTGCCTTCCATGAACTGTTTCTCCTCTGCCATACCACTCTGCCTTAGAGCCACCCAACTATGAACTGAAACCTCTACAAACTGTGAGCTACAATAAACCTTTCCTCCTTTAACTTTGGGTGTCAGGTATTTTGTCTCAGCTATGAGAAAAGTAACTAAGACACTTACCAAATTCCTTTTTCATCATTTATTGATGTATCATTCCCTAAGTGTAGTGTGGGACACAGAGCATTGTATAGATAGTCCTTAAGCCAGGCTTGGAAATTGACTTTTACCATTAAAATATTACCTGTCTTACCCCTTTGAACCTCCATTTCCTTGCCTGTCAAATAAGAATCCTCTTCTGTTTCAAAAGTCTAATTTAGACTGGATATGGTGGAGTGTGCCTGTAATCCCAGCACTTAGGAGGCTGAGGCAGGGTGATCACCATTAGTCAAGACTAGCCTGGGCTACATAGTAAGTTCAAGACTAACCCAGTTTAAGAACTTCACAGTGAGACCCTGTCTAAAAAACATAACAAAACAAAAAACAAACAAAAAACCCATCCTCCCAAAAAACTCAAAAAACAAAAAAATTGTTTTTCAATATTTTCCTTCTTTTGAGTTTATTGTTTTTATTTTATATAGAACCTTAAAAGCTAACAAATGAAAATATGGAAGGAGGAAAATGTGGTTCTAAATATAAATTTATGCTGGACATGATAGCACATGCCTATAATCCCAGCACTGGGAAAGCTGAGGCAGAAGGATCGCCAAGAATTCCAGGCCAGCCTGAACTACAAAGTGAGACCCTGTCTCAGAAACAAACAAAAACCAATAACTAAAGTTAGAGTTTTGGAAGTAGAACTTCTAAACTGAAATCAAATCTGATTAAAAATTTGTTTTTATTAAAGCTCAGAAATTCATAGAAGTAAAAGTAATTAATTCTAGAAAACAGATATTTTACTGCCTGATGGAATGAAAACCAAAACGATTGGTGGCATAAGAATTAAATGATCTTTATATTGCATTTAGGTAATCAGGGAAAGTTACTGTGTAATTGCAATCCATTGTTATATTAATCTTTTACTTTAGATTCTGGTTGTGAAGTCTTTTTGGTTTCATGATATTCAGTGATGTTTTATCTGTTTATTTTGCTTGTACAATATTTTTGTACTGCTTGGTTTTCTTACCTTTAAAATATTACATAGTGGTGTAAAAATTTGTATTCCTATTGCTTAAGAGGTTCTTTCTGAATGACAGCTAATGTTAAGTCATGTACTCAATTGATGTATAAAGTGGTTATTGTGGAAATCCCTAGAGAGGCCAAGTATAATTACCATTTCTGGAAACATGGCTTTTAAATTGTCCATAACTTTCCTAGAAAATTTTTAAATGAAAATTTTTTTCCTAGAAATTTTTTTTGGGGGTTACTAAATTGAACCCAGGACCTTCACACTGAGCTACATCTCAAGCCAGCCTTTTTTTATTTGTTTGTTTTTTGTTTTTTGGTACTGGGGATCAAACTCGGGTCCTCATGCTTGCGAGGCAGGTGGCAGAACCATTGAGCTAAATCCCTGGCTCCAGCCTTTTAAATTTATTTATTTTTTAAATTTTGAGACAGAGTCTTGCTAAGTCCCTAAGTTGCCCAGCCTGGGCTTGCAATCCTTCTGCCTCAGCCACCCAGAGTGCTGGAATTATAAGCATGTGCCACAATGCCCAGTTTAAACTAATTCCTCATTCTGCTTAGTGTATGGAAGAAGGTGTCTTATATTTATAACTTTTTTTCCTGCTTAGTATATGGAAAAAAGTGACTTACAAGAGCCCAATTGTCTTTATTATCCATTCATTATTTCAATAAGTCTTTATTGAGGCCTTGCTTTATACCAGGCACTATTCTAAGTGTTGGGAGGTAAATAGAAAACAACAGATACAACCCTCCACCCTCAGGAAGCATGCATTCAGGTGGTGAGATCAGACAATAAGTAGGCAAAACATAGTGGGTTAGATAATAATAAAAACTAAGGAGAAAGATAAAGGAGAAAAGCATACAGAGCATGGTGTTGCAGTGAGAAATATGGGTGTCAAGGGATGCTTCACCAAGAAGAAATTCAAATAAAGACCTGAGGGAGATATGGGGGCTAGCCAGCCATATGGATCTCTGGGGGTATTCCAGGCAGGTAGAGGGAAGAGTATGTGCAAATACTCTGAGGCTAGAACATGCCTAACATGTTTCAGGAAAACTGAAGAGGCCGATGTGGCTAGAGCAGAAAGAGAAATGGAGAAGCAGGAGAGGATGAAGTCAGAGAGATAAGAATGAGATGAGCTCATCGGGCCTTGCAATGAGTTTACATTTTACTCTAAATGAGATGGGAGCTTCTGAAGGACTTTAAGCAACAAAACGGTATGATCTGACTTACGTTTTTACAGGATGAAGCTGATGATTGTGCTGAAAGTAGAATGGTAAGTGATAAAGGCAGAAACAGAGATGCGAGGTAGGAGGCCTTTGCAATAATCCAGGCAAGTAGAATCATTGCAGTGCACAACTCCAGAAAGTATGGTTCACTGTGCAGTTTCTGTGAATGGTGCATTCTGTAATGTGCAGCATAGTATAGCCCAGTAGCTGCAGTTGGGCACCTCAGGAGAGATGACTTGGACCAGGGTAAATACAAAATGAACGATGAGAAGCATTTAGTTTAGATAATTTTGAAGGATTTTCCGACACATTAGATGTGTAATATGAGAGTCAAGAATGATTTCAGTGGGCCGAGGATTTAGCTCAATGGTTTCGCCACCTGCTGCGCAAGCACAAGGACCCGAGTTCAATCCCTGGTACCAAAAGAAAAAAAAACAACAAAGAATGATTTCAATGCTGGGTGTGGTGGCGCACACCTGTAATCCCAGCACTCGGGAGGCCGAGGCAGGAGGATCACTACAAGTTTGAGGCCAGCCTGGACTACATATGGAGATCCTGCCTGAACCCCCTCAAAAGAATGATTTCAAGGTCATCCATCAATTTCATAAATTGTTAATATTCATTATGCCAAGTACCATTCATTAAAGGGGAGTAATTCATATTTATTTTTTAATTTGATAAATATTTATTGAAAGTCTAATATGTAGAATATGTTTACAGATTCTGTAGGAAATTCTGGTTTTTTTGGTACCAGGGATTGAACTTGGGTCCTTCCGCTTGCAAGACAGGCAGCGGAACCACTGAGCTAAATCCCTGGCCCTCTGTAGGAAATTTTTGAAGAACTAGTATAGCCTCAAAAGCAAAAAAACTCTGACCTGGAAATATCTACAATTTACAATATTTACAAATTTAATTTGTTAGACAAAATCTTCATAGATAAAAGAACCAAATACCATATAAATTTATTCAATATAAAGCAAAAATATAATAATGGTAGTAACAAAGTGGTATGATCCAATTCTTAAATATTTTAAAATTTGTCAAGATATGCCCATATCTTTAATTACCATAATCCTTCTTCAGTCTTTTCAACAACTTATTCACCATAGTATTCTGATAGTAACATGCCTGTGTATTTCCCACTCAGAATGCTAGGCTAGATAAGCTCCACAGTTGACTCCTGCCCCAGGAGGGAGTGTACAAAAGGCTTCATGCCTGAGCTAGGAAACTACCTGTTTCATGTGCTCTTTCATGTTGCTGTCTCAGATTGCATTTTTGACAATTTGATTGAGAATTCATAATCTTACTCTGCTCCCTCATTCCTATTTGTCTAGCTTCTGACTTGGCAATTTTCATGCCTTCTGATCATTTATTTTATTTGTGGCTCTTTGGCTTATGAGGACTGTTGAGATGTTGTTGGCTTCACCCACCTCATTCATAGCCATCCATATCTTGCCACTTCCCATTTCACTATTGTGGGTTTCACTAATTCAGCTCTCCTAAGAATAATGAGGTAGTGGAGATATAATGATTATGATCATTAATGTTTTTAAGTACTGACTATGAGCTATGCTCTAAGCTATGCTCATTTAAGTAAATTTCAAATGTAATCTTCACAGCTAACATATGAATTAGGTACTACCACTATTTCCATAAGGAACTCATCTTTAAAGAGCTTAAGTAACATGCTTAATGTTATTTAGCTAGAAAGTGGAAGAGCTGGGATGTAAACAAAGGGCCCATGGTGAATATGCCATAGCATGTCCTTTTGTAGTTTATGCATGTAAGAAGGAAGGAAAAAAGTCAATCCCAGCAACATTCTCTAAACTTTCAAGGACTTTATGTGTAATAATTATCTTTCTAATATTGTGGATTTATCACTTTATTAATTTTGCCAAGCTCAATTTGCAGATGACATTTGCAATACTACCAGACCTATTTTAAAGATATTGATACTAGAGTTGATTTGAATGACCTGTTAAAAATACTAATTTCATCCTTAAAACAATTCTATTATTAGCCTAATTTTATGTGAGAGAAAAATAAAGTGCTTATTGTCCCTATTTGCAAATGAAGAAACTAAGGGTTAGACACTGAGATCAAAGTCATATAGCTAAAGTGTCAACACTGAGTAGAAAACACAAGGGTAGCAAAACTCCAAAACCTGTTATACTAATCATTCGAGGTGGAATACAGAATTCAGGGTAGCCTCCCATGGTTCCAACTTCCTCGTGTTCAAACACATTCCTTGAGTGTGAGTGAAACTTTTGACCTGCTTCTGAAGCACAGGATATAGTGAAGATAAAAAGGTATCAGTCTGTCTAGCTATCGGATTCATTTAGAGATGTTAGAGAAACTCATTGGCTTGTCAAAGGAAGAAGCTGTTGGGAAGACACACAGGGCAAGGACCTATAGTAGCCTCTGGGAGCTAGGGGTAGCCTCCAGGAAGCCAGAGATTTCAGTCCTGCAGCTGCAAGAAAATGAGTTCTTTAAAAAAAAAAAGAGTTCTGCCAATAACCTGAGTGGCCTTTGAAGAAGATTCTTCCCACTGAAGCTTTCAAATAAGAACACAGCCTGACTGATGCTTTGATTACAGACTTTTAAACAGAAGACTGGCTAAGCCAGAAATAGTGAACCTTTTAAAGTTTTCAGTGATACAACAGCCTCCTGCAGCACATGTGCCATAGTTTTGCCACCTCTGGGGTAAGCTATGCCCAGACTTCTAATTTACAGAAACTATGATGTAGTAAATGTGTTGTTTTAAATGGCTAACTTAGTGGTAATTTATACATACTTACAGAAAACTCCTACTGGCTAGAATGGGTCTTTAGCTGCATGGAAGGTGGAAATCAAATATGAGCTGGTATTTGAGCTTAATTGACAACCATAACTGTTGTCACTTTCTCTTCAGGGCCCTTTAAGAGAATATCCTTGTACTAGCTTTCAAGATGTAACTTATCAGCTGAGTGTTCTTGCTCAATTTACAGAGAAGTCATGAACTGGCAAAGTGTAGCTCTTTTAGTGTTAAAAGCCCTGGGCTTTGAATGCCAGCAGCTATAAGCTTTTTTTTTTTAGTACTGGTGGCCCTCCTTGCTACTTGGAGTGAGCAGTTATCAGCAGGTCAGGAACTCTTCTGGCCATCAGAGATGAAAGCTTGTAGCTATTTTTCATTGCTCTCCATTGTCCTCTGCCCTAGCATGCTTTAATGTTGCCAACTCTGGCTCCTGATGGGTTTCAAAGCCAGAAGCCTTTGGTTTTACCAGCTCCTAGTGTGTGAGCTCAGCATGCTGAACTAGAGATAAAAATCAAGAATAGGAAAAAATATGCTATCAGAAAAGAATGGTACATGTGCAGTGTTAGACTTTGTTTGGTCATGGATGGGGCAGCACCTCCCTGTAGACCTAGAAGATGAGGGCTGCAGAAGGGTAGAATCATCCAGAGATGTCATAGAGCAGAGTCCTCTGGGATAAATACCAGACTCAACCCTGCTACTTGTAGTAAAGAGAGACTACCTAGGCAGGCATTGTACGAGCAGTGAGGCTTATTTATTTAATGTTCTTGTGCCAGTGAGCAGGCTGAGTTTGAAGGGGAATCAGCACAGAGCGGACAGAGAACAAATGATATAAAGGGAAGGGGCAAGGTTGCTGTCTTACGGAATTTGGGCGCATAGAGAGTGAAGTTGCACTTCTCAGGATGGACAGTGGTTGCAGATGTCATCAGGCTTCCGGGAACTGCATTGGCTGGGCTTTGTTCTCCTTTCAGGCTTCCTGCACATCCACTGCTGAGGCTTGATGGCACCTGCGCCACGCTCAGTGCTGTGCTCCTGCCTGTGCAGTTACCATGGAGATTGTGTACACTCTGGCCCAAGTGGTTGCCTTACCCACCAGATATGACATTCCCGTCTTTTTTGTTGTTGTAAAGAAAAAGGGGAGAGTGGGGAAGTGGATGTTGTTTCTCATGGCTGCTTAATGGAGGACATGTGGGCCACACAGATACATACATTAATTGGGACAGAGATCTCGAGGGACAAAATGGTACAGGAGGGTGGTCAGAACTAGTATTTGTTTTGATGACTGATTGGCGATAGCCTGATTTTGATTTTGTAGGAATTGTGAAAAGACCCTCAAGAGGCATGGCCCAAAGAGGAGGAGAAGGAGGAGAATAGAGACAAGAGGTCCAGTTAATGGAAGGAGCCATGAGGCCCAGTCTTAAATATTGGTCTAAGTGTTAGACAGATATTGTCTAATTTCTGAAACCTTTTTGGTTAGCTTTTTTGTTGTGTCTTGCACTATGTCTGACTGGTTGGTATAAAAGCAACATTTTGTCTTAGGAAGATGTATAAGGTGCCATTTTGACTGTGAGAGGATTTAAGCATCTATGATTTTGGAAGGCTACTGCCACCAGGCAGTCTATCTGGTTCTGTAAGGTAAGAATGGAGTGAGCTATTTTTTGAGGCTGTCAGAAAGGTCTCAGGAGAGGGAACGTAATAGAGAGATAATAGGTCCCTACATTGTTAGATTGGGGTTTTAATGGCAGCAGGCAGGCTAGGGTGGGTGTGAGGGGAAGGAGAATAAAGAGATGGAAATTTCTCATGAAAGCAGAGAGAGGTAATAAGAGTGGCAACAAGGTTGATAGCGATGTCTCCAGCTGGGCCTCAGGGTTGTAACAGAGTGTGGGTGAGTGGCCCAGGCAGACATCTCCACAGTTGGTCAGACACCAAAGGAAGACTTTTTTTCCTGGGGAGTGTTCCATGACCAGTGCTGGGTTTAAATGGCACAGAAAGTAGAATGAGCCTCTCTCTGTCTCAGCAGGCAAGGGGATGGGAGGAGGAAGAGGGGAACCTAATCAGGGTGAGGGCAAGCATGAGCATGAGGAGTGATTGATATGGAGCCCTAACAGGATTATAAGTAAAACCTACAGGAGAATGTATAGTAGTAACACAGGCTGTTTAGGGTCCTCTTTACCAGTCATTGAATAGGAAGAGAGCAAGAAGGAAGGAAAAAAATGATCTCTTCTGGGGAGAAGTCACATAGAGTGTCCTGAAAAAGGAGATCTTTTATCTTCATAAGGAAACACTCAAGAGTGGAAGCCTGAGGGTGAAACCAAGTAAGATTGAAGCAGACTGATTGAAGGAAGTGGGAAAAGTGGTAGGATAAGTAGGGGCAAGATATTTAAGTGTCTTCTGGAATTAGGCTCAGCCTGAGGGAAGTAGGAAAGAATACTGGTGGTTTTTTATAAGGAGGAGTCAGGCAAGTTATCAGCAGGATGCAGTTTCATCCAGGAGCGATGTATCTATGGTGGGGGGGTGGTTTAAAGATGGACAGTCATCAGGGTTAGGCTAGCTTCATAAGGCTGTATGTGAGGAGAAGGCAAGAGGAGGTTAGCAGCATGTTGGATCTCTTTTTAGGCTTTTTGCAGACCTGGGAGACAGTCTCTGATGGGACTGGCTTCTGGGCTGAGTTTTGGCCCAAGTAGAAAGGTGTGGCCAAATAAAAGCTCAAATGGACTATATCCCATAAGTTCCTGGGGGGTGGCTCAGATGTGAAGGAGAGCAATCAGGAGCAGGGAAATCCAGTCTTGATGGAGATGAAGTGTGAGATTAGTGAGGTGGGCATTGAGGAAGTCATTGGCTCTCTCTACTTTTTTGGATGATTGAGGCTGGTAGGGGGTGTGGATATTTTATTGGATTAGTGAAAGCTGGGTCACTGTCTGGTGGAATAGAAGTAGGAAGGCCAAACTGAGGATAATATTGGCTAAGAGGGAGTTGACAATGGCTGAGGCCTTTTCTGAACCTGTGGGAAAGGCCTCTACCTATCCAGTAAAAGTATTAACCTAGACCAGGAGTTATTTTAGCTTTTGTATTTGTGGGATGTAGGTGAAGTTACTTTGCCAGTCCTGAGTTGGAGAAAAACCTTGTGCTTAATGGATAGGTAGGAAAAGGAGGGGGCTTTAGAAAGCCCTGAGGTATAGTTGTGTGGGAAACACAGCATTGAGCAGTGATGGTTTTACAGGAGGGAAAGCAGATAAGAAGCTCAAGCAGTTGGGGTAAGGGTCTGTAGTCTGAGTAAAAATTGTCATGAAAGGATGAAAAAATGACTTGGGCCTGTGAAGTGAGAAGGAGGAACTTTTTCTGGCTTAGGAACCATCTATCTTTGGTAGGGAGGCTTGATATTGTTGGTGTTCAGAAAAGGAATAGGCTGAGGTTATGTGAGAAAGGGCCAAGTATTGATTCTTGGGGGTTGGGATCTGGGAGATCAAGTGGATGTGTTCTGGAGGTAGGGCTCAGGTATGCCTGTGGAGAATGATGTCCAGATACGTGGACGATGAGGAAGAGAGTTGGGCCTTAGAGAGAAATACCTGGTATCTCTTGGAATCTAGATGTTGCAATAATAAGAGGGTATCTTTATGGGATGACTCATATGAGGGGCTGTAGAGGAGGAAGTCATCTACACACTATATGAGATGAGAGGAAGAGGGGTGAAAGGAGAGCAAGTCATGGGTAAGGGCCTGATCAAAACAGGGGAGCTGTCTTGGAAACCTTTCGAGAACACAGTCTAAGTCAGCTGTCAGAACTGATGTGTGTCAGGGTCTGTCCAGGTGAAGGCAAAAAGGGGCTATGAGGAGGGGTGCAGGGAGATAGTGAAAAAGGGACCTTTTAGGTCTAAGACAGAGTAATGAGTGGCAGATGGAGGGACATAGGAGAAGAATGTGTAGGGGCTTGGCACCATAGGGTGTATGGGAAGGACAATTTGGTTGACAGCATTGAAATCTTGTACCAGTCTGTAAGTGTGGATCTGAAGGGAAATTGATAGGGATTAAGAGACTGTGTTGAAATAGGTGATAAATAATAGGCTGTAGTTCCCATAAAGTCGGGTCAGAGATGGGATACTGTCATTGGGCAGGAAAGAGGTGGTTAGGCTTGAGAGGGATGGTAAGGAATTGGGATGAAGCCAGAGATGGAGTGGAAGTTATCCAGGACTTTGGGGTTGAGATGAGGAGAAATAATGGGAGCCTTGGGGCGTGGCAGGGAAAGGGAGAACAGGGTAGGTATAAGCACTGATTGTGTCCCAGGGATGATCAGAGTGGCCAACAGTTTGGCTAAGATGTCTCACCCCAAAAGGGGAATGGGACAGGTAGGGATGATTAAGGAGTGTAGGCAAAGGTGTTGGCCCAAATGACAGCAAATTGGGGGCATTTAAAAAGGTCTGGAGACTCCATCAATGCCCACAACAGTAGTTGGGGCCAGAAAGACAGGTCCTTGAAAAGAAAGAAGGGTGGAGTGAGTGGATCCTGTATTGATTAAGAAAGAGATTGACTTACCCTCTACCATAAGAGATACCCAGAGTTTTGTGTCCAAAACGGTCTAGGGGGGCCTCTGAGGCCTCTGGGAGGCATCAGTCCATGGTGGCCAGGCCAAGAAGGTCTGGAAAAGAGCCAGTTGGGGGTCTCTGGGGTTGTGGCCCAGAAGTGGCAGGGGTGACTGGCAGTGGTGGGTAATCAGACTTCCAGAGAGGACCCTTGTAGGAAGGACATGGCTTGGAGAGAATCTTGGGCTGCAGACATTCCCTAGCCCAGTGATTGTTCTGGCAGCGTTTGGAGCATGGCCCTGGAGGGGTGCCTCAAGTCAGAGGTTCCCCTGATCCCTTTGAGGTCAACTCAGTAGTTGACTTTGGGGAACTTCTTATGGTGGAGGCAAGCAACTGCATCTCAGAAATGTGTTGTTTTTGAGCACTTTTATCTCTGTTATTAAAGACCTGGAAGGCCAGATTGATTAGCTCCTACTGTGAAGTTTGAGGTTCAGTCTCCAATTTTTTTGTAGGTTTTTTTGTTTTGTTTTGTTTTGTTTTTGTTTTTGTTTTTTATGTCTAAGGATCCTGTTTGATAGTTTTAGTTTGGATCTTCTTGGGGAACAGCCCTAGGGGCCTTTTGGAAGGTTGGGCCGAAGGGGCCTATGGTCGTCCCCACAGGACCAAGCCAGGGAATATAGCCGTTTCTGTTCATCTAGGGAGAGAGTAGAACTGAGGATGACAGTTAAATCAGCCCAGGTGAGGCTATATGACTGTGTCAGCTATCTGAAGTGTGGCTGGATGTCCCTGCTGGACTGAGGGGATCACTCTGGGCCAGGGCTCTTCTGCTGGAAAAGGGGGGTACTGGGGAGGGGTGGAACCCCTTACCAGGGCACACAGCCCAGTTGGCCAAGTGCCAGAGCTCTGAGAGCACACAGAGGTCTCAGGGCACACAGGGGTTTTAGAGCTGTCCTAAATTCCATAGGCACATGGGGCTGTTAGGGCAGCTCTGAGATCCCAGCTGTGCAGGGTCTTGGGTTATGCTGGGCACTGGGAGTGTGCAAAGATCCCAGGGGTGTGTGGTTCTTTAGGGGACATGCAATGGGACAAGTGTGGTGAAGGTTGCAGTGCTGTGGGGTCAGATCTGAGGTGCCCAGTTGACTCCGAGCCTGGTTCAAAGGGATGGAAAGCAGGCTCTGTCTGGGCTCTGACATGCTGTTTGTTGCCAGGAGGGAGGGAGAGAGGAAGGGGGAAAGCAGCATGGCGATGGGCTGCTATGATGGGGGGAGCTGGTACAGGAGGGTGGTTAGAGTCAGAGAGTAGCATTGGATAGGCCGGAGACTTGGTGGGGGCTGCTTAGGGACAGTGGGGTTTTCAGGAGGCCTGGGAATGGCAGGAGGCTCAAGGAGGGAGGTGTAGCTACTTGGTCAGATGGTCCAGAGCTCACAGCCTGGTTTGGCTTGAAAGCCATGGAGTGGGGCAGGGTGGAGGTAGGGGTGGGGAGCTGTGTTGGGGTAGACTGTAGCAGGGCACAAGGAGGGGCATAGCTGGGCTCTCAGAGTGCTTGTGGATGGAGTACTCTGCAAGATGGGAAGAGTGTCTGGGGTTCCCCAAGACAGGACCCCCACACCCAGCACTCAGGGTGGATGTGCCACCTGTGGGGTGGGGGCCACATTAATCAGGAAGGGGAGGAAGAGGAAGAGAAAGAACAGCCTAAGCAGTGGCTACATGTGGTGCGCCATGGGCAACCTGAACCCCGAAGCCTGGGCCTGTGTTTGGAGGTGGCCCTGGGGGGCTCAGGCCAGGTATGGACTAACTCATTTACAGAGCCAGGCAGCCACAGGCAGCAGTGAGGAGGGCAGGGTGGCACACTGCACAGGCCTTCGTTTTCCTTGTCTGGGTTGGACTCCAGAGAGGGTTGCAGTATTATGGGTTTTTGGCATCAAATGTATTAAAGAAAGAGAGACCACCTGGGCAGGCATTGTGCGAGCAATGAGGCTTGTTTATTTAATGGTCAGGCACCCAGCAAGTGGGCTGAGTCTGAAGGTGAGTCAGCATAGAATTGGCAAAAAACAAAGAATTTAAAGGGAAGGGGTGGGTGGATTTGCTGCCTTATGGAATTTGAGGGCGGGTGCCAGGTGTAGTGGTGTACACCTGTCATCCCAGCACTTGGGAGGCTGAGGCAGGAAAATCGCTGTGAGTTCAAGGCCAACCTGGGCTATATAGTGAGTTCAAGACCAGCCTAAACTATAGGGAGACCCTGTCTAAAAAAATTAAAAAGTAGGAATTTGAGGGTGGAAAGAGTGACATCATACTTCTCTGTGAGAGGCAGTAGTGGCAGGTGTCATCAGGCTTCCTGTAACTGCATTGGCTGGGCTTTGTTCTTCTTTAAGGCTTCCTGGACATCCTCCACAGAGGCTTGATGGCACCTGGCCAGGCTCAGGGATGCACTCCTGCTGGCATGGTTGCCATGGAGTTGGTGGCACTCCAGCCCCCACTCTGGGTGACACTACTGTCAAAGGAAATATCTTAATGTAGTGGCCATGAATGCCTGGTACAGCTGAGTTGGCTCAAGACATTTAGGGCAGACATGTAATAAAAGTACCATTTGGGGAGTTGGGCCCTTCTGTCCTGTTTCAAAACTAAAATACTATACTACCTGGGTTTTCCCTATGCTTGGAGTGCACTCAATTCTTATTAAATGGTAGCTGGTATTTTTATGATAATCATAATGGAAATTTTGAATGTTAGAGTCAGAGAATGGAAACAGAGAAATGTAAGAGTTAAATAATTGCTTCCAAAATAGAAAAACAGCTGATACAGAAGAGACAAACAGATGGTATATTGAAAACTTGTAATTATTGAGTAGGTTGTTATCAAGTGAAATATTGTACAATTCTTAGTGGTGCTTATACTCACATTTAGTTTTAACATCTTACACCATACTCTATGTAAATTGGAAAATTTTCTACATTAAGATAATCCTGTAGTGCAAGGACCCAAGTTCGATCCCTGGTACCAAAAAAAAAAAAGATAATTCTATATTGAATATGAGGAAACATCAAAATATAGTTTCAGATTAGAGTCATACTGTTATAAATTATGTTTAGGCATTGTAACATTTTTTTTTTTTTTTTTGGTACCAGGGATCAAACTCGGGTCCTTGCGCTTATGCAGCAGGTGGCGAAACCACTGAGCTAAATCCCGGCCCTTAGGCATTGTAACATTTAAAAATGGCCCAAATATGGTAGAGAAAATAATTCAAGACATTGGATCAAAAATCCAAACCCTGATGAAATAACTACCTGCATAATACTTTCAGTTTATAAGTACACGTGGTTTTGCTTACCAAAGATAATTTATTTATACTAAACACACAATCTAATTATAAATACTTGGCTGAAGAATAGGTTAGAGAACTTGAAGGAATTTCCATTTGATAAACTCAGGTTTACTATTGCAAAATAAAAGGGGCTAGTACTCATATTTTTCTAAATTGCAAAATAATTTTCCTGTTTGTTCCTTATACCAGCACCTCCTTTCCTGTGTGTATTTATATTGATACATGAATATATAGTTTCTTCTTTTTCTTTTTGGTACCAGGGATAGAACTCAGGACCTTGTACTTGTGAGGCAGGCGGCAGAACCACTGAGCTAAATCCATGGCCCTGAATGTATAGTTTCTTTTCTTTCTTGTGTGTGTGAGGTATGGTACCAGGGATTGAACCCAGGGCCTTTGCACTGAGCTACATCTCAGCCCCTTTTTTATTTTATATTTTCAGATTACGGTTTGCTAAGTCAGTAAGTTGCCCAGCCTGGCCTCAAACTTGCAGTTCTTCTGCCTCAGCTTCCCAGAGTGCTGGGATTATAGGCATGCACCATCACACCTAGCTATGAATATATAGTAAATATGTCAAGAGCACTGCTAATAATATGGTAGTTAAGTATTTTCTTAATATTTGCTCTTTCGCGTCAATGACAGAACCTTCTATCAAATTGTCTTAATTTTCTGTCATCTATGATTTCTGGAAATGAGCACTGATAATATACTGATCTATATACATTTATTTCTAATTTGACATTTCTTTCTAATATTTAAATGATTCAAAATGATTCAAGAGATAGCAAATAAACCTAATAATGTGAATTTTTTACCTTTAAATGAAATTGTCTAATTTCTTTTCTTTCTCTCTCTTTCTTTTCAAACCTGATTAGTATTTACTTTTCAAGATTAAGACTTGTTCTATGGAAAGGTAAAAGTAAACACTGTGCTATCTCCCTTGAAGAATTAAGCACAATACTCAATGTATATTTTCTTCTTATGGTATGTTATCAACAGATGGATAATGAGGAAGCAAACCTGTTTGACTTGCTCTAGTGACCAGGAGCCACCCAATGGCTATAAATTAATCCATGTGCAAACTAGAACAAATTGGAATCTTTTTTGGAACAGAGTGGAGTATTTTTGAAAAGGCCAAAGCCAGGATTAAGGCAGCTTTTAAACTGTTGTTGGCTTCCTGATGTAGATTCAAAATATAGAAAACTGTTAAATCCATTTCTTAGTATAATGTGTGAACTGATTCTAGTCATAAAGTGAAAATATTTTTTTTTAGCCTTAGAGTAAATTTGGTTAATTCTTTCATTATTATAAAATTCATCTGTTTTTAATTTTAAAAAAATTTCATTGACAAATAATTGTATAAATTTATGGGATATACTGTGCTATTCAGATATATGTACAGAGAGTAGGGTAATTAAATCAACTGATTACCATGTCCATCACTTCAGCTTTTTCAAAGGATGAGAATATAGTCTGCCCTTTTGGCAATTTGGAAATACATATTATTATTAACTATAGTAACTATAGTTACTGTGCTGTGCAACAGAACACTGGAATTTATTCCTTTTAACTGAAACTGTGCCTTTGATCATCTCCCTATTTGCCATCTCCCATTCCCTACCCTTTGATAACTACCACTCTAGTCCACTTCTATGTAAACTCATTTAGTTTTATAAAAAATATGGAATATAGGAAGACATCTTTGTTATTTTATTTTTTATTTGGTTTGCTGTCTTATTTATTCATTTGCAGGATCTTGTTCATGTTAGGCAAGCTCTTTACCATTGAGCTATACCCTCAAGACCTTTTTATTTTGGGACAGATTCTTGCTAAATTGTCCAAGCTGCCCTCAAATTTGCAATCCTCCTACCTCAATCTGTGTAGTAGTTAGGCTTATAGGTGCACACAACCATTCCCGGCTTCGTTGTTGTTTTATAGTTAAATTTTAGGATTTTTATAGAATTTTAGGGAATTGTATTTAAAAATATAATATATGCCTTCTTCTCAACTATTTTTGTTGTTTTCCTCTTTGTCTTTCCCTTCCTCCAACTTTACCTCTTTGGTGGGTAAATTCTCTCACAAAGAGTTGTATTTGCAGTTTTTCAAAATGACTTCTTGAAAGTGAAACTTGCACCAATTTTTTCCCCCAGTTTCCAACTGTTAGGAGTTATTTTCACTTTTGATTTGTTAAAACATACTGAATACCTTCTAAATGCTTGAAACTTATTTTTAGGCAAACACAGTTTCAAAATGGAATAAAATCTTGCTAAAATTAAGACATAAGCACTCAAATGATTGATTGAAAACCTTTGAAAAAATTCTAAGACATTCCTTTTTTATGAATTGCACTTTATTAGTGTTAAGATTGCAAACTCTCAAACTGAGATGAATTGGAATATTAAGAATCACAATTAAGTTTATTAATAATAAACACACATACTTCCAAGAATCTCATTCTTGGGCCGGGGATTTAGCTCAGTGGTTCTGCCGCTTGCCTCGCAAGCGCAAAGTCCCGAGTTCGATCCCTGTACCAAAAAAAAGAAAAAAAAGAGGGGTAACTGATTTCAACATCAGGGAAATGTGATAGGTGCCCAGGAGGAAGGCCTGAAACTTGGATAAGACTTGACAAGGTTTCAATAGACATACATTATTTTCAGAGTCCAGTGGGTTGTTGTAGGGGTGGGTGGGGGTGACCTTTTCACCTTTAAAATGCATTAATCAGGAAAGTGAACAGCGTTACTTTGAGGGGGTGAAAGGAGAAGTGGAATCTTACAGAAATATCTGTTTTAAGAGGTGTTGGGGTGACTTAGGGACGTTTGGAGTCTGTTGGTGTGCGGGGTGGGCCAGGGCCACGCTGAAGAATCTAGTCCCAGACCCGCAGAATGCGGAAGACGGCGCCTCAGGACAACTCGGGGTGGGGGACGACGGAAATCAGCGAGGATTTCTGTTTTTGCGTGCTGGACTATTACAGGAGGCGCAGGGGAACCGCGCGGGGTGCTTCTACCCCCGGGGGAACGCCGGCTGTGCCGGCAGCGCGCCGCGGCCCGCCGAAGCTCCTCTCCCAAGGCGGCGGTGCTCACCCCAGGCCAGGGCCGCGGCCCTCCCGCCCCGGCAGAGCCGCGCGGTGGATTGTGGGCTGGGGGCTGCGGCGGCCTCTCGGCGGCCTCAGTACAATCTCCCCGGACCCAGCCGGGCCTGGCCGGCAGGGTGTGGGGAAATAGTGGAGCAGGGAGCAAAAACGCTAGGGACAGTGGTCGCGGCGCGGCGGCAGCGGCGGCGGCGGCTCCCCCGGAGGCTGGGGATGTGGGAGAGGCGGTGGCAGCAGCGGCGGAGGCGGCGCTGCGGACCCGGGGGAAACTGCTGGCTGACAGGACACCCGGGAGAGACGTGAGGGAGCCGCCGCTGCCGCCTCTCACCCCGGAGCAGAGCTGGGCTCAGAGGGCGGCCCTGTGCTCCCCGGCCGACAGGCCAGCCGGCGCTGGGCGGAGGCAGGAAGCCGGGCTCGGGCCTGGCCGGGCTTGAGGCGGCGGCGGCCGCGGAGCAGCAGCCTCGGCGCTACGCGGAGGGCTGGAGGCGGCGGCGATGCACTAGGCCTCACTCTGGGGCGGCTGCCCAGACCCGCAGGTAGGCGTCGGGCCAGCCAGCTGCCCTTGGGCGCGCGGCTCCTCTCACCCGGACCTCGGCGGCGAGGGAAGGAGAGCCCACCCCCTGGGTCCGCTCCCTGGCCCCGAGCAGACGGAGTTTCGGTCTCGAGCGGCCGGCCCCTAAGCTCCTGTTCCCCTCTCCGCTGTTCCTCTGCCTTGTCACTCTCCCTCTGGTGTCGCGGTTGGCAGCTGTGCTCCCCACTGCCCGTCAGCTGCTGCCGACTCCACTCTAGCACTTCTCACCCCCTCCGCGGTCCCGGCCCTGGAACTTCCGTCACTCCTCTTAGGCGCCGACCTCAAACTTTTCCTCTTCTTGCAGTC